>NW_020174698.1:13858570-14103975 GCF_003031525.2 Neophocaena asiaeorientalis asiaeorientalis | reverse complement strand
GAGAGAGAGAGAGAGAGAGAGAGAGAGATCCATCCATGAAAAATAAACCAACCCAACTTTAGACTTCCAAGTCTGAGATATTTGAGAATATTTATTTTGTCTGATGATGTTTTTGTTTCTGGATGTTTGATGCCTACAGATTTTCTGAACCATCATCTGTCACAGAAAAACGTTAGGTCCAAGGACTAAGCTCTTCAGCACACCTTTAGAAGTTGCCTTCTAGGTCAGCACTAATCTATCAGTCACCACAGTGTGGGAACAATGCACTTAGCTGCTCTATTATCCAACCCACATTCTTGTGGTGCCTAAAAACATATTGTGAAAAACTCAGATAACACCTTGCTGATAAACTTATACCCATGGCATTCATCTAATCTTTTAGTGGTTTAATTAAATGAGGAAACATAAACAAGTTTTATTGCTTGCTTTTTTTTTTTTTTTTTTAGTAAACCTGAGCTAAGAAATTTCAAGTCATCTTTTTAATATACTGATCATGAAGAATTGTTCAGTGGCCTGCCAGGAATGCAAACACTGAGTCTAGATTCAATTACCTGATTTAAAATCTTGAGCCTAAACCAAAATGAATACAGAATGGGTTGGTATTTTGTCTATACTACATGCTTCAGACAGATTTTTATTCCTAAAGTAATATTTCCAACATGCCCCTTCTGTCAGTACATGAAACTTAAAACCGGGAAAAGAACTCCGTATTTTCAATCTTCTGGAATCATCTCATTATCTCAAGTTTCTCTTGAGGGATAACTGATAATACTGTAACTGAAAACATGCTTGTGGTTTTTCAGTATTTTGGAAACTAATTCAATTGGGACTGATTATTTGAACTTATTTACCACAGTCAGATGCTTGTTCTATCCATTTTTATATAATGATTAATATCTTCCTTTTAAAAAGTAGTTTTATTACAAAAGAAGCACGGTCCCATTATTCAAAAAAAAAAAAGTCCACATAAATATACTCAGTAAAAAATAAAAGTCCCTTGTTTTACTCTACCTCCTCTTTCCTCTCAGAAGCAGTCATTATTAAATATGTAGAGTCAGGGCACAACATGTAATCTACGTAAGAATATTATTATGGCTGTGGTATGTAGTTATATGGAGAATTATTGATAAGCTTTTTCCTTTTGAACAAGTCTGAGAATTTGGATCAGATATAAAACATAATTTCCAAGGTTTAATCTCCCTAACTGTAGTTTAATGAGGACATTTAAAATCATATATCTTTCTGACTAGGGGGATCTTTTGAGGGGAGGAAGAATAAAAATCACTTCCTTAATCAAAATTTCATGATTGGGTAATATGTGAATAAGTGAAAAACAGTATACATACGTTTACATACTTTGCAAAGAAGAGATTATAACAGGGCTTAATGGAGTACTTAAAGGGGTAAGTAAATGCATATTTCAAAATTAACTACATTGGAATTTATCTCACAAGAAAAATACCCACCAAAAGAAATCAGTGACCGTGAGACCTACCTGCTGAAATTTAAAATTCTTTAAATTTAAGTTTTAAATTGACAGCATTATGCTCAGAACACAACAGAGTTTGGGAAATATTTAAAGAGGTCACCATTTGTAAACCCTATTATAATTTTTCCTGGCAGTAATCAAGAAAGGGATGAAACTGCAATAATCACCAACATCAATCAGATTTAAAGGTCATGAAATATAAGGATATCCTTCTGGTAGAAAGGAAGATGTTAGTAATGTTTGTTATTCAATACGAATAAAAACTAAGTTCATTCATCTTTCCCTTTATATTTATTTACATTCTTTGTTTACTCTATCAACAAGTATTTATTGAGCACCTGCTCTGTGCCAGGTGCTGTTCAAGGCACTGAAAAATACATTAGTAAACGAGATAGACAAAATCACAATCCTTGCGGAGGATTACACATTATACTGGGGAAGATTGACAAAAACATATCTAAAATAATTTCAGCCAGTGACAAACACTATAAGAGAAACTAAAGTAGGATAAGAGGTTAGATAATTATAAGTTAGGAGATATAAAAATATAAGAGTTTGTGGAAATTTCAGACTGAAATCTCTATAACTGACCACTGCAACTAATGAAAATGTCCCTTACTGAAAAGGAACCCACATTTTGTCCTCAATGTAATTCTCATTTACTTAACCATCCCTGTTCTCCAAATTACTTCTTACAGACCACTTTTTTCTTTTTCTACCTAAGTTTTCCTTCTACATGTATGACCATTGTCTTGTTATACTTTATTTCATTAAAAATGTTTCTAAGATCATAATTCTATTGATATATGTAGGAAGTTTGAGATCTTTTGAATTCAGTATTTATGAAGTAAAAATGCTTGATAGTTTCACAATCTTAAATGATCAATAACATGTACTTACAAAAAATCATCATTAAATGAAAAATAACTGATAAGTATCTAATGGTAAAGAATAAAGATAAAATTAATTCACGTAGCAATTATCTGTCCACCTAGAAAAAACCTAATGTTGGTTTTGGTGTATGTATGCATATGAGTGCATATGTGTGTCTGAGGGTAGCAGGGGGAGGGAAACATATTTTAAATTCAAGGAAAGATTTTAACTTAAAACAAAAAGTTGGATTTCCAGGAAGAATCACACATAGAGATATATTTATATATCTTGTATTTTCTAAAGTCCAGAGCTTCAAAAGTCCCATTATTGTGAGAAAGAAAGCAGCTATATCTTGCTTTAAAATATTAACTTATATATAGTAGTGACTTTTTAAAAAAGAGTGTTATGATAGAATCTTTCATGGAAACCTTTTATAAAAATATTTGATAGTTTAGAAAATTATGAAGGTATAGGCAATTACAATAAATGTTTTTACAAAGTATCAAAGCTGTATTAACACACAGTAACTTGAACTTTTATTGACTAAATAAGATATAGGAATATCCAAAAAAAAAAAAAAGCCCTTTTGGCACAGCATACTGGCTGAAAGCAAAATTTTGTAGCCAGGCAGCTTAACTTCATATCCCAGGCCCACCACTCTCTAGCACCACTCACCAGCTGTAAAATCTTGGGTAATTTACTTAACTCGGTGCCTTGGTTTCCTCATCTCTAAAATAAAGATAATACCTACCTCTCAAGGTTGTTTTTAGGATTTCATGAGTGTCTAGAAAAATATCTGGCATTAGACACCCCATCAAAGTTGACCATTAACTTTCAGCCAAAATTTTTCCTCTAGAAGTAAAGTTACTTACTTTTAGGAAAACCTGCAGATCTTGAATCTGAGTGTGCTGTAGAATGTCTTGTTGTAGATGTTTGAATATAGCTATACAGATATACACCTGATAATCAGGACCAAGGAAAATACAAGTAGCAATATAATGGCAGATTTCTATCCAATCTAAATAATTCCAAAAACACTGAGTTATCCATTGCAGGCAAATCTAGGGAAAAAAAAAAAAAGAATTTAGTTCATTAGAAAGCTTATAAAGCCATATTTGACTTTAAAAAACAGTACCCAATAACTCACACAAAACCAATGAAGAGCTTAACATCTAATCAAAATAGAAAGACATTTTGCATACAAGAAGCCTAATAAGGATGCTTCACCTATTTGCCTAATGTGTGAGAAAAGTTTCATGGCCTTGGGATTCAGGACTTAGGGGTAAATGATGGTGTTCACACTGTTCATATGCTATTGCTAAATGCCTTCTTCAGTCATATTTTCCTCCTCTTACCATAACACCAGTCTGCTCTCTACAGATAACAAATGCTGAGACTATTTTAATTTATTTATTCAGAGATGGGAGCTTTTTCTATCCTACCTATAATAACAGCTGTATAATTATGCAGATGATGATTGCTAAATATGCATATGGACTCTTGCTGAATCAGAAAACAATTTAAACCAACTAGAATTATATAACATAAAAACTGAGAGCTAATGAATAGAATTCAAAAATGAGACTTTTCACAAAAATCATTTACTTTACTTTCTGAATAATATTTTTCAGATTATAAAAGTAATACATACCCATCACAAAAACAAACAGAAAACTTAAAAAAAAATACAGTGATTAACATTGTTAGTATTTTGGTAGATTAATGTTGCAGGTGGAATTGTGTCTCCCCCCAAAAATATGTCAAAGTCCTAAACCCCAGGACCTATGAATGTGACATTATTTGAAAACAGCGTCTTTACAGAGGTAATCAAGTTAAAATGAGGTCATTAGGGTGAACCCTATTCCAATATGACTGGTATCAAGGAAACTGAACAATCTGCATACACACAGAAGGCAGAAGTTGAAAGGACACACATGGAGAACGTCACGTGAAGACAGAAGATTGGAGTGATGCATCTATAAGCCAAGAAATATCTAAGGCTACCAGAAGCTAGGAGAGAGCCATCAAACAGTTCTTTCCCCAGTGCCTTCAACGGAACAGAGCCTTGCCAACACTTTTATCCCCCAAAACTGTGAGATGATAAATTTCTGTTGTTTTAAGTTACTGAGTTTGTAGTACTTTGATACTACAGTCCTGGGAAACTAAGACAATTACTTTCCAATATTTTTAATTTATGATTTATAATTTACCACTGAGGAAAGATTTCTTTGATTGAACCTCTCTTCCCTATAGTTTTGTTCTTTAGAGGTGGGAAGGAACGGGAACAGATATGGAGGCTTATCTCAATTTATCATAGATAAAGTAGACATACACAAATTTTCCTTTTTTGTTCCATTGTTTTGACCTTTAAAAAGTATATTATTGAACAGTTTCTAAAATTTGCTTTTATTTCCCTGATTCAGTTTAGAGGGATGCTGCTTCTGCTTTTAACTGCCTTTATCAAGGTGTATTGGTTTGCTGAGGTTGTCGTAACAAGGTAACAGACTGGGTGACTTAAACAACAGAAATTTATCTCCTCTAGATTTTGGAGAAGCCCACGGTTAAGGTATTGGCAAGGTTGGTTTCTTCTGAGGCCTCTCTCCTTGGCTTGTAAATGGCCGTCTTCTCCCAACGTTTTCACATGGTTTTTCTCTTGTACGTGTCTGGTGTCCAAATTTCTTCTTATAAGTACACTGATAATATTGGATTCAGACCCACCCTAATGACCTCATTTTAACTTAATTACCCCTTTAAAGACTCTGTCTCCAAATACAGTCTCATTCTGAGGTAATGAGGGTTAAGACTGCAACATATGAATTTTGTAGGGGGGGGTGCAGGGAGGGAGGGGCACAAATCAGCCCATACCAGATGGTATCATAAAATTTTTGTTTTCCATACATCATTACTCATGTCAACCATTAACCTTTTAATTTCAGGCTATTATAGGCATATCTTTTCATCTCATTTTCTGGTCATACTTCTTATTATTGACAATGCCAACTATACATGACCAAATATTTTCTTTTTTTTTTTAAACTGTAATTCTGTTTATGTAATTATGTTCCCTTCTATTATGTTTCAAAATCTTTTCATAGAGCCCATGGGTTAACTCAATATTGAATTAAAATATATCTGTGAACATCCAATATTTATCAATAGGAAGGATATATTTAATTTCCTTTGGTCACAACTTTACTTTTCACTTGGCAGGACAGGATTCTTCTCCTAGATCTTGACCTGGAGGGAAGGTTGGTATGCAAAGCTCATCACCAACTTTCACTGCCTAATCAAGTATCCACACAGTATAGCTCAGCTGCCCTGGGGAGGAAATATATCTCTTGCTCCTACTTGACTAGATGGCTTGAAAGAGTCAGTGGTTCTTTGACTAGAAGCAAAACGTTTTTAATTCCCTAATGCACTGCTGCCAGGCTTCTGTCTGTTCTTTGCTACAGATGTTAATACCAATCAACTTAGGGCCACGCTTTGTTAATGAAAATGAGAGACTCTGGATGAATGAAGAAGGAGAAACAACCGAAGAGTGAAAATTAATACAAATGATCCAGGTAGCCAGAGAAAGCAGTTCCCATTCAGTTGTCAGCTTCATAGGTGACTAGCAAGTTGACAGTAATGAAGGGGTAACAGTTTCTATCTTCTTTCTAGTTGGCCTATTCTACAGGTTGAATGGTGTGGAACTGTTGATCGTCAACTCATTTTGACCTTTAAGCCTAGCAATTTTATATGATTCAAACAAAGATATCCGAAGTCAAAATACTTATTTATCCATAAAGCTTTACCCATATTGGTTAAAAAAAGTTGCCCCCAAATCTGCAATTACTTATTTATTATACATAGTTTCTAATGCAGAGGCAATTTTATGGCATTTACACAACATTCATGCACTGTTTTCTATACAATGTCGATTTTTTCCCATTAAACGGAGAATAACACCAGCCTTTTCTACACATGGGAAATTTAGGAAAGGAAAAAGAGAGATTATAATTGAAAGCACTCTGAAAATATATCAAGTGCTATGTAAATGTTTTTCTATAACAAAGGTACAAATGTTTATTATTTAACAAACATTTATGTACCTAATCTACAAGTGTTATAATTCTTCTGTGAACAAAAGACATTTAGATCCTGCTCTCATGGGACTTATATTTAAAGAGGAGACATACAGTTTTTAAACATATGACCTTCTTCACTTGGTAGGAACTGTATCTGCTGTTGCTATTATATGTGTAGGATACTCCAGAATTAATAAATTGTAATAGAATTCTAAAACACTATTTCCCTGGAAGAATGCTGAACCATGAGTTAAGGAAATAACTTCTCTATATTTATAAAATGAAATAGTCCATGAATCAGCTGACAGTCTAGGACTCCAACAGGACAAAAGAAATAGTATGTGTCCAAAGAGACATGATGAACTTTTTTCTTTAACATTTTTGTTATGGAATTATTCCAAATATACATAAAAGGAAAAAAGCAGTACATGAACCAGACTCATCAAAGCTTCAAAATTCTGACTGGCTGATATGTCTGAAGTCCATTTTCCTGTATAGGTTCCCCCTCCTTAAAAATTTTAAGATAAAACACATCGTAAATTGCTATATGTTACATCTGTGTTTGCTTTAAAACAAATGGAATCAATTTTTCATTTCATTTACCACACATGACAAAAACAACAATCCAGAATAATAATACTAACATGACCATAAGCAATATGATTACTTAAAACAGTAGTATTTTTGCTGTTTTATTTGTCATTTAGACAATGTATTACTTGGCATGTACAGTCAAATTACTGTGTTTTAAAGTGCCTTTTAGGGTGTGGAGAAAAAGAAACACTCCTATACTGTTGGTGGGAATGTAAACTGGTGCAGACACTATGGAGAACAGTGTGGAGGTCCTGTAAAAACTAAAAATAGAGCTACCATATGATCCAGCAATTCTACCCCTGGGCATATATCTGGAGAAAACTCTAATTTGAAAACATACATGCACCCCGATGTTCACTGCAGCACTATTTACAATAGCCAAGACATGGAAGCAACCTAACTGTCCATCGACAGATGAATGGATAATGAAGATGTGGCACATATACACAATGGAATATTACTCAGCCATAAAAAAGAATGAAATAATGCCATTTGCAGCAACATGGATGGACCTAGAGATTATCACACTAAGTGAAGTAGTGTCTTTCTCAGATAGAGAAAGACAACTATCATATGGTATCACTTATATGTGGAATCTAAAAAAAACGATATAAATGAACTTATTTACAAAACAGAGACTCACAGACATAGAAAACAAACTTATGGTTACAGCAGGTGTGGAAGATAAATTAGGAGTTTGGGATTAACATATACACACTACTATATATAAAACAGATAAACGGACCTACTGTAGAGCACAGGGAAGTATATTCAATGACTTGTAATAACCTATAATGGAAAAGATTCTGAAAATAACAGATATATATATATATATATACACACACACACATATATGTATGTATAACTGAATCACTTATACAACACTGTAAATTAACTATAATTTAAAAATGGTTAAAAAAAATAAAGTGCCTCATAAGGTTATACTATCAAGTGGGTACTGTTAGGTTCATTTCATTATATGTGTTTATATTATTATATGAACTATTTAAATGACTCCAAAGTAAAAAGACAAAGTAAGGTATATTTCCTGACTCTTCACCTTATTCTTTTCCCTATCCCTATAAGAAATCATTTAACAAAATATGATACATTCTTTCATGTTTTTAATATAAGGATATTTGTATATGTATTTATATCTCCACACTTTCTCATACAAATAGTAATGTACTAAACACTCTTTTTTGTCTCCACCTTTTTCTCACTTAACAAAAGATCCTGTATATCACTCCATGGCAATATACAGAGGTACTTCTCATTCATTTTTATAACTGCATAGGGCTACCCTGTGGATAAACCATAACTCATTCAACAATCCCGTTTATGGACACTTGCATTATTTCTAGTCTTCTGATACTATATGCTATAAAAACATATTTGTACACATACATTTTCAAAATTTTTGTCCGTGTATCTCTGGGATAGATTTCTATAAATGAGACTGCTGGATGAAAGGGTAAATGCGTATATGTTTTTGCTAGATACTGCCAAATTCCCTCTTATAATAAGTCTCAAAAATACACTATATTTTCAAAACCAAGCAGTTGATGCCTTACAGTCATTGAGAAAATATTATTAGTAGTTTATGGAATAGGTTACAAAGAAAGTGAAACAAACTAATAATGTTTTTATAGTAAACCAATGTTCCTTACACTGAATTATAATTTGAAACATTTGAATGTCTTTTTAGGATAAAGAGGGAGGAAAATCGCTTATACAATATGCATCAAAACGTACCATAGCCTTCTTAGAAAATTTTGCTCCTTAATCATACTTAAGCTTATGCCAAAGCACATTAAGATGCAACACTGAGACAAACATAATTATTTTAGCTGAGGTAAATTATTCTCACTTGTATCTAGATTAAAAAAAAAAACAATCTTCAAAATATTTACTTAATTCTTAAGTAAAAACATTGCTTAGAACAATTACTTATGGATACCTGATTAAGTCAAAATAGGTATGCTCTAGGGCTCTGCAAAAAAAAAAAAAAAAAAAAAAAAAAAAAGGTATGCTCTAAATGATCAAGTTTTATGATACAAAGACACTATTTTTAACAGCTCTTCTGGCATTATTTGTTCATTATAGAAAGAATATTAGTAAAGTAAGATGTGGTTTAAAGTGAAGTCCTCACTATCAGGGTGATATCAGTAAGTCAATTAACTCACTTCACTGATCCTGAATTTCTCCATTTGTCATGAAGTTAAAATTTTAAATGAAATAACATCTGGAAACACACTTTTTATACTGCAAAAAGTTGTTATAAATAAAAAGGTAGTATTTTTGTTGCACTTCTAGACAAGACACAGTGTCAGACACTTAAAGGACTTGAAGATAGGTCAGGCACACATACCTTTAAGGAACTTCAACTAGTAAGAAAGAGGTAAACACACAAATAATGATTCCACAAAGAAAAAGATATATTTCTACCAGAATAATACAGAAACTGCATACAAATTCAAAGCAGAATCATCTACTTGTAGGCGATCCAAAAAGCTTCCATTTGGACAGATATCAAGGATAAATACCTGACAAGTAAAGATGGGGCACAAGGAGGGAGAAGGTATCATTTCAAGTAGCAACATCAGCAATGTGAGGAAAGGGAAAGCTTGGGGACATGCACATTTATTAATGTGACTGAACAAGGGGCATTCCCAGTCTTGAAATTTAGCTTTACATTTGTATAATTTTGCATTTTAAAAAAGCACTATGTCACAAAATATGAAATAATAAAACAGTTTTCTTTAATCCTGCTTTCATGCTGGGGGTAAATATATTCAGAGGATTATCCATGTTAGCCCACTTGCTGACACAGTATATAGTACAATAATCACTGATATGCAGAATCACAACCCCAAGGAAAAAAGATAAATCATTAAAGATAAAGGGTACTTCTTAAAGCACGAAAATTACTAAAATACAATAAAGATTTTTTTAACAAAGAATAAAATTGGTCAAAAAGTTAGTTAGACCATGTGATTTTCTGTTCATTTAAAAAGAAAAAATATATATTTGAATTTTGATTTTCCTTCCAATCTCAGTTACTCAAACGCTAATCAACAAATATATATTTCTAACTACATTTAATTTTTTGTATTCTAGTTAAGCTTATTATTTTTACTCTAGAGATCTTATATTTTATTTAACAACCTGCTCACAAATTCCTTCATTAATCAACCAATCCCTTAGTGTCTATAAATACGCAACTTCAAGAAGCACCACTCCTAATTAGACCAGAATGAATAAGCTTTGAAATACAAAATTTGTACCCAAATAATTACTTAACCACATATACCTAGTTACTTAAAAGTTGTTCTCATAGTTCATAATTAGCAATAAAACGGCAAATAATATAAACAAAGCAATGATACACACTCAAGGCACAAAATGATTAGCTCACATAAGGAGCCATTAAAAAGGCATTTTTACATTAGATACATTTAAGAAACATACTAACATTACTACTCAGAAATAATGCAGTAGTTTTTATTAGGTAAACCTGCTACATGTATGCAGTTTCAAATTGATAAACATATATCAAATTGTTAAAGAGATGCCAAAATGATAAAGAGGTACCAAATTCATATAGTGGGGCCTTAGGTATTGCAAGTTTTTCCCCAGTTTTTAGTAGTCCATTCTTAAAGGTTATATGTTAGCAATTTAATAAATGATTGGAGATATTAGACAATATACATATTAATCAAGACTAGAATGACACAAGGAACTCTCAGAAACATACTGCTCCCTGGCTTGAATTATTAAAAAAAAATAGAAAGAATGGATTGTTGAGCTTATAGTAAATATTTAAGTATCTACTTCCAAGCAGAATTAAACATTTTCTGTTTCAAAATTCTCAGAAGTGTTTTAGGTACATACACAGTAAGAGCTAGAATTGGCACAGAAAGAATTGGCTTTTCCACTACATGCAATTCCTCTGTCATATTTAGACTTCTTATTAAACTTCAGGAAATTTAAAATTCAGCAGGCAGAGTAACCTGATGCAAGTAGATGTAATAAATGACATAAGGTCTCTTCAAAATAAGTATAAAGGCACATATCATAATGTCAGGAACTATATTGTCTAGTTAAAAGAAAAAGACCTCCAGTAGGACAAATCCAAAGGAATGCAAGGATAGTTTACTATTAAAAAACCTATCAACATGTCCTATAAACAGGTCAAATAAGTTCCAAGATCAAGATAATCTTAACCATAAAGGAACTTGACAAAATTCAACCTTCTCACTTGATTAAAGAAATCAAAATTCAATACCTTACATAGACTAGAAAGATTCTTCCACAGCATGACAGGGAAAAATACTCTCCATAAATAGTTACTACTTAATGGTGAAATGCTGGATGAACTCCCAGTAATCATTCAAGTCTAAAACAAGTAAGCCACTATTACTTAGTATTATACTGGAAAATTTTCCAAAAATTTTTTGTTGAAGTATAGTTGACTTAAAATGTTATATTAGTTTCAGGTGTATAACACAGAAATTTGATATTTTTACAGATTATAATCCATATAAAGTTATTATACAATACTGACTATATTTCCTATGCTGTAACATTTCATACTTAGTCGTGTGCACTTCTTAATCCCCTTCACCTATTTTGCCCCTCCACTCAACCCTATCCCCTCTGGTAACTACTAGATTGTTCTCTGTATCTGTGAGTCTGCTTTTTATTTGTTATATATGCACCTTAATGTTCATATTCAGCACTATTTATGATAGCCAAGATATGGAAGCAAAATAAGTGTCCATCAACAGATAAACTGGCTAAAAAAGATGTGGTACATATATATACAATGGAATATTATTCAGCCATAAAAAAGAATAAAATTTTGCCATTTGGGACAACATGGGATGGGCCTGGAGGGTATTATGCTTAATGAAAAATTACATAATTAAAAAAAGAATGAAAGAGAAATAAAGTATATTAGAAGGTTGGAGGAAAAAATTAACAAAAATCTAGAAAAAACATTACCAAATTAACATACAAAAGCTAATGACTTCACTAGTTATTAATAATAACCAAAGAGAAAATAGAACTGAAAAAGAGATCAAGCTAAACTAATTAGAAATATCTGTAATGAGAAATGTACTACACCTCTTTGGAAAAAGCTTTACAACTTTAGTAAAATATAACATAAAGAAAATAAATGTCAAAACTTACCATGTTCCTAGATAGGAAAGTTGAGTACAGTGAGGATCTATAGTTTAACATAGTAGCAATCTAAATTTCAAACTCAAATGCCCACTTTGAACTGGGAAAAATTACCTTTAAGTGCACATAGAGGAACCATTAGGTAGAAATAGCTAAACTAACTTTTTAAGGACAGAGTTAGGAAGGAAATGATAGGTTTACTCTTACCCCACTTTAAGACACAATATAAAGTTACAATAAGTAAAATACAAGAGTAAATAAGTAAATGGCCAATATATTACAAAAGTAAATACGTAAAATATTTATTACTCAAGAATTGAAGAGATTTGTATAGTGGTAGTTACTTTTAAAGACTATTTACAAGTTAATAGGAAACACTAAGACGGGTGGGCAATTAATAAAAAGATACATCTAATTAATAAAGCTATGGAATTATAATCAACTGTATTAATGTTTAAAAAACTCCCCAAACCTCCCAAATTTTAAAAATTTAGCAATTAGTTTTAAAAAAGCCAAATACGGGGTCCTGAAGGACAGAAAGTCTATTCATTTTTCTTAGAAGAAAAATCAAAGCAATTTGATAATATGCAACAAGAGCCTTAAAAGTGTTCATATCTTTTTGATTAAGTATTTCTACCATCTGGGACTCTGACCTAAAGATTCTAAAATTAGAAAAAAGGTTTAAGTTCTACAATATTAAACTTGAGCCTGATAACATAGTGAAGAAACAATCCATACTCCACCAATGAAGGACTAACTATGCACAGGAGGGAGACATCTGTGGCTACTGCATATGACATTTCCAATTCCAGGCCCTCAAAAAATCATTAAACCTTCCCAGTACCCCAAAAGCAGAGACAAGAATGCTAACTGTTAGATAAGATACAGTATCTCACATACCAGATACGCAGTGGTGATGAGAATTCTTGCCCTTAGTTACCCTACTTAATCCTTACAGAAGCCTTATGGAGGAGATATTATCATCGCCATTAAAAATGCAAATGGAAATCAAAAGAAAGCTGGAGTAGCAATTCTCATATCAGACAAAATAGACTTTAAAATAAAGACTATTACAAGAGACAAAGAAGGACACTATGTAATGATCAAGGGATCAACCCAAGAAGAACATAATAACAATTGTAAATATTTATGTACCCAACATAGAAGCACCTCAATACATAAGGCAAATGGTAACGGCCATAAAAGGGGAAACTGACAGTAACACAATCATAGTAGGGGACTTTAAAACCCCACTTTCACCAATGGACAGACCATCCAAAATGAAAACAAATAAGGAAACATAAGCTTTAAATGACACATTAAACAAGATGGACTTAATTGGTATTTATAGGACATTCTGCCAAAAAAACAACAGAATAAACTTTCTTCTCAAGTGCTCATGGAATATTCCCCAGGAAACATCATATCTTGGGTCACAAATCAAGCCTTGGTAAATTTAAGAAAATTGAAATCGTATCAAGTATCTATTCCGACCATGCTATGAGACTAGATATCAATTACAGAAAAAAATTTGTAACAAATACAAACACATGGAGGCTAAACAATACATACTAAATAACCAAGACATCACTGAAGAAATCAAAAAGGAAATCCAAAATTCCTAAAGATGTTACCAGAAAACTACTAGAGCTAATCAATGAATTTGGTAAAGTAGCAGGATACGAAATTAATGCACAGAACACTCTTGCATTCCTAAACACTGATGAAGAAAAATTTGAAAGAGAAATTAAGGAAACACTCCCATTTACCACTGCAAAAAAAAGAATAAAATACCTAGGAATAAACCTACCTAAGGAGACAAAAGACCTGTATGCACAAAAGTATAAGACACTGATGAAAGAAATTAAAGATGAGACAAACAGATGGAGAGATATATCACATTCTTATATTGGAAGAATCAACATTGTGAAAATGACTATACTTACCCAAAGAAATCTACAGATTCAATGTAATCCCTATCAAACTACCAATGGCATTTTCCACAGAACTAGAACAAAAAATTTCACAATTTGTATGGAATACACAGAAGACCCCGAATACCCAAATCAATCTTGAAAAAGAAAAACAGATCTGGAGGAATCAGGTTCCCAGTCTTCAGACTATACTACAAAGCTACAGTAATCAAGACAGTATGGTACTGGCACAGAAACAGAAAGATAGATCAATGTTACAGGATAGAAAGCCCAGGGATAAACCCACGCACAGTATGGACACCTTATCTTTGATAAAGGAGGCAAGAATATACAGTGGAGAAAAGACAGCCTTTTCAATAAGTGGTGCTGGGAAAACTGGACAACTACATGTAAAAGAATGAAATTAGAACACTCCCTAGCACCATACACAAAAATAAACTCAAAATGGATTAAAGACCTCAATGTAAGGCCACACACTCTAAAACTCTCAGAGGAAAACATAGGCAGAATACTCTATGACATAAATCACAGCAAGATCCTTTTTGACCCACCTCCTAGAGAAAGGGAAATAAAAAGAAAGATAAAGAAATGGGACCTAATGAAGCTAAAAGCCTTTGCACAGCAAAGGAAACCATAAACAAGACGAAAAGACAAGCCTCAGAATGGGAGAAAATATTTGCAAACGAAGCAACTGACAAAGGATTAATCTCCAAAATATACAAGCAGTTCATGCAGCTCAATATCAAAAAAGCAAACAACCCAATCCAAAAATGGGCAGAAGACCTAAATAGACATTTCTCCAAAGAAGATATACAGATTGCCAACAAGCACATGAAAGGATGCTCAACATCACTAATCATTAGAGAAATGCAAATCAAAACTACAATGAGGTATCACCTCACACCACTCAGAATGGCCATCATCAAAGAGTCTACAAACAATAAATGCTGGACAGGGTGTGGAGAAAAGGGAACCCTCTTGCACTGTTGGTGGCAATGTAAATTGATACAGCCACTATGGAGAACAGTATGGAGGTTCCTTCAAAAACTAAAAATAGAACTACCATACGACCTAGCAATCCCACTACTGGGCATATACCTGGAGAAAACCATAATTCAAAAAGAGTCATGTACCACAATGTTCATTGCAGCATTATCTATATAGCCAGGACATGGAGGCAACCTAAGTGTCCATTGACAGATGAAAGGATAAAGAAGATGTGATACACATATACAACGGAATATTACTAAGCCATAAAACGAAACGAAATTGAGTTATTTGTAGTGAGGTGGATGGACCTAGAGTCTTGTCATACAGAGTGAAGTAAGTCAGAAAGAGAAAATACTGTATGCTAACAAATATATGTGGAATTCAAAAAAAAAAAAACCTTCTGAAGAACCTAGGGGCAGGGCAGGAATAAAGATGCAGGCGTAGAGAAAGGACTTGAGGACTTGGAGAGGGGGAAGGGTAAGCTGGGACGGAGGGAGAGAGTGGCATGGACATATATACACTACTAAATGTAAAACAGATAGCTAGTGGGAAGCAGCAACATAACACAGGGAGATCAACTCGGTGCTTTGTGACCATCTAGAGGGGTGGGATAGGGTGGGTGAGAGCGAAGCACAAAGGGAGGGGATATGGGGATATATGTATATGTATAGCTGATTCACTTTGTTATATAGCAGAAACTAACACACCATTGTAAAGCAATTATACTCCAATAACGATGTTGAAAAAAAAAAAGCTACATGTCATAGACTTTCAGAATGTCTATGTCTTGAATAGCTGAAACAGAACTCAACATCCGTGAATGCCAGGGATCTACAATAAAGCAAACCTATATGTTATAAAAGACCTAGGGGAAAAAAGCCAGTTTAAAGATTTAAACACATAGAGATGTATGACTACTTACAAAAATGACGTGATTAATTTCAATGTATTTCCTATATTTGATGAGAATGTAATTTTCTTTAAATACACTGAGATCTTGGAGTTGAAGAAATACTATTTCCTATGGATTACCTGTGATGGTGCGAAACCAGACATGTGAAAAGCTGAAAATACAAGTGGCACCTCTGCTTTCAGTAGCATTTCAATATAGTGAGTGCTGCAAAAATATACTGGATGAATCCCAGATTCTATAGTGTCAATAGGTAGGTACCTCTGCATAAAAGAGAAAAATTGAGAATTAATGAATATGCAGCTAATTTAAAACCAATCAAATTCATCTAAATGTTTTGCTCTAAATTGCTACTTCAAAATTACCATGGTGGCATAACAAGCTACTGCAAATTTTATGTAAGTTAAAAAGTTAGAACATTAAACACTATAGAAAGATTAAAACTCAATAAGGGCAGTATGATATACCTTCCTTCCAAGATAAAGGAATAAAATTAACACTTCGTAATTGTGACAAATTGAATCCCTTATGGAATAATGGAGAAGGATGTTGCATGAAAGAATAAATACATGGATGAGTACATGAGTAATAAATGCTTTACATTCTAAAACTAAGTATATTTCAATATGCTTATATATCCTTGGATTTAGTCAATGACTCTAAAACATCAAAAAGGTTTATTCTGTCAGCTCTTGGTATTTGCCTAATCTGCTTTTTCTAAGTTAATGTTAAATAACCCATATCTAAGCTCTAGTTACTAATAAGTGAAATTGGGAAATCCATAAGAAATTTGTATCTAAAACTGTGATGCATTTCCATCAAAGTACTCAGGCTATCTATTTACAAATATATAAAATTTATTTCATATATTTTTATATTTATTTATATGTCTATGTATATATTATATATATGTATAGATACATATACACATATATTTACAAGCTTGCATTGCATTTTTCAGCCATTTCTTCATAAAGTCGGTTATTTTTTCAATTTAGTTCTTGGGTACAATTTATCATGAATGCTCAATGTTTTAATGAGTGTTACTTTAAACCCAACATCTAACCACAATAAATTTTTTAAACAAAGAATAAACCTGAAGATGTAATTTTGTGTCAAGAAAAACTATTAGACTAACAATTATATCCTACAGACTTATAATAAACATTGATACTCAAATTAGATCTGACTTCTAGAGAGCCCTTTTAATGTTTTTACCTTTACTGGGCAACTCAAACTTTTTTAATAAAAGAAAGTTAATACTTTTTTTTTTTTTTGCAGTATGTGGGCCTCTCAGTGTTGTGGCCTCTCCCGTTGCGGAGCACAGGCTCCAGACGCGCAGGCTCAGCGGCCATGGCTCACAGGCCTAGCCGCTCCGCGGCATGTGGGATCTTCCCAGACCGGGGCACGAACCCGTGTCCCCTGCATCGGCAGACGGACTCTCAACCACTGCGCCACCAGGGAAACCCCAGAAAGTTAATACTTTAAAATCAAACTCATGTATGACAATTACATAAGAGTTAAAATAAGGAGTATTTTTTCAAACTTTATACTGCTAAACCGTTTTTAAGGATTTAGGTTTGAGTAATATATGAAAATTTCTGAAATCAGTGAGTTGATTTATCAGTAGTTTTTGTGTTTTATCATTATGATAAATGGTTTACCATTTCACATTGTAGAAATATATATTTGTGGGAACATATAGGTACAAATATATATTTTATGATAGGTTCTTAGGGAGGTATCTCACAGTACACAAAAAATATTATACACTGACGACTGAAGACATACATAGCATATTAAATGAACATCTTGTAGTCAACTTCAGATGGATGTGCAAAGAAAATTACTTTTATTAAGTAGTTAAGAATAATAATATGAACTGAATGAGAATTAGTACCCTTTGATTTATCTTCTTTTGTTGAATACACAATGTGTTTTACTAATTACTATTTGTAGAGTAGAATTAATGAATCTAATAAATATATGTAAAAGCAAAATAAATCAACTTATACATATGTAATACTTTAATTTTCAATGCAAACTTAGCTAATAATTTTCTGAATATATATATATAATAGTGTAAGAATTGTATATATTGGAAATATTTCTTACACAGTGTTCTCTAATTTGCATTAAAAACAACATATTTAGAATAGGTTTGTATAGAGATGGAGATAATAGACTAATTAATTACCTTCTCAAAGAAAATATAACATTATTATGTAATGGATTCCCAAAGATAAGGCAAGAATTCTTCTACTCTTATGAATTATACTCTGTTGGAAGAAATTATGCCATAAATTTTGGTAACCAACACAGCTCCTAGCGCCAAGCCCTGCATAGAGTAGCTACTCAACAAATTGACTGAATGACAACATACTAATGATTGCACACTGTAATCACAGGAAATTTTCTTATAATGAAAGTTTTGTTAGTTGGCCTATTTTTATTTCATAACTCTAATTTACAGGAAATGGTATTCATAAAACCAAATCAATAATGACAGCTCTGAGTCACATGAATATAACAAGGAATCTTCTGAATCATCAAATTATAAATTATGTTTGTTATACTTTTAGTGTTTTGATATATTTTGGTTAGTCATAACTCTTGGAAAGGATGGTAACGCTTAATAAAAGCTAACTCTAAATAAAATTCAGAATATAGGATTAAGCAGACCACATATAGGATCACAGCGTTTAATAGATCACCTAAGTAACATATACACTAGGCCAGTATCATGCAAAAAATTATCAGTAAAAAATTATCAGTACCAAAATGTTCATGTTATGCCACTTCTTAGAGTATTTGGCTTTAATGGTTAAAAATGAAAGATATGTGCTTAAAGAAATGAAACACAGTAAGCAGTCTTAGTTTTCTTCTTCAACTAGAGGTAGTTCTGATGAGTCATTTTATTCCTGACTCTAAGAAAAATCTATGGAAATTAAATAGAAAGACCCTATTAGAAAAGACGAACTCTCCAAACCAATCCAAACTGATCCAATCCAATCCAGTCCAGTCCTCCACTCTAGGGTTCTGTGGGCAGAGAACAGGCCGTGTTTGATTGGCAGTGCTGCAGTGACTCTGTGCCGTATGTGCGTCATGCACATCGTGCAGAGGGGTGAACAGAAAACACTGGAGATATCTTTTTAAACTTTGATTCTATAATTCTAAAAAACAAATCTTTCTCCTCTCAGGGAAAAAAAAAACACATAGGAAAATGGAATCTTCAAATATGATTAAGATTTAAAGTCGCATGTAAGAAAGGGAAGGGGTTTTGACACCTGTCCTCTTTCCAAGCAAGTGACTCGTTACATGACTTACCATTGCTAATGCCCTGCAAATGGATTACAAATGTTCCACGACATAATGGTTGTAAAATTTAAATCAAATGAATATTTCAATGCTATTAGAATTTTTAACTCCAAACTTCCCGCGTTAGGTAGTTATTACTTTATTTTATGAAGAGGAAGATATAGATATTCGCACACACTCTTATTTTATCTATATAAATAATATTATATAAAGTAAGTGTCCCATGATACCTTCCTGTTGAACTACAGTACTTCATTCAAATGCCACTTCAGCCTGGTTTATCATCAATGCAGTTTTGGTTTTATGTGCATTAAAATACTTCAGTTTTTATTTCAGTTTAATTTGTTCTATTTCATATGTTTCTACTAACAGAGAAGGCATATATAACTGTAACTTTTATTATAATTATTGTTTGAGATTAGGTATTCCTCCATGGAAATAACTGATTTCTTTATTTTTCTTAATCTATATTTATTAACAGCTTTGATGTTAACAATTAGTCAAACTGATTCTTAATGAAATTCCATAAAAAATGATTATTTTATCATTCAGGAAGGATTTTCTTAAGGACAAATAAAATTGGAAGATAATTTAATTAAATCAATACATTAAAGAGTTCTTCTGGTCTAAACAGCTTAAGGACACATTTTTCAAATTATTTTTATCTCACAATAACAGTAATAGTTTATAAAATTTTGAGAACTTCAAATTAATATTTCATTATGTCCTATACTGTTTATCCTAGGCCAAATTTTTAAATCTTTTTGATGCAATTTGCTTACAACACTTTTACGAATGTAGAGGAGCTCTCTTTTTTTATTTTTATTTTTTTTGCGGTACACGGCCCTCTCACTGTTGGGGCCTCTCCCGCTGCGGAGCACAGGCTCCGGACGCGCAGGCTCAGCAGCCATGGCTCACGGGCCCAGCTGCTCCGCGGCATGTAGGATCTTCCCGGACCGGGGCACGAACCCGTGTGCCCTGCACCGGCAGGCGGACTGTCAACCACTGCGCCAGCAGGGAAGCCTGAGGAGCTCTCTTAAATACATTTCCTAAAGTAATAAAAAAGTCTACTGTCCTTTACAAATTTCTATTTAAATATTAATTCATATATTCAGCACATTTACTAAATAATTATGATGGGACATAGTTTGGGACATGTCAGCGAACAAAACCCTGCCCTCAGAGAGCTTATGTTTAAGTGTATAAATAATAAACAAATACATAAATTAAGAAGTATAGTGGGAATTGATGTAGGCTATGGAACAAAAGGAAAAAAATAGAACAGGGTAATGAGGTAGAGGAATGGGGGACTGGGGGAACAGGTTGAAGCTTTTTTGAGGTTGATTACAAAAATGTGGTATTGTGCTAAAGATGGTGGACAAGTCTGTGCTATTAATGGCTAAAGCTAAAGTGTCTTTAACATGTCTTGTGGCAACTGCAGATTTGCTTATGTTGTCAACCTGCATAGAAAGTGTCAGTGTAATGTCTGAGACCAATGGAACAAACATAATAGAAAAGGACCACTTTTTAAGTAATATATTAAAGTCTATTACTGCATGCACTAACAAGGAAAGGGGCATAGCAAAAACACCAATCCAAAAGATCACTAAATCAAAAACATTTAAACTATGGAGTACTGACTATATGGACATTAGTAACTGCACTTAGCTAACAGTTCTAGATACAATCCTTGAAGAGGAATGTTTAGCAGAATGTTTTTGTTTTACAAAGAAACAGTAAGACAAACTACTGGTAATAAAATAAATAAAATATTCAACTTGGTATATTTGCACTTGAAAAGGAAAAAAAATGATACTACAGAAGGCACTGCATGAGTCTTCACTGATGATACAGATGCACCAACAGAAAGGTGTCAAGTTTTTACATCAAGAGCTCATTCTAAAACCCCTGAGTATTAAGTCACTCCATTCCATTCACGGATCTATATTCCATATTAAATTGATGCTATCAAAATGGCAAGTCTGATAAACTCAAAGCTGCTAGAGTCCTGCCTGATTTCAGTTTTATAGGAAGAAATGCTAGTGGAGCACATCACTCTTGTTGTGTTAAAAATAAAATAATGTGTGAGAAAACTAGGTTTATAGCGTCAAAGCAGAAATGCAACTTTACAAAATTATGGTTAAAAACAGTTCATTGGTGATGTCTGACTGTGTCACACTCTGAACACTAAAGTAGAATACTTAAGACTAGTGGCATGTAGGTATCATTTTAAAATACTTGACATGAAAATGTGTGATAGACTTAAAATCCATACTTACTATCAAAAGAATGTTCAACGTTACATTTGTAAATGAAAGAGTGAAAGACCTTTAAGATATTTTAAATGTCCACGTACAATTTAAAGAATTGTTCAAACTCTGGTTAACAGAAGGAAAACAGTTCCATTGATTGGAGAAAAGCTAGTACATAGCTTTTTGCCTTTTGCTTCCTGCTATTCACGTGAGCAAATTTCTCATTATGGTGAAGTATTATTCAGGAATTACATACAGCTATTTCAAGCATAAAATCATAAAATTTCAATACTTAATGTATGCCTTGGTGCTTTCTTTTCTTTATCACAAATACATATTGCAAAAGCATGTCATAAATGCTTTCATTTAACTTGACATTGATACTTTCTAGCCCCCTTAACAACTTATCCTTGGGTACTGTGTAATTCTGTTGTCCCAGGATAACATGTCATGAAAAAGGTTTGGAAGCATTAGCATGGCTTGTTTTAATGGACAGTTTCCCCAAGTTGGAGGTCTTAAATGCACTAAGTACAGTAGTAAAACAAAATACAGAGACTTTAATAGAGGGATGCACTTACCTTTAAACTTGGATCTCATGGAACTAGTAAAATCTTTAAAAATACACTATACTACCTTAATCAAAACTCATCATAGATTTCCAAAATGTATATAAAGTTAGTGTGCTTTTCCTCTATACAATATGGATACAATTCCAACTTATTATTTTCTCATACTATAATTTAACCAGAGATTCTTTCTAACAGAGCAAGAATAAAAATATCCATTCAATAGTTTTCTTTTTATATATGGAACTTTATAATTTACTAAATGACAAGTTTAAAATTTAATAATGCACCTATTATCACTAATCTCTCATTCAGTTACCATTAGGTAAGACAGCAAGTATTCGAGAAAATGCCAAATCTATATCTTCAAAAGGAATCACTCAAAATTGCATTCAGATAGAAAACGAATATTGAGTACATAGCGCACTCTACAAATAAAATAATAAGATCCCAATGAATTTAAATAGGATTTTCCTTAAAATTTAAAATGCTCCTTTAAAAATAGACTAAAAAGTCTTACAGAAATATGTAGTCTTGGCAACCAAAGGAAAGCAGAAGTCAGAAGCCTGGAGAACTGCTGAAGAAATCGGAATGTTTTGTCTTTGTCCCCCAACATTATTATGAACAAAGAAGATACAAACCAGTCATGGCCAGTGTAACTCCCCTGCAAACAGACTGAAAAGCACAGTTAAGGAACTTTTATAATAGTTTATCTTAACATGGTGAGATATAAGAACTCCATAAACATTCATTTCTACAATCTCAGGAAGGAGATACTAAGGATAGTTAGTCCTTTTGTCTTCAACCAATTTATAAGCTATTGATATAAAATCAAACTTTATTAATAAATCACTTGCACAGTGACTATTTTAATGTAACATGTGCGCTGACACGCCCAGTGGAGGCCAACAGCACCAGCAACGGGAGGAAAAACTATCTGTTCCGTGGAAACACACTGTTCAAGTCACTAACACAATAGTACCATCCTTTCTCTAGTTTACGTTGTCTGCCAAATTATTAGCATAATCAAGTATAAAAAAAAATCCACACATGTTGAGAATTCAGTAATGCAAAAGATCTGTATACATTTTTTTCTTAAAGTCAAACCCTATTTCTGAAAGATAACCAATTCAAATAAAATAAATGCATGTTTTATTCTTATTCTAGATTTACTAAATCTAGAGTATTATACTGATTTACTAAACCTATTTTTAAAACCTCCTTATATATAACTGAAAATACATTCTAATAACTTTACTTATTCATTTAAGATTCAACTAATAAAATTTAATAATTACTACTCAGACTAATGAAGTACATATTTAAAATATAGAATAAAATACCATAAAGGTATATCATAACAAATCACTAATATAGGTTAAAGTATTCTTTTCCTATTAATGTATTAAAGTACCCCATCAAAGAATTCTGAAAAACATATGAAGAGAGTTCAAGTACTGTCAATTATTCGAAAAGGATATGAAGAGAAGATTTTACAGAAGCTTGCTGCTGTTTCAGGAATCTCTCACAATGCTTTAAAACCAAGGTAAGATCATTTTCTGCACCATCTCTTAACAGGTTGAGGAACTTGCCATACCTGTAAAAGCCCAGAAAACATAATGAAAAAATGTCAGGCCCTGCATTGTAAATTCATTTTTTAACATTCATCAAAGTGTAGTTCTCTTGAGATCTCATGGTTTTAAGTTTTCAAATTTCTACTTTTAGCATAACTAGTTATACAGAGCACTTATGAAAGAATAACACTCAATATATGTACCTGATAATTATGATCTATTGGAATTAGCAGTATTCATCTGGTAAATACAACAACTTTAAAGGAAAATGAAATGGTTGTGAAAGAACAAAACATGGATACTATAGATGAGTAGTAGAATATAAGCATTTTTTCCTGAATTTAATCTAAAACATGGAATGTTCACAGGCTAGGTTGACATAATGTTAAGTTTAGAGTTCATACAGCCCGATGGTTCTATATGAGGGTGGCACCTCCCCTAGGGGCTAGTTTGGAAATTTACGGGAGTGCTTTTGATTGTCATAGTGACTGGGGGACTACAGATAGTTGCTGAGTAAGGGCCAGGAGGTTAGACATGGGACAGTCAGTCCTGCACAGTAACAACTTGTAAATGTCCTGCCTGTCATTTGCAGAGATGAAAAATCTGTTTATAATTATCTGAAATTAATTCTGTTTCATATAAAATCATAAAATATTAGTCATATATTTTATTATACACTGAATGAAACCATGTGTAAGTTAGGGAAAGATAGTTCTTTTGCTTTGCTTGAAGCTTTACTAAGACTTGTTCACCATTTTGCAAAGTCACTTTGCCAGTGGCAACCCTCTTGTAATATTTGATGCACCAAAATAAAATCAGTCTATTTGTAGCTGCCACAGCTACAACGATTCTAAATGGGTGCCAGCTATTGTCTCACTACTGGCACCGCAGTAGTATACAAATGTTTCATTATAAATCACTTTGGTTATCTCTTAACAGTAAGACATTATGTTGAATTAAAAAAATATATGTGACTAGACTGCTCATATTATCTATGGTTTCCATTTCAGAATGGAAATAGGTCATTACAATATAAAAGGCGGGTACAGGGTCACAAAACATAATCAATGGGTTATATACCCTATGTGATATAGGTGGGTGAGCTAGAATTACTATCATAGTTTTTGTTATAATGCTATGGATTTACACAGTCTTTTTCATTTTTATTGTTATTATTATTATATACATATTTTTTGCTGTGTTAGGTCTTCGTTGCTGCACGCGGGCTTTCTGTAGTTGTGGTGAGCGGGAGCACTCTTCCTTGAGGTCCGCGGGCTTCTCATTGCGGTGGCTTCTCTTGTTGTGGAGCATGGGCTCTAGGTGCATGGGCTTCAGTAGTTGTGGCACACGGGCTCTAGAGTGCAGGCTCAGTAGTTGTGGCGCACGGGCTTAGTTGCTCTGCGGCATGTGGGATCTTCCCGGGCCAGGGCTTGAACCCGTGTCCTCTGAATTGGCAGGCGGATTCTTAACCACTGCGCCACCAGGGAAGCCCCAAACAGTCTTTTTTAAAAGCTTTCACATGCATCTTTTTTACACTTGCTTCTGAAGATGACCCAATGAAGTAGACAGAATGGGACTATCAAGATTCCCATGCAATAATCAAGAAAAAGAGGAGTTCAAGGACTCAGACCTTAACTCTCAGTCTGTTCCGCTTGTCCATTTCTTTTGAAAATTATAATTTCAGTACAAAAAATTCAAACTACTATAATTGGTTTATTCATTTTAACTTCTGCATCTACATTAAGGTACTTTTGTACTCATAACTATATCCTGACAGTAAAAACTAAACATATTTTAGAAAATGGTATGATTGTGCTACCAATGTGCTGATTTTTAAAATGTTATTTTTGGAAAAAATCTGACAGTCATAGAGACTTAAATACATTGTAGTTAGCCTATGAAGTAGTAATGAACTGTAACTGATTTACCTGCAAGGGTAATTCAATCATATGCCAATATCCTCAAAACAAAGTTATCATTTTCTGAATGACAAACTCTGCATTTAAAGCATACAAAATAGTTGATTGTTAAATTAAATACTATTAAGCACACATCAGCTAGACAAAACAAATTCTAGAAATGCACAGGGAGATATTTCCCTATAATATACCTGACAGTCATTTTAACGCCAAGCTGTTGCACAGATGAAAGACTTTCATTCTTCACATTTGCATCAGTAGCTATAAACAACAGAACACTGGGTTATAAACATTATAAAACTCTGCATAATAATCACATTTTAATTGAAAATTGATGAAAGCAATATTTTTACATATTTTAATGTAAATTTTGAAAACACACTGATGAATCCTGTTCTTTTAAGAGCTGTCAGTTACATTTTTCAAAGGAATTAACAGGAAACTTTTTACAAAATAACTTTTCTCTTAAAAAAAGCATTTAAAAGTATATTAAGTACAAAACAAATAATCATAGTTTTAAAACAATCTACTTTTACTTGGTTTTCAGGACACAAAAGCTGTTAACACAAAAATAGTCTAGAATACTGTACTTTCATCAAGCAATGCATATATAAGATTTTGATTTACAAATATAGATAAGTATGTCTGTTTACTTCTTAAAGATTTACACGTGAGTGTCAGGAAGGAATAATTGATATTATTCTACATATAATGTACAGCAATGTACGAGGGTGGACTGAACAAGTTTCTTCCCGCAGGCAGATTTTCTCTGTGAGGTATGAAGTGTGATCATCTACCAAAAGTGAAGGGGTTGTACAGTACAGAGGACTACAGGAGAGGCTGAAAGTTTGGATTAGTCTTTGACAACACTGGATGACCAAATTAAGCATGAACACTCAAAAGCATCACTAGATAACAAGGGGGATCTAGCTGAAACTTTCCATTTTTGCCTGAAGAAACTATAGTGTGTGCACAGTATGTGTGCGGATACACACACACACACAAATAAGGAAATTGTCCAAAATCACAGAGTTATCTAATGATAGGGAGGGGCAAAAGCTAGGTTTTCTGAATTCTGTATCAGCAGTTTTTTTTTTCCCATTACACACTGGTACATCTCATATTATTAACAATATACCTACTTAACTCATGAATTTATTCATTACTTTTAATAAATCCCTTCTTATAAAGTGTGGAGCACCACACTAGAATCTATGAGGGATAAAAGATAAGTCATACATCATGCCCTAAAAGAACTTTGCCTGTAGTGTCAGAGATAAAATGTGTATATAGATAACTCTGACAAAGATGTTTTAAAGCACAAAGTGGAACAAGAGTGGTACAGATAAAGAATTACATGAATTCATAGGAGGCAGAGATTGGGAAGAAGTGGCATTTAAACTGAACCTTAAAATATGGGTAGCCTTGAGATCTGCAGAGATAGGGAAGAACAAAGTAAACATCACGGTTATCAAACATCTACTCTTTAAAGCAACAATTCATCTTTCAGCACTCTTGGTAAAGGTAACCTACTTCTCCTAGTTTGCCTAGGACTTGCATGGTTTTAGCACTTAGTCTCATGGCCCAGGAACCCCTCACAGTCCCAGGCAAACCAGGCTGGTTGGTCACCTATCTAGCCTAGAGGGGTGATTTCTTAAAGAAAAATAAATTAAAAATTTAAAAGATAGGTGTCAGTTAATTTCTTGATAAGCTACATCTGAGTTTTACTTATCTAGATCAGAATACGGTCTCAGCAATATTGCTGAATTTCACCTATAATGATAGCAATTAAGCTACAGTTCATATAGCTTAGAATTCCTTGCTATTCATAACTCTTACTCTAACAGATGTACCTTCTGTCCCTAAGGAAGAAGGATACCAGTTTTGTCCTTCTCCTAGCAACAGGCTGAGCAATGTCTTCCCCAGATTTTTCAAACTAGCGTGAAGATGGTATTCCCCCACAATGCCCTCGCCTTTAATTACAGGGCTATGAGGTACTCTGTGTCTCCAGTAGAGAAAAATGAATCCAATATATTCAATACAAGGAAAGGGAGAGACATAGAAAGGAGACAAATTGCTAAGGACAGCTTTACACTATTACTGAATACTATGAGCCAATGATTCTGCCTCTTTTTCTGCTTAGACAAAAAAAGAAAAAAGTCTGATTTGGGTTTCTATCACTTGGTACTAAAACATATACCACAAATTATTCTCACTCACAAAATAATGACCAATATTTAAAAACTATTAATCATCATTCATATGCTCACCATAATTTCAAGTTCTTAGTTTCCTAAGTTTAAATAATGTAAAACTTTAGTGCTGTAGTGTCAGTGACATTGGCTGATTTTGCAAAATTTCAATAGTTTCAATAAAATAAACACTGACTTTATATATTGCTAAAGCCATGGAACAGACCTACTTATCAACTACCATAATGTGATATAATGACAAAAGTGATTTTATAAGCTACTACCAGACAATGTTAAGTTAGATTAGTTGATAACACTTAGAATGTAGTACACATAAAATTAGATTATTAAGCATAAGAAATATCTTTGTTAATATGTAGATTTGTATGCTTAAAATAATACTTATGTTTCCCTTTTGGAAAGTAGAATACATATAGATATCTTCACAATAGAGAAGTATGCAGTGAACTAAGAGTGCTAAGAATGGACATTCCCAATGTCATGGATTCTATAGATCAGAGTACCTTCTACCATTACAGTAAAGAATGGAATAAAGTCAAGAATCAAGATGAGAGAATTTGCCCAAAAAGACTATGACACTGAATATTTACATAAGGTTCAAGTTCTTAGTTCTTCACCATGGAAGAATAGCGTCTTTCCAGAGTGGCCTAGCTGTCGGCCTGAGATGACAGATAAGTTTCCTGATGTTGTAGGAATAATTTCCCAAGTCCATTCCCTCTAAAAGCTTATGATTCTGTACCTTCAGAGTGAAAACTTAACTCTGCACATTTCAACAGATAATGTTTTCCAATTGTGGCTGTATATCAAAATCCTCGGAGGAGCATTTTAAAAGTAAAAATAAATACTCCAGACTACTGAACAAGATTGCAGAAGGTGACTGTTCAGTCATTTGTCTTTTTAGAAGACCTCTACAGCTTACTTCTTGTGCACTGAAGTTGAGATCCTTAAAGGAATAAAACTGAACTTTAGAGACAGTTATAATTGGACAGTGATACCTTGCTCCACACATTTCACTTTAAAGAAGGTATCAGTTAAATCTCCAAAAAGACTTTTAAAGGAGAATATATGAGGTATTAAGCAGACCAAAACAAATATCAAATATCCACTCAAAAAATCACTAATATGATACAGATGTAGGTGACTTGAGAGTGAATAAAATTCCATTAGAAAAAGAAGAAATGAAAAGTTTCTTGAAGCAGTAATGAAGTCAGAAAATGGTTCACAGGTATATATTAAAAAAGAGGCTTCATGTTTAAATCTGTATTTGACATACAATATGACAACCTGACAAGTAGAAATGGATCTTGGGCTACAAAAGTTCAGTGAAATAATCTTTGTTACATTTAATCTGGACTAAAAACAATTTATGAAGCAGAAATTAAAATCTTCAGAAATAAAATTGATGGCGCAAAATGATGAAGTAAAATTTAATGATAAAAATGGATGTTTTCAGGGGACTCTGATGCATCACCGGTAACCAGTGATTTACTGAAATGTGCACAATAGTGTGTGGGATATGTAATAAGTGCTTAACAAACATTGAGTGAATGAATGAGTAGATGAACGAATAAATGAACAAACATCCAATGAACAACAAAAATTGTGCTTTACGTATCAAACTAGAAGCAAGGTGGAGATGGAAATAGATATGAACTTAAAAATTTTTTCTGGGGCTTTCCTGCTGGCGCAGTGGTTAAGAACCCACCTGCCAGTGCAGAGGACATGTGTTTGAGCCGTGGTCTGGGAAGATCCCACATGCCGAGGAGCAACTAAGCCCGTGCACCACAACTACTGAGCCTGTGCTCTACAGCCCACAAGCCACAACTACTGAAGCCCGCGCGCCTAGAGCCCGTGCTCTGCAATGAGAAGGCACCGCAATAAGCCAGTGCACTGCCAAGTAGAATAGCCCCCACTCGCCACAACTACAGAAAGCCAGCATGGAGCAACGAAGACCCAGTGCAGCCATAAATAAACAAACAATTTTCTGTATATTGAAATCAAGAAACAAAAGGATACCCCAGAGTCACTGTGAAGCACAATAAAATAAGTTACTGAATAAAGGCCAACCAAACAATGACACCTATAGCATCAGACTTACCTTACTCAACAATGCCTAATTCAATCTCAGCATTAATTATTTGCAATAACCAATCATTTTCATTATAAATATAATAGTCTCAAAACAAAATGAGTTGAAAAAATTAACTGAATGTTGACTGAAATCACTCACTTTGGTAATACATTCTGTTCTACTTTTAATTTGGAAAGCTAGCACAGAGCAGTGGTAGAAGAAATTAAATCTATTCTGCCTAGCACTTGGCTAATAGTGCGAAACTAAATAAATTTTCAGAAGAATAAACCGTATCTCCACTGGGGGACAAATCCAGTATTAGAGGAGCAGTTACAGCTTGGCTGTTGACTGAATCTCTTGAAGCCCTGCTATATCAGCAGTAAAGCCAGAGAACTCTCACCACCCAAAGAAACCAACCAGTCAGTCCATTTCCTCCTACCTTCCTCCTTCCCCAAAGTAAGCCTGAAGGTTCTGTTGCTTCTTTTTAAACATGTGGTTATCTATCCATTTTATTCAATTTCTACTGCCATAAAATTTAATTCCTTATGACCAGTAAACTAGCCTAAGTCTCAGCATCCCACGTGATATAGTCAGCACTATTTGGAGAAAAGCATTACTCTTTTCCATGTCTTTGATTATACAATTGCCCTTGCCTGCCAGACTCTTCGCCTCTCCTATTTCTTTCAGCTGTAATAGCCCAGGAGGCTGCACTAGTGCCACTCCTCTTGCTCTATCATTGCTTCCTCCCCTAATCTTCCATAATGGCATTAGTCAACACTGGTCACTCTTTCCACTGAACACCTGTGGCACATACCACACAACCCCTCATTTGACAAAACCTCAATTCAAATAGCATACTTAAAGGCTCTAGCACATTGCCTGAAACAAAGTAGCCAGCTGAAAAATGTCAGTTTTCCATTTCTTTATTTTCTATTTTACCATACGCTGCAAATTATTTAATTCATCATTTTAGGTATATGTCCTATTTCCCTTCCTTGAGGACAGGGTCATTCATATTATATACCTCCTTGCCAATTATTGACCATACTCACAAACACGCTCCATAAATGCAAAACAGAAAAGAGCGTATTTGCTGAATACCCAAAGGAAGTATAATGGATATTTAACTGTATATATTAATCAAAAGGTGAAACAATGATATTCTGATATTTTTTCCAAACTTTTGATTAATAACATAAAGAGAAAAAGGATAAAATTAAAATATTTACCACCCTGAAAGGACTACTTAATTTATCATTTCAAAGAAGCAAATGCAGAAGGAAAAAATCTCCAACTCATCCCAGGGAAATGAGCTGACAAATGGTTAATGCCTGTTAGGATTTGGAAAGATACTTGTATGGAGTTACAAACCACAAGTGTGCAGAACTTTATCTGTTTGTCCTCTTTCTTTAAGGTGATAAACAGCCAAACTAATTTGATTTTTCCAGAATTTGCAAATTTTATAATGGATTGACATCCTGAGGGAGCTAACAACAGATGGATGACTGTGTTATTCTAATTTCAGCTACCTTAGGGTTTAGCAAGCTGTCATTTTTAAGAAGCCAATCAATTTCTCATTCCAAGAAACAAGAAAAAACATTGAATATATCTATCCAGTGTCTGCTTTGAAACATCTTTTATATCAAAACATGGTTTTTGGTTATTTAAAGTAAATAGAGTGAAATTTTATAATAGCAAACCACTGTTCCACCAGCCAAAAAATAAATGATAAAGGATAACAATCAATCAACAGGAAGCCACTTTACTTTCATCTGTACTCTACAACGCCAGTGGATAGCTGTTCCGCTGGAGCCTTTAAAGAATTTAAATTCACATTCAGGGTTTATCTGTCTAGTTAATACATTCAACGAAGCCAACATCTGAGATCTCCCTCAGCATAATTTAGAAATATAACAGAGGGTAGTAAATGCATGTACACTGAGCAATCAGCCTTGTTGAGTATTCAGATAACATATACAACATAATGTTAATTTTAAATTATCTATAGAAAATACGACCCAATAGAACAATGTGCCAAAGTGAGCTGCAGAATTTGAAGACCATCATACTGAATCACGGGCCCAGCCGCTCTGCGGCATGTGGGATCTTCCCGGACTGGGGCACGAACCCATGTCCCCTGCATCGGCAGGTGGACTCTCAACCACTGCGCCACAAGGGAAGCCTGATACCCACCCTGGCCATGCAAATCTCCATGATCACCACTGCTTACTTGTTTCCTTTCTTACTCACAGACTTGATCATTAATCCCTGTATGTTTTTCACACTCTTTTTAAGGTTTGTTCATAAAGTTGTAATTTTCTTCACAGATGCTTTTCCTCAAAATTCTCTTGACAATTTCTCTTTTCTTCCCTCTGAGCCTCAGTTTCCTGATTTTAAATGTGATGAGTATGCCTACTTCAGAGAGTACAGCTGACCCTTGAACAACACAAGGGTTAGGGCGCCAACCCCATGCAGGCAAAAATCCGAGTATAACTTTACAGCTGGCCCTCTCTATCCCCAGTTCGGCATCCAAGGATTCAACAAACCATGGATTGGTAGTACTGTAGTATGTATTTATTGAAAACAATCTGCCTGTCAGGGGACCTGCACAGTTCAAATCCATGTTGTTCAAGGGGCAACTGTAGTTACAGGGTTGAATGATATAATGCACATCAGGTGCCTCGGCACTCTATTTAATTCACAAGCAGTGGTCAATAGTTACCAATTCCCTTCACCTACCTTAATTTCTGTTTAATTCTGCCTTGTATTTTCCTCTCATTTCTTTGCTTTCATTTTCTTATGATCACTTTTATCCCTTTCCCAAATCTGCATTAGATGTCACTATGATTTAATTAGGTATATGTTCCTATTTATTTTTGTAAATCCCAATAGATTTAGGATTGTTATACAAATGTACTGTGTGAATATGGATGCTATGTAACAGTATGTATATGTAACCCAATAAAAATATCTCAAATGCCATATTAAAGATACAGAGGCATTTGAGACCTAATGAAATAATTTAAATTAGCCATATACAATATAATATATATCAAAATGGTAGTTTAATGTGAATGCAACAGGAGCACAGAGGAGGGACTTCTGACTGGGAATAAGAAGGTAGGTGACATTCTAGCTGCAACTTCACAGTGCAGTTGGACATTATCATATGGGTGTCATGGGGAGGAAAAGGTTTTTCCAGAGGGAACAGTAGGAACAAAGGTTCAGTGATATGAATGCACAGGATGTATTTGGGCAGTGATGAATAACAGAGCTAAAAAAATTAGTCTGAGCCAGACTGAAAATGTATCTTTAAAATTTTTTTCTTTTTATGGAGATTTGAAACATTGTGTCTAACTTGAATAAATAACACATATTTGAAGGATGGTTTCTTTAGCAAACAGAAAAGTCATGTTACCCTTATGAGGAAGAGGGGCAATATCCCATGATGATCTATTATGAGCCTATGCTACCTCTCTGCTTTTTCTTCACTGTGTCTTCATTTACTGAGCCCCAGGCACTGGATATTCACCTTTGGGAAATTTTAGTTCTTCACCCTTTACACAGTTACTAAATTCATTGTCCTAAGGCACAAGATGAATCAATGCTCAGAAATCTTAAGTGTTTTAATTTTAACAGACAATAGAGTAAACCAACTGGTTGACACAGTATACAAAGCTTTTATCCTTCATTCTGCTATCCTTTTTTTCCTTTATTTTTTATTTATTTATTTATTTTGTGGTATGCAGGCCTTTCACTGTTGTGGCCTTTCCTGTTGCGGAGCACAGGCTCCGGACGTGCAGGCTCAGCAGCCATGGCTCACGGGCCCAGCCGCTCCGCGGCATGTGGGATCTTCCCGGACCGGGGCACGAAGCCGTGTCCCCTGCATCGGCAGGCAGACTCTCAACCACTGCGCCACCAGGGAAGCCCCATTTCTTCCTTTATTTGTCAAACATTTATTGGCACTGTTACTCTAGGTGCAGAGGATACGACAGGTAAGACAAGGAAACTACCTTACAGGAGTGTACTGTCACGTGAGGAATTAGACATTAAGTCAGAATATGAGAAAAACATGACAAAGAGATGTGTATTGGCTTTATATACTAAGCTGATGATTTAGTAATTTGTATTTTCAGCCCTACCTTCTCCCTAAATTCCAGATTCAAACAGCCAACATGTACAGAGCATGTCTACTTAAATGTGTAGTAAGTATTGGAAACATAACATAAAAGCAAGCTCCTAATCTCCTCTCTGAAACCTATTCTTTACCCATTCTTCGCTATCTCAGTGTTTGGTAATCCCATCCTTCCAGTGGCTCAGATCAATAACTTGGGTCTTTTGACTCCTTTCTCTCCCACCCCATATTCAGTCTGTTACTCAATTCTGTTGGTCCTATTTTCAAAATATACCTAGAATCCAAGTACTTCTAACTCCACTGACATCCTTATCCAAGCCACTGCCATTTCATCTTTTCAATAGCCTCCTAACTCATCTCCCTGCTTTAGCCCTTTGTTCTTCAGTCTTTTCCTGATACAGCAGCAATAGTGATCTTTTAAAAATGTAAATCAGAGCATGTCACTCCTGTGTTCAAGACCTTGCAATGACTTTAAAAACCCTAGATCAGGGAGTTCCCCAGCAGTCCAGTAGTTAAGACTCCGTGCTTTCATTGCCGAGGGCACAGGTTCAATCCCTGGTTGGGGAGCTAAGATCCCACAAGCCACGCAGTATGGCCAAAAGAAAAAAAAAAAAGAAAAAACAAAAAACCTATATCATCCTCTCCTCTCTAACTTCAACACCAACAATCCTTCCCCCCTACTCCTTCTGAGCTGTACTAATCTCCTTCCTAGTCACTTGCTGGAAGTCTCTCCCTCTGGAAACATCCATGTATCTTGCTCCCAATTTCTGCTGGTCTGAACACTATTTAACACTGGAACCGCCACCCCCAACTAGCACTTCCTAGACCCCTTCCCTGCTCTGCATTTCTCACTTACCACCATACCACTTGACATACTGAATCTTTTTACTTATTTATTGTTTGTCTTCCAATCAGAAGGTAAACTCTGTAAAGGCAAGACTTTTTTCTCTTTTGTCCACTGATGTGTCCAAGTGCTTACAGCAGTTCTATTATACAGCAGAGGAAAATATCCATTTGTTGAATAAATGAATGTGTATTTGGAGAAGAGAGGGTGAGGTTGGCAATGCTGCTAATAGTTTAGTGCCCCTGAAAAACAAATATGAGGCGTGGAGAGAAAGGGATGATGCTAGAGAAGAAAGGAGAAGAGTAACATAAGGCCTTGGGTACTATGATAAGAAGATTAAACTGTACGCGGTGGTCAATGGTAAGCTTCTAAGAGGTAGAGGAAAGAGCGGGTCAGATTTACACTTCACAGGTCACTCTGAAAGCAGCATAAAGAATACCTCTGAAAAGAAATGAGACTTCAATTAGAGACATCAGGTAAAGAGAATGTTGTAATAACCTAGGCAAAAAGTAATGGTGGCCTAAACTAACATAAAGAAGAGTAGAGATAGATATAAGTAGATAAATTTGAGCTATATTAAGAACACAGAATACAGTTTGGTGACTGGGGGGGAACCTGGCTTAGATGGACAGATGATTGCACTGCCCACAAAAATAGACAGTGTAGGAGGAGGATGTATCTCAGTGATGTACAAGAAGGTGGACATTTTGAGCTTGAGGGTTCTTTAGCACATCCAGGTGATGTTTACCAATTAAGCATCTGGAAATATGAGAATGAAGCTTATAGATCTTTGAGTAGAAGAGGTATATTTAGAAGTCATCAATATATAAGGTGGGTAGAACAGTACAAGCAGATGAGATCACTAGGAAATCATCTCCTAGTGGATAAAAACAGAAGAGTGAAAGACATTGGAAGATACTGCCTTAAGGAAAAACAATATTTAATGGGTAGACAGAAAAAAAAAGAGCTCAAAAACGAAGCTAGAAAGTTACAAGGAAACCCAGACATTTGCACAGAAGAAACTGAAAGATATCTGGAATGTATATGGCACAAAGGGAGAGATTTTTTTAGGGTGAAAAAACCTTGTGCATATTTGTGTCTAATTACACTCCTCTATGAAACATTATTTGCACATTGAGCACTTTCCAAAATACAAAAATGTTTAAACTGTACCTGTATATTCCACTGAGGGGAAGTAGCATTCAGATGGGCTTTCAGAGAGATGAAGGACAAATTTTTCAAGTAATTCTACTAAAGCTGTAATAAACAAGAGAATAATTAGGATGTTAAAGTCATCAGAGCTTCTTCACAGTTATGCTCTTAAGGGGGGCCAATTCAAAACATCATTGTAATATTCATAACAATGTTTCCAATGTAAACTAAATTTTAATAGCTTCACTGAGAACCTATTCAATATAAAACTGGAAAAGAATCATCTGTTATCTTTAGATCCTCTAAGGATTACTTCAGAATTTGCTAAATGATTTCAATTCAGAAAAAAATCACAAACTAGGCTATAATATCTTACCATCATCATTCACACATGCAGAAAAAAAATCATGTGAGCTCCAAGACCAGAATCAATGCATAGCTCACATCCCTTTCAAAGCAGGACATATTATGTGTTTTATGTACTTTGCAACAGACGGTATCTGTTCAAGGCAAGCAGATCAAAAGTAGGCTTGTCAGGGGCTGGGGAGAGGGAAGGATGAACAGGCAGAGCAGAGAAGTTTTACGGCAGTGAAACTCTTCTGTAAGACACTACAATGGTGGATACGTGTCATTACTATGACATTTGTCAAAATTCATAGAATGTGAAACATCAAGAGTGAACTCTAATGTAAACTTTGGACTCCTGATGATAATGATATGTCAGTGTAGGTTCATCAGTTGTAACAACTGTACCCCTCTGGCGTGAGACGTTGATAGTGGGGGGGAGGGGTTGTACATATGTAAGGATAGAACGTATGTGAGAACTTTCTGTACTTTCCACTCAACTTTGCTGTGAATCTAAAACTGCTCTAAGTTTATTAAATTAAAGAAAAGTTGAAAAGATGCCTGTCAATGTAATAGTATATAAATAATGCCACAGTATTTGCATATATTACTTCCCAAATAGATATAACCAGGTGGATTATAATTAATATGCAATCTAGAATTATTTTTGCTGGAAAGTAATATATCTGGAGGGTAACTGATATGCTTACACTTACAGAAAGTAAGTTTTAGTCACCTTTTAAAATTGTGCCCTAGTTATATTCAGGATTCTGACTATGGCCTGTATTAACTGAATGCACCCTTTTTCACATCCAAGTGCATTTTAAAGATATAATTCATTAAGGAAAATTAGTGTTAAACATGTCAAAAATCTAAAGTCAAAGAAGAATAACATATGCTTTCCAACAACTATAGGTCTAACAAGCTACATCTCATGATATAGCTTGAGCTATATCTCAAGATAAAAATGAAATTTTTTATTCATGGAACTCTATTCATATTCTGATTTCAAGTTGAAATGAATATTTAAAAGTATGAAAATGCAATAATCGAGGATCAGAAAGGACACCAGTATTGTAGATTATTTAAACTTATAGTTGTTTAGATTGGTTTTATCTTCACATACATAGGCACAAATTCTCCCACTCTTAGAGAAATCTTTCAAAATTTTTTTTCTATGAACCTATATGTAAATAATGGCCCTTAGGTGAGAGCTTTCAACTTCTACATGTTTGTTTATAAGTCACCTAATGCTGTCTCTTGAGATTATAATTTTTCAGAGTGTGTCGATGAAATTTAGATACAATCATTCCTAATAAGGTGTGAGATATACATTAGTAACAAAGATTATATAAAAATTTTAAGTGGAAATGTCCATTTAAAATTCAACTATAATTATTCTCATTTTAGCACAACCATATGTTTGTTACAAATTATGCATTTAAGCAAAGTGGCTGAGTTAATGGGAAAAGTCACAGCACACTGCTAAACAGTTATTTGAATCCAATGCCTGAAATCAGGTTTAGCCATCAGACAGCTAAACATATGTTAATGAAGACAAAATACACATCTTTGAAGCTGCTAAAACACAATGATTTGAAACTTAAGAGTCACCAGACTAACTGCAGACTCTGCAAAGCATACTACTTTCCAGCAAGCACTGATCTTGAAATATGAAATTATGTTATTAGATCAATATATTGGAGGCTTATAAAGTAATTCTATGCATCCTATATAAGGATGACATCACTGAACTACCTAGAGAAGGTTCTGAATTTCTGCTGATTCCAATATTTTTGCTTTTCCCAGCAACCCATATGAACAGCACTATGCACTTCCAAATATTTTGAGGGATAAGCTAAGCCATGGAACAATGTTAAAAACTAATCCATATATGGTAATTGAAGCCATGGCTACAATTTATTGGTATCATCTTTCTAACTAACCAAATGTAAGTGTAGCTAAACTGCATAATTACTACAGTGGCTGTCTCAGTATGACTGTCAATTCACTAAAAATTCCATTATCTGTGACTCAAGGAAATTAATTCACATAAAACATTTCTTAACTTCAAGAGTAAATTAACTCTAGGATATTACTATCCAGAAAGTAAACCTCAGAATATTGTTTTAAATGGATTTTTATTTTAAATGACAGACCTGGAATTTCAAAAGGACTTTAAATTAGGAGATGTCCTTTTAATTATACTTATTCCCTAGGGTTGGACCATGACATTAGTAGACTACGAAACCAAGGTTTATAATACGTATATAATAAAAGAGGACACGGGTTTTACTGATGAGGAAAAACTGAAGGCAGCTTATTCAGGGATACTTGGATATTGACTGTTTTCTCCCTTGGCATTGCCATCACAACAGCAGCTGGTTCCAAAAAGTTCAATGTTTGAAAACATACAAAATTTCTCCAGGATTCACTCTTTAATTCTTTCATCTTTTATCACTGCTGGCACATCACCAGATCACAAGACAATTACATTATGTGTGCAATTTTTTCCCAATCACCATCCTTCATGTAACCACCAGATGTTTGTTCCTGAACACTTCAGTATTCAGAACTTACAATTCTCATCTCTCTACCCTCCATGAAGTCAGAACTCTACTAATGTGTTTCAAGCACTTTACAATCTCACCACATCCAACTATGTTCACTTTTTATACAAATTATAAGCACAGACTATTTTTCTCAATGTTCTCAAGTAGTTTATATTCATTCCTTGTTTTTAAAAGAAAGTTTGTACAATTATAGATGAACAGGAGGTTGCAGGCACATGACAGAGGTAGAAAAATTCCTTTATTTAGGGTAGGTCTGCTGGTGACATATTTTTCACCTGAGAATGTATTGATTTCCTCAATATTCCTGAAGGCTACTTTCAAAAAACACAGAGCTCAGGTTGACAGTTCTTTGCCTTCAGCTCTTGAATAATGTCATGCCACTTCCTCTGTCCTCCATCTTTTCTGGGGAGAAGTCCACTGTCATTTGCATTGATTTTCCCTTGTAGCTATGGTGTTGTTTCTCCCTCTCTGCTTTCAAGATTTGTCTTAAATTTTCAGAAGTTTAACTACACAGTTGACCTTTGAACAACAAGGGCGGATTGGGGTGCCAACCCCCTGCACAGTCAAAAATCATGTATTGGGTTGGCCAAAAGTTTCCTTCGGTTTTTAAAGTAAAAATAAGATACATTTTTCATTTTCGCCAAGAACTTTATTGAGCAACATATTCACCATTTTGTTCCCCTACCGTCTGCCATTTTTCAGGCAGCTTCATAATTCCATCTTCCCCAAACTTTTTATCTTTTTGAGCAAAGAACTGTTCCATGTGCCTTTTACAGTCTGCCAGGGAATTGAAAATTGATCCATGAAGAGAATTTTGTAAAGACCAAAACAAATGGAAATCTGAAGGTGCAATGTCTGGTGAATACGGAGGATGAAGCAGAACTTCCCAGCCAAGCTGTTAACAGTTTTGCCTGATCATCAAAGAAACATGCAGTCTTGCATTACCCTGATGGAAAATTATGTATTTTCCGTTGACTAATTCCAGATGCTTTTCTTTGAGCGCTGCTTTCAGTTGGTCTAAATTGGGAGCAGTACTTGTTGGAATCGTTTGGTTTTCTGGAAGAAGTTCATAATAGAGGACTCCCTTCCAATCCCACCATATACACAACATCACCTTCTTTGGATGAAGACCAGCCTTTGGTGTGGTTGGTGGTGGTTCATTTTGCTTGCCCCATGATCTCTTCCGTTCCACATTATTGTACAGGGTCCACTTTTCATTGCCCATCACAATTTGTTTTAAAAACAGAATGTTTTCATTACATTTAAGTAGAGAAGCTCACGTGGAAATACTGTCAAGAAGACTGTTTTCGCTTATGTGGAACGCAAACATCAAAGCGATTCACATAACCAAGCTGGTGCAAATGATTTTCAACGCCTGATTTGGATATTTTGACTATGTCGGCTATCTCCCGTGTGGTATAACGTTGATTGTTCTCAATTAATGTCTCGATTTGATTGCTATCAACTTCAGCTGGGCTACCAGACCCTAGAGCATCGTCCAGAAAAAAATCTCCAGCATGAAACATCGCAAACCACTTTTGACACATTCGATCGGTCATAGCACCTTCTCCATACACTGTACAAATCTTTGTTTGCATTTTGGTTGGGTTTTTACCTTTTGTGAAATAAAGCCGAAGATGTGGCTTTTTTCTTTCATCTTCAATATGAAAATGGCTACACAAAAATTCATCAATTTTGATAAGTTTTGTTTTTAAATGCACGCTGATGTGACAGCTGTCACAATACAGTCTAACAAAATTGTTTCGAATGAAGTTAAAGACAACTAAGTGCCACTGGAGCTATCTTATGGAAAAAACCAAACAAACTTTTTGGCCAACCCAATATAATTTATAGTCAGCCCTCCTTATCCTCATTCACAGATTCAACCAACCTCAGATCATCTAGTACTGTATTTACTACTGAAAAAAAGTCTGTGTATAAGTAGACCTACACAGTTCAACCTTGTGTTGTTTAAGGGTCAACTGTATTGTGTCTTGGTGTGGACTTCTTTGGGTCTACCCTCTTTGAGGTTCTAGAATCCACAGGCTTAGGTCTTTTGCCAAATTTGGAAAGTTTTCAGCCATCATTTTTTCAAATACATTTGTAGCTCTAACCTCTTTCCATGACTCCAATGACGCAAATGTTAGATCTTCTGTTATGGTTCCACAGGACTTTGGGATTCAATCTTTTAAAAAAATTTTTCAGTCTATTTCCTCTCTTAATATCTTCAAGTTCACTGATTCTTTCCTCTGTCCCCTCTATTTTATTGTTGAGCCCATCCATTGAGCTTTCTATTTTGGGAATGGAATTCTTCAGTTCTAAAATTTCCTTTTGGGTTTTCTTTATATATTTCTTTGCTGACACTTTGTATTTTAAAATTTGTTTCATGTGTGAAACAAATACATGTGTGGAGGGGAAGGAGAGACGGTGGCCTTATTACCATTGGGTGATGGTGAAATTCCTAACTCTCTACCTAGGTCTCCTCCGATACCATCCTACCAGGGAGAGGCAGGGGTGCCTCATTACTGGCAGCTGAGAATGGAAGTCCAGGCTGAACCCCAAGTCTTGTTGGCAATATTTTCTAAAGTGGTGTTCGTCTGGATTAAAGTGGTCACTATCTACAAATTTTGTCTTGGTAGACTGCCCTTTTCCTGGTCCTTTGGTTAGAGAGAGCAGGCTTTTACTGCCCAGCCCTCATTTTTCTTCCTGCATCTGTTGGCAATCTTAATTACTCAGCCTAGGATATACAAGGCAAAAAGAAAACCCAAGAAACATCACCTCTGAGTTGTTCCTTAGGTCCCAAGGTCCCTAGCCAGTCTGCCTTCTCTCCATCTTCCAGAGTCACATATAAAACATAAGATGATATCCAGAAATCTTAGCTGTACACAGGATGAGGGAAAAGGGAAAGATCATCTACTCCATCTTTTAAAAGTAGAAATTATCTCTGTACTTTTTTCATTATGAATGTTTAGACTCCTTAAAGGCTGGATGTAAGTTCCATCATATAAATTAGACAATCACACGTAAAAAATTTTTTATTCTTAGCCTATTTGAAATCATTCTTTATTCTTATATTATTCATGTGATTAATATTGAGTCTTAGAGAATTATCTGCTTGTATCAAGTACAACTGCTTTATAACCATAAGTAGATAGAAGACAGGCCAATTTAAAGTCCATGGGTACAAAACAACTTTGAGTTGTTATGGTATAGCTGAAGCGCAGAAGGATTCAGAAGGTGATGGATTAGAAATTGTGCTGAATTCCTCTTTCCCTTGGTTAATTATGCCAAGAAGAGGGTGTATGAAAAAAGGAGCTTTGGTAAAAGAATCACACGATGGGCAAATACCACACGAAGAATGCAATTAAGGCTAGACCAATAACGATATATGATGGTGCTCACAAGGTTAAAGTGAGTGGAAAAACAAAGGAATTGATGCTTTTGCCCCTTTAGCATCAGCCATTAGGGATCCTCCTTTCAGGCCTCAGGCTTTTATCATCATAGCACCTCTTATGCTTTCTTTCATGAGCTTTAATGTCTCTGTTTCTGCTTATAGCAGGCTGTATATGTCTTTTTTTTAAGTGATTTACTAGTGCTTTGATATTATCAGATAACCTAAATTATTAAAGATTTTGGTCTCATTACTGTATATTTGAAACAGTAACTGGCTAGGATCCCAGGGGGCCAACTGAGATAAAGGAAAGTGTTATAGGAATCAGATCCATAGATAAATGAGTAGACTGACAAAGTGAAAGAGTGGCATGGACATATATACACTACCAAATGTAAAATAGATAGCTAGTGGGAAGTAGCCGCATAGCACAGGGAGATCAGCTAGGTGGTTTGTGACCACCTAGAGGGGTGGGATAGGGAGGGTGGGAGGGAGCGAGATGCAAGAGGGAAGAGATTTGGGAACATATGCATATTTATAACTGACTCACTTTGTTATAAAGCAGAAACTAACACACCATTGTAAAGCAATTATACTCCAAAAAAGATATTTAAAAAAATTACTTTGTATAAGCACTTTCACTGACATGGAAAATTCTGTACAATACTGTATTGAGTGAAATGGCAAAAGAAAATAGTATGGTAGGTATTAAATCTTTTTGGCTAAAATTAACTTAGTGCTAACCTTATCCTTCAGAGATTACAGGTAAATATCAGTTTCTTCATTTTGTTTATAATTTCTAGTTTTCCTAAAATGATCATGTATTTCACACAATAATTTAGTTGCTAAATGGTTAATACTTGAATTAAAGTAGTAGCAGAGGACATGGATGAGAAAGAAAGATTAAAAAAAAATTAAGAATAAACTCTAAGACATGGTAACCAAGTACATGAGAGTCAGAGGATGAAAGAAAGAGAGAAGTCAAAGGGAACCAGGCTGTTTCTTTCAATTACTGTACTAGGTATATACTAGTGACAGCAGTAAGAAAAGAGAATGCAAGAAGAATACATTTTAATACTTTCCATGGCATCTCATATAGATAAAATCTAAATGGCAGGACAAAATAAGAAAACTAGATTAAATGCTCAGAGGAAAATTAAAAAATATATATAGCCAGAAGTAAACTTGAAACAAAAATACAGCCCCCACTTTTTTTGTTTTTTTTTTTAAAGAGGACACTTGACTCATGTCATCTTATCCTAAGTGATTATGTGGAGGCACCTAATGCACACTGTTGCTCAAATTTTGCCCCTAACGTTATTCTCCCCACTGAAAGGAACCAGAATCCCTTGAACCATGTTTAGGAGCCGAAAAAGTGAGTCTAGATGACCTCATTGCTGTTACTATGCCAGGATTCTTTCAGAGGAAAACAGAAAAAATAAATTAAAATTTAAAGGACAAAGAGGCCAGCTTAAACAAAAACTCTTAAGAGTCCAAGTTGTGATAATTTGAGCATTTGAAGTATACAGTTATACAAAATGTATTATAGTTATAAAGCATACCAGTTTCCAACACTGTCTATCAGACATGTTGTACATGTTATCTAGTGACCAACTCAAATTATATGAATCCTACACTAGAATTCCAGTTATAAACTATATTATCAATATTAGAGAACAGAAATAGGAAGAACATACTTGGAACATATTTAAAATTGTATATTTAATTATTAGGTCACAAATAAAAGATTAGTGGGAAACAATGATTAGAAGATAATGTGAGAAATAGAAGCTTCTTTTTATACGGAGACAACTCTACAAAGACAGATATAAGAGTAGAAGAAATTAAACGTGCAATTGATGATGGAATCCAATGTTTAGAATGGATAGACAACAAGAGGCTAGGTTAGTAAATTCAGGGGAAACTAGAAGTCAATCAGACCTACAGAGACCTTCCTGACAAGAAACTATGTTCTCTCCCAGAGCTGAAAGAAATAAACACATGAAAATGAAGGAAATTTATAGAGGTTCAGGGAACATGTCCTCGTTAGTTCTATGCTAGGAAAAAGGTCTCAGATATAGTTGGGGGTAGGGTGGAAAATACACACAGACCAAAAATAAGGTCATGAAAAGGAAAAATCTAACTCATGTTTTAAAAAAATTAACTTCGGCCTGTGAGCTCTGGGTCATATAATCTATCACTTCTCCGAGTGACTCATTATAAGTGAGTGCAGGAATGTTAGGCAATTACACATCTACATTGTCTCACTTGTTCTTAAAAGCTAAAACCCGGAAAAGAAAACTCTGGGAACAGCAGGAGCTCAAGCCAGAGAAAGTTGGAAATTTTCTCTCCTGATAGCTGTTTAGATGCCCTGGGTTTAAATCAATTTGGGAAGACTACTGATGGATTGTTCGCCCCCTCCTTACCATTACCTACAAAGGACAGTAGCTGCCCATAGTGGGGAGCAGAACAGGGAGTCAACAAGTAGGTTCTCAATAAGTTTCTTGTTAACTGAATTTCCTTTGTCTACCTCCTTTTGGATTCAGATCGTATAATTTATAGAGAAATTAAGACTAATTCATTCACTCAATATTATAATTATGAAAAAATATTAATGAAGGTACATGGTATCTATTGTGCACTGCAGAGTCTTAGGTAGAGATTTTGGGGAGAACATGCAGCATAGGTAATGATAATTTTAAAATCTTTGGTTCTTGATAACTGTAGATTGCTTATATTTAAAACCCAAGTTGACCGAGACTTTCAAGATGACAGAGGAGTACGACATGGAGATCACCTTCCTCCCCACAAATACATCAGAAATACATCTACATGTGGAACAACTCCTACACAACACCTGCTGAATGCTGGCAGAAGACCTCAGACTTCCCAAAAGGCAAGAAACTCCCCATGTACCTGGGTAGGGCAAAAGAAAAAAGTAAAAAACAGAGACAAAGATTAGGGGTGGGACCTGCACCTCTGGGAGGGAGCTGTGAAGGAGGAAAAGTTTCCACACACTAGGAAGCCCCTTCACTGGCGGAGACTGCGGGTGGCGGAGCCGGGTAGCTTTGGAGCCATGGAGGAGAGCGCAGCAACAGAGGTGCGGAGGCCAAAGCGAAAAGATTCCCGCACAGAGGATCGGTGCCAACCAGCACTCACCAGCCCGAGAGGCTTGTCTGCTCACCCGCAGGGGCGGGTGGGGGCTGGGAGCTGAGGCTCAGGCTTCGGAGGTCAGATCCCAGGGGGAGGACTTAGGTTGGCTGCGTAAACACAGCCTGAAGGAGGCTAGTGCGCCACAGCTAGACAGGAGGGAGTCTGGGAAAAGGCCTGGACCTGCCGAACAGGCAAGAGACCATTGTTTCAGGGTGTGCGAGGAGAAGGGATTCAGGGCACCACCTAAACGAGCTCCAAGGCTATCCGCTTGGACAGCAGAGATGCGCATGAGATGCTAAGGCTGCTGCTGCCGCCAACAAGAAGCCTGTGTGCAAGCACAGGTCACTCTCCACACCTCCCCGCCCGGGAGCCTGTGTGGCCCACCACTGCCAGGGTCCCGTGATCCAGGGACAACTTCCCCGGGAGAACACACAGCGCCTCAGGCTGCTGCAACGTCATGCTGGCCTCTGCTGCTGCAGGCTTGCCCCCCATTCCGTACCCCTCTTTTCCCCTGGCCTGACTGAGCCAGAGCCCCCTAATCAGCTGCTCCATTAACCCTGTCCTATCTGGGTGGGAACAGACACCCTCAGGCGACCTACACGCAGAGGCGAGGCCAAATCCAAAGCTGAACCCCAGGAGCTATGCGAACATAACACCTAAACGAGCTCCAAGGCTATCCGCTTGGACAGCAGAGATGCGCATGAGATGCTAAGGCTGCGGCTGCCGCCAACAAGAAGCCTGTGTGCAAGCACAGGTCACTCTCCACACCTCCCCGCCCGGGAGCCTGTGTGGCCCACCACTGCCAGGGTCCCGTGATCCAGGGACAACTTCCCCGGGAGAACACACAGCGCCTCAGGCTGCTGCAACGTCATGCTGGCCTCTGCTGCTGCAGGCTTGCCCCCCATTCCGTACCCCTCTTTTCCCCTGGCCTGACTGAGCCAGAGCCCCCTAATCAGCTGCTCCATTAACCCTGTCCTATCTGGGTGGGAACAGACACCCTCAGGCGGCCTACACACAGAGGCGAGGCCAAATCCAAAGCTGAACCCCAGGAGCTGTGCGAACAAAGAGAAAGGGAAATCTCCCAGCAGCCTCAGGAACAGCGGATTAAATCTCCACAATCAGCGTGATGTACCCTGCATCTGTGGAATACCAGAATAGACAACAAATCATCCCAAAATTGAGGCGGTGGACTTTGGGAGCAACTGTAGACTTCAGTTTTGCTTTCTGCAGCTAATTTGTTTCTGGTCTCATGTTTATCTTAGGTCAGTATTTAGAATTTATTATAATTGGTAGATATGCTTATTGATTTGGCTGCTCTCTTCCTTTCTTTTTTTTAATATAGAGATGTATATTTTTCCTTTTTCTCTTTTTGTCAGTGTGTATGTGTATGCTTCTTTGTGTGATGTTGCCTGTATAGCTTTGCTTTTACCGTTTCTCCTAGGGTTGTGCCTGTCCTTTTTTTTTTTTTTTAGTATAATTTTTAGCGCTTATCATTGCTGTATCTGTTTTTTCTTTGGTTGCTTCCTTCTTGCTTTTTTTTTCTTTTTTTATTACTTAAATTTTTATTTTAATAACTTTACTTTTATTTTTTCTTTCTTTCTTTCTCCCTTTTCTTCTGAGTTGTGTGGCTGGCAGGGTCTTCGTACTCTGGCCAGGTGTCAGGCATGTGCCTCTGAGGTGACAGAGCCGAGATCAGGACACTGGACCACCAGAGACCTCCGAGCTCCACATAATATCAAACAGTGAAAGCTCTCCCAGCAATATCCATCTCAATGCTAAGACCCAGCTCCACTCAAAGACCAGCAAGCTACAGTGCTGGATATCCTATGCCAAATAACTAGCAAGACAGGAACATGACCCCACCCATTAGCAGACAGGTTGCCTAAAATCATTATAAGGTCAAAGACACCCCAAAACACACTACTGGACACATCAGCAAGCTACAGTGCTGGACATCCTATGCCAAATAACTAGCAAGACAGGAACATGACCCCACCCATTAGCAGAGAGGTTGCCTAAAATCATTATAAGGTCAAAGATACCCCAAAACACACTACTGGACACGAGCCTGATGACCAGAAAGACAAGATCCAGCCTCATCCACCAGAACAGAGGCACCAGTCCCCTCCACCAGGAAGCCTATACAACCCACCGAACAAACCTTACACTGGGGGCACACACCAAAAACAATGGGAAATACAAACCTGCAGCCTGAGAAACAAGACCCCAAACACAGTAAGAAAAGCAAAATGAGAAGACAAAGAAACAAACAGCACATAAAGGAGCAGGGTAAAAACTCACCAGACCAAACAAATGAAGACATAGGCAGTCTACCTGAAAAAGAATTCAGAGTAATGATAGTAAAGATGATCCAAAATCGTGTAAACAGAATGGAGGAAATACAAGAAATGTTTAACAAGGACCTAGAAGAACTAAAGAGCAAACAAACAATGATGAACAACACAATAAATGAAATTAAAAATTCTCTAGGAGTCAAAGGAAGAATAACTGAGGCAGAATAACAAATGAAGAAGACATAGGCAGTCTACCTGAAAAAGAATTCAGAGTAATGATAGTAAAGATGATCCAAAATCGTGTAAATAGAATGGAGGAAATACAAGAAATGTTTAACAAGGACCTAGAAGAACTAAAGAGAAAACAAACAATGATGAACAACACAATAAATGAAATTAAAAATTCTCTAGGAATCAAAGGAAGAATAACTGAGGCAGAAAGACAGATAAGTGACCTGGAATATAAAATAGTGGAAATAACTACCGCAGAACAGAATAAAGAAAAAAGAATGAAAAGAATTGAAGACAGACTCAGAGACCTCTGGGACAACATTAAACACACAAACCTTTGAATTATAGGGGTCCCAGAAGAAGAGAAAAAGAAAGGGACTAGAAAATACATGAAGAGATTATAGCTGAAAACTTCCCTCACATGGGAAAGGAAATGGTCAACCAAGTCCAGGAAGCGCAGAGAGTCCCACTCAGGATAAAGCCAAGGAGAAACACGCCAAGGCACATATTAATCAGACTATCAAAACTTAAATACAAAGAAAAAATATTAAAAGCAGCAAGGGAAAAACAACAAATAACATACAGGGAGTCCACAAAAGGTTAACAGCTTATCTTTCAGGAGAAACTCTGCAAGCCAGAGGGAGTGGCAAGACATATTACAAGTGATGAAAGGGTAAAACTTGCAACCAAGATTACTCTACCCAGCAAGGATCTCATTCAGATTCGACAGTGAAATTAAAACCTTTACAGACAAGCAAATTCTAAGAGAATGCAGCACCACCAAACCAGCTTTAAAACAAATGCTACAGGAACTTCTCTAGGCAGGAAACACAAGACAAGGAAAAGACCTATAATAACGAACCCAAAACAGTGAAGAAAATGGTAATAGGAACATACATATCGATAGCTACATTAAATGTAAGTGGGTTAAATGCTCCAACCAAAAGACATAGACTGGCTGAATGGATACAAAAACAAGACCCATATATATTTACAAAGAAAAAATATTAAAAGCAGCAAGGGAAAAACAACAAATAACATACAGGGAGTCCACAAAAGGTTAACAGCTTATCTTTCAGGAGAAACTCTGCAAGCCAGAGGGAGTGGCAAGACATATTACAAGTGATGAAAGGGAAAAACTTGCAACCAAGATTACTCTACCCAGCAAGGATCTCATTCAGATTCGACAGTGAAATTAAAACCTTTACAGACAAGCAAATTCTAAGAGAATGCAGCACCACCAAACCAGCTTTAAAACAAATGCTACAGGAACTTCTCTAGGCAGGAAACACAAGACAAGGAAAAGACCTATAATAACAAACCCAAAACAGTGAAGAAAAATGGTAGTAGGAACATACATATCGATAACTACATTAAATGTAAGTGGGTTAAATGCTCCAACCAAAACACATAGACTGGCTGAATGGATACAAAAACAAGACCCATATATATGCTGTCTACAAGAGACCCACTTCAGAGCTAGGAACACATACAGAAAGTATGGGGAAGGAAAAAGATATTCCATGCAAATGGAAATCAAAAGAAAGCTGGAGTAACTATTCTCATATCAGAAAAAATAGACTTTAAAACAAAGACTAGGGCTTCCCTGGTGGGGCAGTGGTTGAGAGTCCACCTGCTGATGCAGGGGACACGGGTTCGTGCCCCGGTCTGGGAAGATCCCACATGCTGCGGAGCGGCTGGGCCTGTGAGCCATGGCTGCTGAGCCTGCACATCCGGAGCCTGTGCTCTGCAATGGGAGAGGCCATAAGAGTGAGAGACCTGTGTACCACAAAAAAAAACCCCGCCCAAAATCCCCCAAAAAACCCAAAGACTGTTACAAGAGACAAAGAAGAACACTACATATTGATAAAGCTTAGACTTTAAAACAAAGACTAGGGCTTCCCTGGTGGGGCAGTGGTTGAGAGTCCACCTGCTGATGCAGGGGACACGGGTTCGTGCCCCGGTCTGGGAAGATCCCACATGCTGCGGAGCGGCTGGGCCTGTGAGCCATGGCTGCTAAGCCTGCACATCCGGAGCCTGTGCTCTGCAATGGGAGAGGCCACAAGAGTGAGAGACCTGCGTACTGCAAAAAAAAACCCCGCCCAAAATCCCCCAAAAAACCAAAAAAACCCAAAGACTGTTACAAGAGACAAAGAAGAACACTACATATTGATAAAGGGATCAATCGAAGAAGAAGAAATAACAGTCGTAAATATTTATGCACCCAACATAGGAGCACCTCAATACATAAGGCAAATAATAACAGTCATAAAAGGGGAAATCAACAGCAACACAACCATAGTAGGGGACTTCAACACCCCACTTTCACGAATGGACAGATCATGCAAAATGAAACAAAATAAGGAAACACAAGCTTTAAATGATACATTAAACAAGATGGGCTTAATTGATATTTATAGGACATTCCCTGCCAAAACAGCAGAGTACACTTTCTTTTGATCAAAAATCTTCCAACAAACAAAAGCCCAGGACCAGATGGCTTCACAGGTGAATTCTATCAAACATTTAGAGAAGAGCTAACACCTATCCTTCTCAAACTCTTCCAAAATATAGCAGAGGGAAGAACACTCCCAAACTCATTTTACAAGGCCACCATCGCCCTGATACCAAAACCAGACAAAGATGTCACATAGAAAGAAAACTACAGGCCAATATCAGTGATGAACATAGATGTAAAAATCCTCAACAAAATACTAGCAAACAGAATCCAACAGCACATTAAAAGGATCATACACCCTGATCAAGTGGGGTTTATCCCAGGAATGCAAGGATTCCTCAATATATACAAATCAATCAATGTCATACACCATATTAACAAACTGAAGGAGAAAAACCATATGATCATCTCAATAGATGCAGAAAAAACTTTAGACAAAATTCAGCACCATTTATGATAAAAACCCTCCAGAAAGTAGGCATAGAGGGAACTTTCCTCAACATAATAAAGGCCATATATGACAAACCCACAGCCAACATCATCCTCAATGGTGAAAAACTGAAACCACTTCCCCTAAGACCAGGAACAAGACAAGGTTTCCCACTCTCATCACTACTGTTCAACATGGGATCTAATGAAACTTAGAGGCCTTTGCACAGCAAAGGAAACCATAAACAAGACGAAAAGACAACCTTCAGAATGGGAGAAAATATTTGCAAATGAAGCAACTGACAAAGGATTAATTTCCAAATATACAAGCAGTTCATGCAGCTCAATATCAAAAAAGCCAACAACCCAATTCAAAAATGCACAGAAGACCTAAATAGACATCTCTCCAAAGAAGATATACAGATTTCCAACAGACACATGAAAGGATGCTCAACACCACTAATCATCAGAGAAATGCAAATCAAAACTACAATGAGGTATCACCTCACACCAGTCAGAATGGCCATCATCAAAAAAATCTACAAACAACAAACACTGGAGAGGGTGTGGAGAAAAGGGAACCCTCTTGCACTGCTGGTGGAAATGTAAATTGATACAGCCGCTCTGGAGAACAGTATGGAGGTTCCTTAAAGAACTAAATATAAAACTACCATACGACCCAGCAATCCCACTACTGGGCATACACCCTGAGCAAACCATAATTCAAAAAGAGTCATGTATATACACATACATATAGGTGATTCACTTTGTTATAAAGCAGAGACTAACACACCATTGTAAAACAATTATATTCCAATACAGATGTCTAAAAAAAAAAAAACCCAAGTTGAACCAGATTATAGAGCCAGATGTACATGTGCATGCACACAGACAAATAAGCATGCCTGCCTTACAAAAGCAGTTATTTGTTTAGTATTTCTGCAGCTTACCCCCCAAATTAGTTCATCTTAGCTTATAGACAGAAAACAAGTATGCTATGAGACTGGAGATATTAAAAACTTTTATCATCTTCTATCTCAATCAGTATCACGCTCACCTGGGTTTACTTAATAAATATTGTTTGCCTCCCATGTGGAAAATATTAGGTAGTAAAGAGAAGGTGCAAAGAGGTAGTATCGCAAACTGATACTAAGCACGAGTTTTGCATTCAGATTGCTTGAATTCACTTCTTGGGTCTGCCACTGTGAACTGAGCTGGTTATCTAACATTTCCTGGCTTTTGTTTCCTTATCCATAAAATGCAGACTATCTTATAAAGTTGCTGTTAAAAGTAACTGAGTTTTGTGTAACCTATTAGACCTTGCTGGGCAGAGAGGTCAAGATCTACTTTTGAAAGTAGCTCAAAATCTAACAGTGGACACGGTATCAGAGTAATGTAGAACTAAGGTCAAATCTTGTGGGAAGTGCCCCAGATTCCAAATAGAACACAGTTTTAATGGTAATGTTCTACTTGTTTATGTTGTTTCTGAGTCATGGATAGGACGGAACAGGTGATTTCTCTCTTGTCTTATCACCATCCCTGTAAGAGAGAAACTCAGAAAACTACACCTTTACTTAGGGTGTTTAAACTGAACAATATTCCAAGCTGCTGCTTTCTCATTTTGTTCTGTACCTTTTTGCATTTGCAAAACCTATTTTAAATATCTTTTATTATGCAACCAGTGATAAATATATATTTCTAATACCTATTTTTAAAATATTTGGGGGCGTATGAAACAGGTGAACTGCTCATTTTACACTAAAATTTTGGAGAATAATGTTTGATTTCTTGCCCATATATATCATATTCCCTGAAAATATAATTTCTCCAACAAAATATAAACTTATTTTTATTTCCCATTTTTAATTTTACAGCAAATGATACAAACATGAAAACCATAAAGCATGGCTGATAAAGAGGACAATCATTTTCAAATTAGAGCTTTCAAGAAATCTAGCTTATATTGACATTAGAACTTTTTCTTAGACTATCTTTATTTAAGATAATGTTAATTAAAACATGATAATTTTAGGAAGCATGCACGCATATAAATATCTGAACATAAAACAACTTGCTTGCTGGTTTAGACAACATAGTTATCCCCACACACACACACCCAAATTTCCTTAAAAGTCACTAAATTTATTTGGCTAGATGTGGCGGAGTTTCAAAATATGTCAAAACATTCAATAAAGTTCCAAAAACATAGCAGTATGGTATAGCTAGGTGAAAGCTGGTGAAACCAAGCAAACTGTTACCTAGGCAAAGGTAGATTTAGCTTCCAAGGCCTCTGAAACAGTACTAAAAGAAAGCTGAGTAATTTCTCAAATTTTAATTTTTGTTCTCCAGGACCACAAATTTCTCAGAAGTCAATGGACTTCTGGAATTAATATCATGTATTCTAGATATGATATGCCAGTACTAGTCTTCAGGAAAACACAGCTTCTGCTAATATACTCTTCAAGCCAAAAAACTCACAAAAATTAGAACATACTCACCACCTCCACTGATTATATCAGGTTTGGCCTTCATCATTTTGCAAAATTGTCTTCGGCAGTTTTCTATCCACTCAGTTTGCTTATCAGACATTTTGAAGTGCAATAGAAGTTTGCCAAGATCATTGTCTAATAAGAAAGATGACTTGTTATGTTAACAAAACATGCTAGATAAACTGAAAAATAAGTATTCAACTTACTTATGTAAACAGTTACAAGTTCCAGAAAAAGTATTTTATTTTATCTAGACAGACAAGGTCACTTGCCCTCATGAAACTTACATGTCATAAAGCATGTGTGTGTGTGTGTATGCCTGTGTGTATGCATATACTATATATACACAGATAGGAGTATAATTGAGCATAATCAAGACATACATAAGAAGTGTATATAACAACAACAAAAAAGATATACATATTCCAATGGTCTAAACTGGTTTTATTTAGTCCTAAAAAAGCAGCTACATATCCTCACACAGTCCTCATGGTCATCATATATAAAATTATATGATTAAGTATATAAATCATAATTTATTCAACTTTCCACATTTGACAATTAGGTCACTAAAAAACCTTCTCATATCAAAGCTACAGACATATTTTTTCATACAATCATCATGAGTATATAATTATACCAAACATATGCACACTAATATACACACAAACCGGAAAGAACTGTTTTGTTGGAAGAGTGTATAATTCTGATATTTAGTACTAATCTAATCTATTCTCTTTAAGTATCAAGACCAGAATGATTCTGTAATATTCCATAAATGGCCTCAATCAGAAGCAATATCTAGAGAAAAATGAAACTGATTTAGTCAAAGGAGAAAATTATTATTTTTAATAAAGATTCTCAAAACCTTTAAACAAGAAATATCAAAGCTGATAATTTTGTTGAAAATTATATTATTAACAGCAGAGTATTAATGTTAAATGCATCTCAATATAAGTTAGGTAAAAGACAACTGAACAGCATTAAAATGGAATTTTTATAGTTTCCATTTAGAATATCTACATTACTTATTTCCCAAGAACAAACTATCTAGAACCTATTAAGAATCACTAATGGTTTGTACCTCTTAATCCCCTTCACTGATCTTGCCCCACCCCCCATAGGTGTAAAGTAAGATACAAGGATAAAATTACAGCACAGAGAATGTAGCCAATATCTTATAAAAACTTTATATGGGGCATAATCTATAAAAATACTGAATCACTATGTGGTACACCTGAAACTAATATAATACTGTTAAGAGTCAGTTATACTGCTATAAAAAATCACTAGTGGCACATGACTGGAAAGACAAATGCAGTTTGTTTTTCATTTTTGTTTCCTTCTGTGTCATTCTTTCTATCCATGTGTAAGCCTGCCTTTTATAACCACCACCATCTCCTTCAAATAGAGAATGTCCATACAGCTCTTCTGTAAATTACCTGCTTTTTTTTTTTTTTTGCGGTACGCGGGCCTCTCACCGTTGTGGCCTCTCCCGTTGCGGAGCACAGGCTTCGGACGCGCAGGCTCAGCGGCCATGGCTCATGGGCCCAGCTGCTCCGCGGCATGTGGGATCTTCCCGAACCGGGGCACGAACCCGTGTCCCCTGCATCGGCAGGCGGACTCTCAACCACTGCGCCACCAGGGAAGCCCACCTGCTTTTTAAAAATCCTGTTATCTTTTGCCTCTTCCCTCCGGCTCTACAGCCTTATCTTGCTCTCCTGTCTCTCTCCCTTCACATTTGCTATTCTATTTTGCTTTTTCATCTCATTCTAAGGAAAAGAGCACAGGCACTAGACTGTAAACAATTCTGAAGCAGCAAATGTGGTATGCATCTGAATCTACCAACTGGTAGAAAGGCTAAAGGGCCCAATTTAGTACCTGGAAATTTGATTTGAGACAATAAACAAATGCTGAGCTGGAGACAGAGTGCCTGCAAGACTCCTAGAGAGACAACTTTGTATGCTCATAACCTCTGGTTATCGTTTCCCTCAGCTCTCAGTGGAAGCGTGAGCTCTTCAATATGCAACGTCACGGCTAAAAATATTTAGTGATTTGATATGTTTATTGAAAATTTGTATCTGTGATGTTACCAAGTTTGAGGGAAACAGTTCCTTTATCCCCCCCCTCTAAATTTGGAACCAAATGAAAAGTAGACAGGAGAAGATAAATGGAGTTCAAAATATCAGTGCTAGTACTATAACAGCTAAATTAGGCACCATAACTTGGATCTCCTGCCACATAGACTTACAAGTATCTCCCCTGCACTGAATATATTCAATTACAGACAATGACAGACAACCAAAGGCCTCTCCTGACTGCTCTTGTTAGGAAAGGTATGAGTATAATCTAAAGATAGGCTAACTTAAAAAAATTTTTTAAAAACAGAAAAAATAAAATGGTAGGCTAACTTGGAAATACAGCCTTTAAGTAGGCTAATCTAAGATTTTCCATTCCTTCTCCAAAATTCACCTACCAAACATTTTTCTTTCCTAACTTTGTACAGAATAAGTGAGGAAGTCCAGAGAGAGGCTAATAATCTTACTCCAGCAAAAGCCCTTGGCCATGGAGAATGAGGCAAGGGGAAACGGAATCAAAGGAATGGTACCATAGGAATACAGTAACTCTGAATCAGTGATTTGGGGAGTAGAACAAGCATGAACGATACACAGAATTTCATGTTTGCCAAAATTTCTATGTTTATAATCACACACAAAAAAATAAAAACCAGAGTCCTGCTTCTGGTCATGAAGGAGAAACTAGAAACAGACTTGCCTTCCTGCCATAAACAACTTGACAAATGGGTAAAATATACCCAAACAGTTTTCAGACACTGGCCAACAGGCAGTACAGGACCGTCATGTCTGAGAAAAGGGAAACTAATGAGGTAACTTTTACACTTGGGCCCTGTTTTTTTTCTGGAATCACTTTCAAGATCACTGTGCAGGAAGGGGGATGCCCTGGAGGTCTGGCTGAGTTAAAGAGACAGAAGACAAATTGCAGAGAGGCTGAGGAGACTAAAATCTGTGGATCAGAGTACTGAAGAAGATGAACAAAGGAAGAACTCCAGAAATCTGTATAAGTATTTGTCAAGTTGGTTGCAAAGAATCAGCTGTGCAGTTGAAGAGTGAAGCTCCACAAGACTGGGTAAAGAACAGCTGAGAGCTGTAAAATGAACAATTCCCAGAGGATACACAGGGTTAGAAGATGTCCAAGTTCCAAACAGAATGTGAAGCGTCCTCCTTAATTACCAGAGTGTTCCACAGACCAGAAGAGTCACACCTTAGTAACAGAGTTAAATTAGCCATAAAGACAACTTTGCACCTACCCTAACAAAAAATGAAAGCCCTGAATGATCAAACTGATCCACGAGTAACTTGACTGCATGCCCAAAAATGTCCATTACTCTTTAAAGACAACAAAATCTAGCACTCAACTATGTAAAATTAATAATGTTGAATATTCAATTAAAAATTACTAACATGAGAAAGGGGGAAAAAACAACTCATAACCAGTAGTTAAATCAGTTAATACAAAGACTCAGAAAGGACTGAGGTGATACAATTAGCAGCCCAAAATTTTAAAGCAGTTGTTTTTAAGGATTTTAAGAAAATACAAACAAAAAGTGATGTTTAACCAAATCGTAGTTATCTACACTGGTATCCTACTTAGTAAAATGATACAACCAAGTGGTACATGTAACAAACTAGATGAATCTCAAAACCATTATGCTTAAAGAAAGCAAGCACAAATAAAGTATCCTATGTGATTCTATTTGTATGAAGTGCTAGAATAGAAAAACGAATCTATAGCTATAGTTCTCAAATGGACTAAGTTTTGCTCTCCATATTTCAGTACTGTCTATAGATACTTCTGGCTGTCACAGCTGGGAGGGGTGGGTGCAAAGAGAGAGTTCTATGGGCATCTAGTGAGCAGAGACCAGGAGGCTGCTAAAAATCCTACAATGCACAGGACAGCTCCCTCTGGCAACAAGCAATTAAGCACTTACTACCACTGAGTAAAATGGAAGAAAGGAAAATCATCAAGTTTCATGTTTACAAAATTCAATTAGAGTCAATATTTCATACCTAAACTCTGAAATTCTTTGTTATGGTAAGCACCATAATCTTTTCATACTTGATGACATTGTATAATTTATTTCTCAAAAGATTATTATATAGAAGATTATACTTATACTATAAATAACGTAAAAAGAACCTCAATTTCAAGGGGAGGAAAAATGTAAGCTTAATATAAATGCAAAGAAAATCTATACAGAAAACTTTTAGCACTTCTTTCCAAGGATATCAGACATTTTAAATGCCCATTTTATACAGAATATCATAAACAACTGCTACAAAAGAAACAAATAAATGGAAGGTTTCATAAACTAACTAGCAACAGATTCCTAGGCTTAATTTGGAAAGTCACCCTTCTTTCTATTAGACTGAAGCTCATTTGTGAAATATTTGCTTCCAATTTGTGTTTTCTGCTTATCTTTTCTTTTTCCATGTAGATTAATACAGTTATTCCAGCTTACTCTTAATACAACAAATAAGAAGACTCTGTAGTGGTCTCCAAGAAGCAACTAGACAGATGCTTAATATTAGTTCTCCCTACATTTCTAAATGTGAGAGTATCTAAATTCTTCCATGTCTTTATTTTGTTTGAACTGTGAGTTCTTAAACCCATGACATCTATATGTTATATAGATTATTCCTCACTTTGGAATTATCATATCACTTTTCCTTTTAATATGTGATAATTAAGCATGTACTATAAGAGAAATCAGTGAAAAGTTTTTTTAAAAAAATAAGGAATTAGTTTTCCCTTATTACCTGCACCTAAACTAGCAGGTGATCTATTTCTGCTGGTTGCCATTCATGTTTGTTGCAAACATGAAAGTAAGAAGCACATGAAGAGTTTTACCATTCAAAAGTAAATACTTATTCTGATTTTTAAACGAAGTATCTCAACAGCTGCAGCTCAAGATTTACTACACTGGAAAGAAACCATAATCTTATATCCCTATTCTCAGTTAACAGGATGATGCCAAATCAAAGCCATTTACCTTTACCTGCAGAAAATAAATTTTAATTCCAAGGTTAGAAACAATACAGAAAGAAAAAAGAAAAAGTGTCTGACTTGACATAAAGGCCTAGATAAATATTTAATAAAAGGGAGAATTCATCACTAAAAATATTTATAGACTCTATGTGTAAGACATAATACAAAAAGGCTTTTAAAATCAGAATACCCATCATCATGTTGCATTACATTTCATGTAGTATCATATTATTTTTCAAAGCACTTTCAATTTTTCCCATGGGATTCTATTTTTAGTTGATTGGAGGAAGAGTGGTAATCCTAAATCTTACATAATTTATCAGACTAGAAATAGAAGCAACCTAGTCTACTCATTTGTTAATTTGGCAATTTTCATTCTTTTATTAAAATGTAGTTGCCATTATAGGTCATCTCATTCTCCCTTTTCTCCTCTTAAGTTCAATTCTACTTACTATGTAGATAATATTCCAATTTTGAATCTAACTATTAGGATTATATAATGATTGTCATCCCATTTGTAAGTTAAAAAGACATGAAGATAATTCGTAGGGACATGGGCATGAACTTAATGTCTGAAATGACAGAAATTACCAAAGTGTCAGCAAGGAGCAGCATCAGTGAATAAAGAATTAAACCCAGTCATGCCCCGGTCCGGGAGGATCCCACATGCCGCGGAGCAGCTAGGCCCGTGAGCCATGGCCGCTGAGCCTGCGCGTCCGGAGCCTGTGCTCCGCAACGGGAGAGGCCACAGCAGTGAGAGGTCCGCGTACCGAAAAAAAAAAAAAAAGAATTAAACCCAGTAAGATAAAAATAAAAATCTGGTAAACAAAATCAATATAGAGAAATGAAAACTGTCTTTTAAAATTAAGGATATTATTCTAATGGCAAAATAACTATTTGTAGTTGAAAAGGCTAAATTTCAACATCTTTTAATGCAAACAATTTAAAATAACATCAGCATGTCTTGAGAGCTAGAATATGTTGGCATCCTAAGACTGTAACTACAAAAGCTATCAACTTTATTGCTCATTCACTCAACACTGAATAACCCCAGAGGTACTGTTGTTCTACAGCTCCATCTCTAATTTAGAAACTTGATCCATATTTGTTTTCTTACTGACCAAAATGCATTGCAATGATTAACTTTCGATAAACAGTAGGCTCCAACTATGAAACATTCAAAGTAGACATATATAAAAATACTTAGCAAAAAGCCTTTTCCACCCCCCAACATATTAACACATAATATGTTTTAATAAACATTGCCAATGGTTTGAATGTTCACTTGTGCCTTTATAAAGTATCAAATCTATGCAAACAATACAGATTTAATACAGTGACTTAGATTCCTGATCTTCACCTAAGAACATCACATGGTCCTTGTAAGCATTTGATCAACACATAGAATCTAACGATTCAACATAGATTTTATACAAAGTTCACTCAGAGCTGAAAAATTACAAAGTGTGAAAAGCAAGTTCTATCTAGAACTCATTTTAATTTTTTATGACAATCTCCCTCTTTTTCTCATTTAATTTGTAGAAAGAAAAACAACTTCATGTTGAGGCAAAAAGAAAAAAAAAGATACCATAGTGAGATTTATCTCTCATATAAGATTTAAAATGACCTGTTTTCTCATATATGTATTAAGTCACCTAAAAATATCCAATTACAATATCTGAATAATCTGAGAGTAACGATTTTAACATTATTTGGTGCTTTCCATTAAAGGGAATGATTATCACCATGGAACTTACTCTTTTATACAGTACTTGAAACAGAATGTTTTTGCCAGTCAGAAAATCAATTTCCTATGAGATAAGTAGAAATGCAGTAGAGGAAGTGGTAGAGTTAAGACACTGAAAGCTATAAAAGATTAAATTGGATGTAATCACAGAATAAAGGTTGTGCATTTTTTCGGTTTTTTTTTCAATTGTGAAAAAATGAGATGTAATGCTAACAATGCATACCTTTCATGTGCTATATATGGGTAAAGTAGTACTTTGTAAATGATAAAATAAGAATAATAAAAGTGACTCCTTCGTGAATGATATACGTAGAAGTCTAGCTCAAGGAGCTTTCTAACTGCAAAGCCATTCATTCTCTAAAAACTGAGTCAGATCAGAGGTTATTCCAGGTATAAATTAAAATTTCTAAACTTACTTCAGATTAGCCTAGAAGGAATTCCCAGTGCCCTCTGACAAAGATTTGGAAGACAGAGTTTGATGATTAGAAAAATAAAGGGAGAAGAAATCCAATATTAATTCCCCCATTCATTCAATAAATATTTATTATTGCCTACTACTTTAGACAAAAATGTTCATGGAGGTGACATTCTAGAGTAGCAGCCAGTGAAAAAATAAATACATAAGTAAACTTCATAGGTAAACTATAAGTGCTGTTAGAGAAATAAACAGGGAGCCAGAGAGAGAAGCAAGGGAAGAAGTCTATTTTACATAACGTGGAAATTACTTCTATGAAGAAGTAACATTCAGACTAAGCTTCAAAAGGTTTAAAAGGAATTACCCAAATGAAGAGTAGGAATTAGTACTCCAGGAAAAGGGAATATCAAGAGCAGAGGCCCAGAAGCACAAACAATGTATTTTAAGGCATGAAAGAAGTTTCTAAATCATATATTTGATAAGGGACTTATACTAAGAATCTATAAAAAATACAAAAATAAAAAGACAAATAACCCAATTGAAAAATGGGCACAGGATCTGCATAGTCATCTCTCCAAGGAAGATATACAAATGGCCAATAAGAACATGAAGAGTATCACTTATATGTGGAATCTAAAAAATAAAACAAACTAGTGAATACAACAAAAAAGAAACAACTCACAGATACAGAAAACAAACTAGTGGTTACCAGTGGGGAGATGGGGAGAGGGAATCAGAGAGGTACAAGATAGGGACAGGGGATTAAGAGGTACAAACTACTGTCTATAAAATAAATAAGCTACAAAGATATACTGTACAACACAGGGAATATTGCCAATATTTTACAATAACTATAAATGGAGTATAATCTTTAAAAATTGTAAATCACTATGTTGAACACCTAAAATTTACATAATATTATAAATCAACTATACCTCAATTTAAAAAAAGAACATGAGGAGATGCTCAACATTATTAGTCAGCAAGCAAATGCAAATTAAACCACAAGGAAATAGCACTTCACACCCAGTAGGATGGCTAGAATCAAAAATATCAGATAACAAATGAAGATGTGGAAAACATCAACTCTCATACACTGTTGGTGGGAATGTAAAATGGTTTAGCTGCTTTAGAAAACAGTGAGGCAGTGAGGCAGTTTCTCAAACTATCAGAGTAAACATATAATTCAGCAATTCCACTCCTAGGTATAACATTCTAGAGAAAACATGTTCATGCAGAAACTTGTACCTGCAGTTCCCTGGTGGCCTAGTGGCTAGGATTTGGTGCTTTCAGAAACTTGTACTGGAATGTTTGTAGCAGCATTATTATAACAGCCAAAAGGTGGAAACAATCCAAGTTTGTTTCACAAAATACCGCATACTATATTATTCCATTCATATGAAAGCTCAGACTAGAGAAATCTCTAGAGACAGAAAGATTTGTGGCTGCTCAGAGCTGGGTGAGGAAAGAGGGGAAAGCAAGGATACTGGGTTTCTTTTTGAGGTGATGAAAATGTTCTGAAATTTGTGGTGATGGTTGCACATACCTGAATATAATAAAAAGCAGTCAATTGCATACTTTATATGGGTTAATTGTATGGTATGTTAATTATATCTCAATGAAGCTGTTTTAAAAATTTTTCAGGGCTTCCCTGGTGGCACAGTGGTTGAGAGTCCGCCTGCCGATGCAGGGGACACGGGTTCGTGCCCCGGTCCGGGAAGATCCCACATGCCACGGAGTGTCTGGGCCCGTGAGCCAGGGCTGCCGAGCCTGCGCGTCCGGAGCTTGTGCTCCGCAACGGGAGAGGCCACAACAGTGAGAGGCCTGCGTACCGGAAAAAAAAAAAAAAAAAATTTTTTTCAAAGACCTTTATGATTGATGCAGAATATATAGGATAATTACCATAAGAAAGAGAAAAGACAAGAGATGAAGTAAAAGAGAAGCAAGATGAAAGAATGGGAAAGTAACATATTTGTTATTAGCTTTCACTCTGTTTACTTCTTAGACAGCACAAAGGAAGGGCCTCCAGAGGTTTGTATGAGTAAAGAGTGACTACTGTGGAGTTCTTGGAACATTCAAGTTTACTTACATCAGGAGTTACTAATACGTTTGAAGCTTTCAATGAGCAGCCATGTGAATTTCTAAGATCAAAGAATAGCAATCATTGCCAATGGCCTGGCAGTCAGTAACCTTGTGAGTTATTGCTGTGCTTCTGCTACTCTGTTGGCCCTGTGAGGAATACTAGAAACACACAGGAAATGACCAACAAAAACAAAAACAAAAAACAAACAAACAAACAAAAAAACCAAAAACCACCACCACCACCAACTTACTCTCCACTTTGAAGACACCAGCCCCAACGAAGTAAATATATTTCCAAACAGTTTCTTGATAAAGATAGAAATTCTACAGTAGTAAGGTATATAGGATACAGGCATAATCTAGACTGCTGATTTTTATAATTCAGCCTGAATAAACATTATAAAATAAAAAATAAAGTGAATGGAAGATGCTAGAAAGGGAAGTAAGAAGAGCTTATTTTTCATTTTATTAAGATATTTCTCTCTGATGCTTTCAATACCCAGAGTACACTATCCAACTCCTCAAGCTATTTTTATTTCCCAGTATGGAAGTACTGAATTTCCCTTCCTCCTTAGAGAAAGAAGTACCCATCCTGAACACATCAAAATGGAACATATACTAGTGGCTAGGGATGTTATAACTCCTGGGAGATCTAATTTTAGCTTAGGAGAACAAAAACAAAACAAAACAGATTGCTATCTCACAATCTTCCTGCTTCCTATGGGAAAGGAATTATGAGTTAATCTCTAGTAGTGCATGCTAACAGGTACTTGGTTTTAACCACCATACAAACTCTTCTTTCTCCGACTCCCCTTCCCTCTTTCTTATCTTCTGCACAGGAACAGTAAGTTACCATACTAACACATTTCTTCCTACTTTTCTCAACTCTCAGATAACAGAGAGATGATATTTTGGAATAGATTTTTATGTATGATGATTTAGGTATGTTCACATATGTGACATATGTACATAAATAATATTAATCAGCTTTTAAAGGGCTTTTACATTTTAATATGGTGACCCTAAAAATGAATACAAAGAAAAATAACTGAACCAAATGATGTCTCAAGATTCTTATTCACAGATGAAGATAAATCATCTAATAGCTAACACTGATGCCAAGGAACTAACAAGAGGCGATTTAACAGATGAGGAAATGCTAAGTGTAGCAAGAAGGATAAATCTAGAAGCTGGGAGGCAAATTAGGTGAATGTCACCATGTGCACACAACTACAGTGATATTTTTTCCACAACGATGAAATGATATCCCAAATATTGAAGTGCAAATGACTAGAATAACACCTATCAGAATCAGTGAATTATTACCTCTAAATCTAAAAAGCAAGTATATGAATGCTTGCTTTTAAAATAGCTATTTGTATCTTAAAGTATTGCTTAAACAGTTTTTTTTTTTTTTTTTTTTTTTTTTTGCGGTACACGGGCCTCTCACTGTTGTGGCCTCTCCCGTCACGGAGCACAGGCTCTGGACACACAGGCCCAGCGGCCATGGCTCACGGGCCCAGCCACTCCATGGCATGTGGGATACTCCCAGACCGGGGCATGAACCCGCATCCCCCGCATCGGCAGGTGGACTCTCAACCACTGCGCCACCAGGGAAGCCTGCTTAAACAGTATTTTTAAATGCATAATTAATATTTAACATTGAACAGTTTAACCAGGAACATTACTTTCAATTTAGACTTATATCTGCTAGAAATACGTTTGGCTCCATTATTCTCACTGAGGTTACAGAGATATCATTACTGTATTCTCTTACGTACTATCAAAATCAGACATGCTTCTGATTTCCTCTCCCATTTTCTGCCATTCTTCTACGAGTATAGGGTGAGTGATACATCGGCAATACCAGAACGACATATATTTGATTCATATTTGACTCAGTACGTACCTATGCAAAATCGCTTCCTGAGGTACCTCTTTGGCTATCCACTGACTGGTACCTAGATCATTCTCTCCTGCTTAACAAGAACCACAATAATGCCAGGACCACTATTAGGAGGAAGTATTAGGTACTGCTGTTAAACTGAGAATAATGTCTTATTCAAACACTTGTGTTTTAGGTACAAAGAGAAGGGCAGCTAGAAGTTGCTGTCCAATACGGTGGGAAAATATGAAGTTAAATAAAGAAAACTGAAATTGTACTAAATTAAAACAGAACATGTGACAGAAAGGCAGGCACGAATGAGTTGGGCCTTGTAGGCTATAGTGGAGTCATGAGAGGGTTTCAAGTAGAGGAGTTAAATGATCCAACCCACATTTCAGTAGCCATTCCTGTGGCTGCTGTGTTGGAAACAAACTGAACAGGTTACTACAATAATACAGGTGAGAGACGAGGGCGGTAGTAGATGAGTGAAAAGTGGTTTTATTTCCGATATGAAGGATCGAGAGCATTTGCTGACACAGTAGATGTGGGGTTATGAAGACAGAAGGAGTCAAAGAAAACCTTCAGGTTTATTGCCTAAAGAACTGGAAGCATAAAGTTGTCCTTTTTGAAATGAGGAAGAACACCAAGTATCAGAAATTTATCTCAGACGTGTTAAATTTGGTATGTTTATTAACCGTCCTAGTAAAGATGTCAAGTAAATTGATATGAGTACACAGTCAAGTAGAAATACGGGTTTAAGATATAAATCAGAGTGTACTGGATGGTATCTTAGTCATAAGACTAGACAAAATCCCCAAAAGAGTAAGTACAGACAAAAAAAAAAAAGAACTGAGACCTGGGGCACTCCAAAGTTTAGAGGTTGGAGAGATGTGAAAGATCCAACAAAAGAGATGAAGAATTTGCCAGAAATGCAGCAGGGGGGAAGAAAATTAGGTAATGTACTTTCTGAAAGCCAAATAAGAAAATGTTTCAAAAAAGAGAGGCATCAAACATTTTAAGTTTTATTTGTTTTTTTTTTTTTGCGGTACGCGGGCCTCTCACTGTTGTGGCCTCTCCCGTTGCGGAGCACAGGCTCCGGACGCGCAGGCTCAGCGGCCATGGCTCACGGGTCCAGCTGCTCCGCCGCATGTGGGATCCTCCCGGACCGGGGCAGGAACCCGCATCCCCTGCATCGGCAGGTGGGCTCTCAACCATTGCGCCACCAGGGAAGCCCCAAACATTTTAAGTTTTAATGCTGGGTGTAGTAGGATGAGGATGAGATCTGACCTGTCAATTTAATCATGGTAGAATGGTAAGAGTGAAAGCCTGATTAGCTTTCAAGTGGATTCAAGAGAGCATGGAAAGAGAATAACTACAATATTAAGATTAGACAACTCCTTCAAGGAATTTTGCAGGAGGAGGACAGAAATGGGATTGTAGAGAGGGGAAAGTAAATTCAAAAGAAGATATTTTAAATATGGAAAAATTAACAGCATGCTTGCTGGCCTGTAGGAAAGCTATAGTGGAGATCCACACCCAACCCCCACCCACAAAAAAAGCAATAAAGAAAAAGGGAGAACTGTTAAAAGCAATATCTTTGCAAAAAAGAGGATGGAATGCAGGGCACAAATGGAGAAACTGGACTTTGTAATTAACATTTGCAGTTTTATTCATAGTAATACAAAATCTAAATTGGCACAGATGCAGCCGAGTGAGCTGACATGTATCAGGAGCACATGGAAGCTGACTGTTTCTATTTCCTCAGTTTAAAAAAAAAAAAAAGGAAACAGAGTTATCATCTGATAGGAAAGATTGGGAAGAGGTTAGGAAGGTTTGATGGAAGAGAATATTTGAAAACAGTCATCTAGGAGACTAGGAGAGTAAATGGACCTGTGGACACACTATATGACTACCTGGCAGCATTACAGGCTTACTAGAGGTTAATAACCATTCTGCAGTTATCTTCTGGGCTAGACAGATAAGCTATTATTACTCCCTTTTCTAAATCACTTATAAGAGTAGAGCAGGGAAAAAAATTATACTCCTCTGAGCACCGATTCCTAGGAATTGATTTTTTTTTTTCCTTCTCAGGGAACTATCCATTTAATCTTACTTTCTGATTTGTCTGCCTTGGTCATTTTAAAATAAAGCATATGTTTTTTATCAAACTATTATATTTCGAAGAAACAAACTATCTAATATGGCAGTCACAAAGTAAGACTGACAATGAATGAATTTGCTGTTCAAAAGAAAAGATATATTTGTTTCCAAGCGAAATTTAGCAAAGGTAATGATGCTATATGGTAACAAGGAAAAGGGCTGAATGGTTGAGGCACGAAGAATGGATCATATGCTATACATCATCTTATATCCGGTGCTTAGTGAAGTACCTGATAATCAGCACTCAAGAAACATGTTGAATAAAGGAATGAGTAGGCGAATACATAATGAAACCTAAAGACAGAATGACAAAATATAAAGACTGATTAAAAAGACTGAAAGTAGGAGAGGAAGACATAAAAGACTGGGTTCACTGAAAGATGCAAGTCAGTGGTAAGAATCCAAAATGATATTCTTTTAAGAGTTTCTTCTTGAAAAATACTTAATATTGCTCCCACATCTCTGAATTAGGTCACACGAGAAAAACATACGGCAAAATTTTAAAAGCGTATTAAAAAGACAAATATTAAAAACTTTAAAAAATCCCTCACATTCTCTTTCCCTAACCTAGGTACACAGAAAACAAATAGAAATTTGTCTCTATGCAATTGTGAGATACATAGTGTATATCTTAAACACTGGATAGAAATAAAAACATGTATCAATTGATGGCCTCTATTGATTGATTTAAGGCAAGTAAACACCAGGAAAAGTAAGTGGCTTATGAAGCCTCACATAGAAGAAAAATTTCTTATTTTTCAACAACCACTCTGTGGAATCTAACCTACATGAAATGAATTATATACGTTATTTCTTTCCAATGCAAGTTTGATAGTACAAGGAGATCATGTTGATATTAAGATTTAACTTCTCAAATTAATGGTTTAAAATCTTCATATTTCATCTTAGAATTCTCAAGTCTAAAAACCGCTTGAATTTTTATTGCTCTTATGATAAAGCCTAAATACCTGAACTTGAGGTACCCTGGTCTTACGGCTGAACTTGGCTTACCTGCCTAAGACTTATCTCTGGTCACTCTTGTCCTCACAGTCCAAATCTCATACATCCTTGAACTACTCACGTTTCTTAATATAATTTGCTCCTTTTAGTCTCACTGCTGTTTCCTCTGTCAAAAACGCTCTTCTAATACCCAGAAAACACCTACTTCACATCTCACTTTAAACTCAGTGCTCTTTGGAAGAGCATCTGCTTATGTGCTACCCTAGCAGGCTACACATTTTTCTATATATTTAGTTCCTATCACACGGTACTACCATACAATTGTCTAATTACTTGAATGTATTCCCTAAAAGGTCATAAATATCAGAATTTTTATTTTATTATATTTATATAACATTTATATTTTAAGTCCTGAGCACACAGGACTTACGTATGGCACACAGATATTAAGAAATATTAATCTGTGGAATAAAGTTCTACGTATCGAGAATTAATTCATCGAAAATCACTAATTCCCTTTTTTAAAGCAAAAAAAAGGTTCTGATAAGAACTATTCAGCATCATACAAATATTCATTTAGTAAGGAACATGTGAAATCATGAAAACTTACAAAGAAACAGACATATATGGATTCAGGTATATAAGCTGAATGAAAAATAGTATTAATCTCCCTTCATAATACTTTATCTTTTTTCAAATTATAACAAAAATAAAAAGCAGTAAAACATGGCACTTGATGGTAAATGTTTTACCTTGTTTTAGATCAGCATTTCTCGTAACACCGTCTGACAAATAGCAGTTTGGTAAAGGGTATGATGAAAACATTGGCCAAGGATATGGATCATCACCCTAAAAAAGAAGACAGATGACTTTAGGAAGTAGTTTAATATTAAATTTTAAGACTTTCTGAAATATCACTTAAATTGGCTTTTGTTTCATAAATTCCAGAGTTGTAGCATAACTAAGCAAAAGCTATCTGACATTATAATTCAACACTCTAATGGATACTAACTAAAATGAAATATAGAAACAACATTAAATAAGTACTAAAGACAAATATAATAACTTGTTGTAGCAACTAGACTGCTCACAAAACTGTTTCTCTTATGCTGTCAATCATTTCTAGCTCACCATTCCTGGAGTGAAGTACTTAATATAACAACAAACAACAGTAAAAATAACCAAAAAACCCTTCAAGAGAAAACCAAACTCTATGGATACTGATGAAACGAGAGGTACTCAATATAGCCAATGAAACACAATAAGAATTAGCCATCTAATAAAAATCAGGTATCATGAAGGGGAAAGATATTAAAAGTGAAAAAATTTTAATATGTGTTCAAAGACACACAAGGAGAATGACAAGTTTTTAATAAAAGAATATCCTACTCTGCAACACAAACTACCACTCAAGACACCTTGCCTTGAAGAATGCTCTTTTCATTAGAAAGTGTTTACTTGCATCCTAAAGTTTTTCTAGTAACAAAAGTTCAATTCTGTGATGTGGATATTCAGAAGTTGTTTATTGTCACTTGAGCTGGCTACCTTGCTTCAAAATGTCAGAAAAACATTCCCCCCTCCTCTTTACCCCACTTACCTTCTCTAGTATCCTTGGAGGTAAAATTCGTTCCATTGGCCCACCAATAAGATTTATTCTAACAAGAACATGATTTCTCTCCACTGATAAGCTATCAATTATAAAATCTCTGAAAAATAATTATATCAATTGTTACTGCCTTAATTGAATATGATTTTATTTTAAGATCATGTCAGTGGAATGTAGAAGAAAAAAGCAATACAATTTCTGTAAAAGAGTCTGAAAAATAAATTCACTTTTTATCTTACAGCTTTCTTAGCTACAGAGCAAAGAATTGGAGATATAATTCATATAATGAGATGAATGAGATTAAGAATATTTCCTTGATAAATGTCACATGTTATATAAAGAAATGGGATTAAGATGTGCATTATTTCCACACCAACTCTATCACATTTTAAAATTTATTCATTTTATTTATTTTTGGCTGTGTTGGGTCTTTGTTGCTGTGCGCAGGCTTTCTCTCTAGTTGTAGAGAGCCGGGGCTACTCTGCCTTGCGTGGGCTTCTCATTGCCGTGGCTTCTCTTGTTGTGGAGCATAGGCTCTAGGCGTGCAGGCTTCAGTAGTTGTGGCACGCAGGTTCACTAGTTGTGGCACACGGGCTTAGTTGCTCCGTGGCATGTGGGATCTTTCCAGACCAGGGTTCGAACCCGTATCTCCTACATTGGCAGGCAGATTCTTAACCACTGCGCCACCAGGGAAACCACATTCTTAGTCAAAGTTCCCTTAAGTGCTAGACCCAGTGACTTAATTCAAATTCTTCACTTTGTATCCTCCACACTTCCTGCAGCTGTTAATACTATCCTTCTATATCAAACCTAGAGTATTCAGTAATGTGGCCTGGTATTCTGTACTATTTTTCCAAGGTCTAGCTAGAGTGGAGGCACACTTTTTTAAAATTACAGACACAAAAACAATGCCAGCTATTGAATGTGTGTTCCAGATATGTCAACCGAATCAAGGTAATGGTAAGTATGACATATTAATAGAAAAAAGTTTTCAAGATATTACCATAACCTCGTTTTGCAATAATCAGAATTTATAACTATGAGCTAACATAATTAAGAGAATGAAGTAAAAATTGCCTCTATAAGGGACACAAAAATCAAACGTTTTGTTTAATGGGTCATCTTTCACATGAGTCTGAATTTAAAGCTGATACAACTTAATAAAGTTAGGACTTAACTAAAAAACAAAAAACTAAACAGAAACTTAGAAAGTAGTACTCTGTAAGCTGTCTCCAAGAACATTGTCTACAATCTTTTTAACTGTGACATTTATGCTTTATTGCTTTTTACTCTTATTTAAATCTACTGAATTCAGATAATGGAAAAACATTAAATAAACTGTACAGAAAATTACTGCCTCAACAGAACATCTGTAAAGAAAGCTGTTATTGTCTCTTAATTATTTTATTATTATTATTATTTTTTACCTGTGACTGTCAGAGGTCTCTAAGGTATTTTCTTCTTGAGCATTTAGTAACATTTCAGATACTTGATACTGAGCCTCCAATAGGAGAAGAGTGTCTAGATCACAGCATACCACACTTAATAACCTAAATAAAAAGGAACAATAAAAGTAGATTTTCAAAAATATATCCTAAAAGTTTAGAAACTTTCTTGGTGTCTCAAACCAAGAGACATGGAAATTAAAATTTTGTAAGAAAAATCAGGTAGTTATTTCAGATATATTTTTAATCATTTTGAATAATTGACCTCAAAAATTTTTCTAATTGAAATATCATTTAAAGACCATGGGTTATTTCTAATCTAGTTTAAGAATTTATCTAAATCTAGGAATAATAACTTTTATTCTCAACTGATACTTAATTTAAAAGTTAATTAGGGAACATTAGCAAATCTATAAAAACTACAAATTGCCACCACTTTTTACGCAATTAAATACAGAAGGAATGACAGAATCATCTTGCTACCAATCCAGGAAATATTTATTAGGTGAAATGTCAATGGCTAACTTTATAATTGTCAGATAAAGCTGAGAACACCAAAACACAATGATCTATCTTAACATTACTAAAAGTAGAAATCATGTGGCTCCTATTGTGATGCAAGAGGATGTACAGTCAGTGCACCATCTACAAAATATTCTTGCCAAAAAAATGGAACCTGAAACTAACCAATCCTAGATATCTCATTATCAGTTTATACTGATACAAGGCTCAGAGAAATATGTAAAAAGACACCACAAGAGGGAAACAGTCAACACAAAACCCAGAATTTGGAGAATACTACACATTATATATTTCTTCTGGGGAAAAAATGGTTCATAAAAAAAGAGGGGATAAAGGAAGTTATAAATTAAAAGAAAAATAAAATGAATGTGAAGATTTTGTTTTGATCACGATTCAACCAAAACCTGTGAAAATGCATCTTGAGTCACACAGGAACTATCTCCAAGGTATGTTAAGTAAAAAAGAAGAGGCACAAGACGTGCATAGTGGTAGCATTTGAACCAAAATGGAGAAACATTTGAATACATATTTAAGTACATATTTGTTTCTACGTAGAATCCCTCTCTAAAGACAAAAAAGAAACTGGTAAGAGTTGTTAGCTGGGTGGGGTGGGGGGGTGGTTGGAATCTGACAGACTGAAGGGAAGGAATATACTTCTCACAGTATATCTTTTACAGTTTCTGAATTTTGGTGCAATCACATGTTTTATCTAGTCAATAGCATCCATAAATAGAAAAATGTTTGGTGGATGCATTTAACAGTCAAAAATGGCAATTCAATATCACTCCCCAGAACCTGGCTAAAATAACCAAATGTATCCAAAACTAAGGGAAAATCTACTATCAATTTAGTGAAATGTTCCATACTTAGCTTATAAAAGTAAGAACATTTGTGCTAGATAAAATGAAAAGAATACTTAGACTTCTAGTTTAAAGATGGTAGTGTAAGTTGGTATTTCCCTTTTCTCAGCCTAGAAATAACCCCATGGATTGAGAAGGAAGGAAAAGATCATAAAAATGTTTAGCCACAAAATGAGCTGAAAGACAGTCAAGGGCAATCAAAATTGGGCAAAGACCACTATGGGAAGGAAAGAAACTGAGAAAGGATGTTATGACTGCCCATGAAAAACAACAGAATTAATTTCTCAAAAAAATTCATAAAAACAAAACTTTCAGAAATGAGGAGTATACTCAGATGAAACTCTCTGTTTACGATAGTGGAAACAGGATACACGAGACAGAGGCAGGAAGATCCCTGGTCCTATTATGGTTCGTAGTAATAGAAGAAACAAGGTAGAACATGGAGTCACAGACAAATCAATTATTAGTAATTGGTTACAGGTTATAGAGACAATTATTAATAATTAAAACTGACTACATGTATAGTGAGATTGGCAGGGACAACACAAAAACATACACAGACCGAAAACTCAGGCCCACAGAAAAAGTTCAACTAACTGGGAACATGACCATAACTTCTCTTCAACACGAGCCTCCTGTAAACAGCTGATGATGAAAGAACTCACACTCCTCCAAAAACAAATACCACAGGACGCATACAAAGGTGCTCCAAGAAAAAGGAGGAAATAACAGGATGAGCAGATGGCAAATACAAACACACAGGGCAGCCATTATACACTCCAAAACTATGACCAAGTAATTGTCCGTGAATTCTTTAAGTTATATAAATGTATCAAATCAACAGGCTGTATAACTTACAGAATATTATATTGCAATTATCTCTCAACTGAAAAGTTTAATAAAGCAGTAGTCTCCAATAAGCTCTTTGCACAAAGTAGAGCTGTATAAGCACAGGGAAGAAACAGCAAAACAACCAGAAAAGATAAAACATGAACTGGCAGAGCTAAGGAAAGAAGCAGAAGAACAAAAGTGTCACAGAAATTAATGCACAATTAGAAATAGCAAAAAAGAACAGATGCTGCTAAAAGCACAATAAATGATACAGGGAACAGAATGAGAGTGTGAAAAACATAATGAAAATAAAGATCTCACTGTTGTGGCCTCTCCCGTTGCGGAGCACAGGCTCCGGACGAGCAAGCTCCGGACGAGCAGGCTCAGCGGCCATGGCTCACGGGCCCAGCCACTCCGCAGCATGTGGGATCCTCCTGGACCAGGGCACGAACCCATGTCCCCTACATCGGCAGGCAGACCCTCAACCACTGCGCCACCAGGGAAGCCCTAAACTACTGATTTCTTGAAGAGAAAACAGAAATAACCTAACAGGATACATCTTTAGAGATACTAGTCAAATTCCACGAGAAAAGCAACCATGACAGCATGCCCAGGGTAAACTGAACCAAAAGAGTCAACACTGAGACAGAGCTATTAGACTTAGAGAAAGAACCGCTGGGGTATACAGGGAAAAAGATAAGTCACTAACAGAGTTGGGGTTGGGGGGAAGGGAATCAAGCTGTTCTCAGATATACCCACAGCAACATTCAATACCAGCAGGACAATGAAGCAATACTGGGAGGAGGTCTAACACCAGATAGTAACACGCATTACAAAGCTGTGAAAAATTTAAAAGTGTAGTAATGGCATGAATAAACAAAAGAAAATGCAAACAGATGCAAATATATAGAGGAATTTAAAATATGTCAAAGGCAGATAGAATTTCCTGGTGGACGGAATATGTGGAGCAAAAAGAAGAAAGATACCAAGGATGACTTCAGATGTTTTGTTAGAAAGATAAGAAGGATCAAGTTGTCACCAACTAGGTAATAAGGCTTTAAGTTATAAAGGTTTAGGGAGGACCTAGTAACCTTTCTACTTTCTTTAGGTTACTAAATCAGTGAACAGGTAATGAAAATAACCTCAACATCCTCTAGTTTATGATTTGAAAAGAGGAGTCTATAGACTCTAGATGGACAATTAGACGATCCAAGGTGAATTAGAGTAGCTCTGAAAGCAGATCCATGCCTGGACTGAATTCTCATTAGAGAATGAATAAATAGAAACTTTAACAAATGATGTAAGACTTTTAAAATCCTACAAATACTAGGAATAATGTAAGGTTAGCAAGTTTGATCCAGCAGTAAATTAAAAGAATAGCATACTGTGATCAAGCACTGTTCATTCCAGGAAGAAAAGGATAGTTTAATATTGAAACATCTCCTGATATAATTCATGACATCTATATGTAATAGAAAATATATAATCATCTGACCAGATGCTTGAAAGCTACTTAATCTAAGATTCAACATCCACTCTCTACTCCCTGTCCTCCAAAAAATAGCATTCCCATAAGGTCATGAAAACAGCAAAACTGTCCATTATTTAGCATTGTTTTAGAAGTTTAAGCCAATGCAAAAAAGATAAGAAAAAGAGGAATGCTATCTGAAAGGAAATAATGATGTTCATTATCAGAAGATGATAAAACTGTTTATTTGGAAACTACCCTTCCCCATGACATAAAATTCAATCTACTTGATTTTAAGAAATATTGGTTGAATACCTACTAAGTGCCTATTACTGTTTTAAGTGCCAAGGATACCTCACTGAACACACATGCACAAAAATCCCAGTCTTTATGGAATGCTAAATACTAGAGGAGGGGGACAGTGAACGACAACAACAAAAACACAGCATGGATACAACTAAAGCAGGGGAGTGAATAAGGAGCTGTAATAAGAGAGCAGTGGGGATAGATCACTGTATGCAATTTCAAATAAGGTAGTTAGGAAAGACCTCAGCAAGAAGGTGACACCTGAGTAAAGACCTAAAAGAAATGAAGAAACAAGCCATGGAGCTATCTGAGGGATAAACGTTCCAAGGCAGAGCAAACAGCTTGAGCAAGGGACTGAAGGTTGAGAGCATGACTGGCATGTTTGAAGAACAGTATGCCATTCTCGCTGGAGTCTCTCTACTCTGCTGGCTTTGAAGAAGCAAGCAGCCATACTGGAGAAACCCATGTGGCAAGGAACTACAGGTAGCCTCTAAGAATTGAGGGCAGACTTCAATTAACAAAGCTGCGAGGGCTCTAGCCTCTAAGCAGCAAGAAAACATGACCCTCAGTCCTAAAACCATAAGGAACTACATCCTGCCAAAAATCTGTGAGTTTGGAAACAGATACTTTCCTGATTGAGCTTCAAAAGAGATCACAGCCCCATCTGACACCTTGATTGTAGCCTTGTAAGACTATGAACAAGGAACCAAGCAGAGAGAACCAAGTAGAGAGAAACTAAGGTAAGTGTGTGATGTTTTAAGCCACAAAGTTTGTGGTAAGAGTTCAACAAAATGGCTCCACTAACAACCTAAAAGCATTTAAAGGAGAATAGTTAAATGAATTAATAATTGGTTTATCTATACAGTCTCAGACATTTATCTCAGATATGGTGCTTACCATGTCCTAAATTTATGTGACATATTTAGGCTCACAATAACTCCAAGGAAGGTAGAGTTACTGTCTCCATTTCACATACAAAGAAATGGAGGCATAGAGAGGTTACGAATCTTGTCTAAAATCACTTTGATGATGTGGTTCCAGAGTCCATGCTCTTAAACCACTGGGTGATATTGCCACATACTGTAGTATATACTGGGGAACATAAGGTTACAAATATTAAATTAACAAAAGATATATAAGACCTATGAAAAAAACCCCAATGTCCTAATGAGAGTAATTAGAGAATACTTAAATAAAATGGAGATATATACAATGTTTACAGATTGTAAAACTCAGTATAAAGATGTCAGTTCACTCACTATTTATCTGTAGATTCAATCCAAGGATAATTAAAATCCCAGTGGGCTGGTTTGGGTGACAAGATGATTCTAAAATTTGTATGGAAAAAAAAGGACTAAAAGTAGCCACGATATTTTTGGAAAAGAACCAAGTGGGAACAATCACCCTATCAATTATTGTAACGTATTATAAAGCTATAGTAATTAACAGAATCTAATATTTGTACAAGGATGAACAAAATCCAACTGAATAGAATAGGAAGTTCAAAAACATACCTTTGAATATTTAGATACCTTTTCTGTAACACACAAAAAAATTATGTATATATATGCACACAGAGATACGTAGCTAATGTTCCACGTGTAGTTGTTTATAATAGCCAAAACTAGCGAACTATAAGTATCTCAAACGTCTGCTAGTAGCATAATATATAAGCAAAACACAGTATACTCATGCTATGGAATATCATATAGCAATAAATATTGACCTTAGAAACATAATGCTACATATAAAAGGTCAGATGTCACAGAGTATACAGTCTATGCTACCACTAAAATAAAGCCCAAAAAGCAACAAAATTAAGTGTATTTTTTTGGAAATACATAACTAAGTAGTAAAAATATAAAATAAAGTAGTAAATACCATAAAAGTCAGAATAGTGGTTACCCATTAGGGAGATGGGAGGCAGTCATGATCAACAAATGCATAGTACTAGTAAGTTCTCTTTGTTTACTTGACTGGGATTTTATGTAGACATTTATTTTAAAACACTTTGCTAAATTTATGTTTATATTTTATGCAGGATTTATATTTTTAATATTTCATAAAAAACTTGTGTCATGCTTGGGTGGATAATGGGAAAAAGTATAGCATTATATCTATAAGAAATATAAACATGTGTGCAATAAATGAACAAATCGAAAACACCAATAAAACAATGCATACTTTAATAATTATGCATAAAAGCCTTGATAACGAGTGCCATTTACTACTCAATCATCTAATCATCTAATAAACAGATCTTAATGTTTCATTAATTATATCAGCATATGTGTATAAGCTAGCAGCTACAGTAAGCATGGAAGAAAAAGCCAGTTGAGTAAGACCATCTTTTTAGTCTAACCATGAGGCTAGGTTTACAAAGTGAATTGGAGTGTTGTGTGCAGATTATTTTATATCCATTAAGTTTTGAAAAGTGACCATAAAAACATGTCTCAAAACTTACATATTATTAGGCTTACAAGTAACAAATTGTGAAGTTTAAGTTTTGTTGGCCCCAACCCAAATTTCCCGAAGTTAAGAAAAAAATCTGCTGCTTATTTCAAACATAAAGTTAGTTATATCAAGAAGTATTCCAAAGAAAATCAACAATTATCCAAGATGAATCCAAATTCATTACTGGATAAGTGCTTTAATGGTATATTTTCAGTTTTTTATGGACAGATAAAGTATTAAAAATAAAGTTAATGTAAAGATATCAACAGTAAGTTTCACAGAAGAAATTTCAAAGTGTTTGTGAATATGTATGTGTATCTCTCTCTCAGAACACAGTTAGAATTAGATGGAGTCTACCTACCCCAGGCACAAACCCCCTCAGGTTGTTAGGTGTTATAGGTTACTTTTATCAAAATAAGTTTCTGTACACCAAAAGACAGACAGTAATCACAGACCTTAGCTGTTCATTCTCTATTTCATACAATCCTAAGCAATGTGCAAATATTACAGACACTATCATAGCCTTATGGTTCCCAAGAACCCAAACAGTCTAGCACTCAGGGATATGGTGTTGTTTGAAGGTGGTGAAGACATAAGAGTTTGTCTGCCTACCGCAAAGCTTTTGGAGGCATGACATGACTATTTAAAGTGGGGAAGGATCCAGGCCCCTGTAGTAACTCCATGAAAGAATTTGTATACCTGTGGTGATATTCAATCAGATCTGCTGCCTGGGCTTCCCTGGTGGCGCAGTGGATGAGAGTCACCTGCTGATGCAGGGGACGTGGGTTCGTGCCCCGGTCCGGGAAGATCCCACATGCCGCGGAGCAGCTGGGCCCGTGAGCCATGGCCACTGAGCCTGCGCATCCGGAGCCTGTGCTCCGCAACGGGAGAGGCCACAACAGTGAGAGGCCTGCGTACCGCAAAAAAAAAAAAAAAAAAAAAAAAATCTACTGCCTTATTTGAGTCAGGTTTACTGATAACATCTAATAACAGCTTTCTCGTCTCACCTCAGGCACTGAAGGCTAAGTCCCTATATCTTTATTAGACACTTTCTGCTGCACTGCTCAGCCTGCACATGTTTCCTGCCTTAGTGTATCTGTTAATTATATGTAACAAAAGACATAATCAGGATGAAGTCTCCTTAGGAGAGTAAATTAACAAAGCCTCTAACTGAGAAGATACTACTAATTTGGCCAATGTGAATACCAGGAGCGGTCTGCTTTCACCCAACATGGACAGTAATACATCTTTCATTTTAACAAAATTTAGTCCAGGGCAGCCTTGATTGTCCTATCATCCCTCAGGTCGTCATGAAAAACTACTCTACCGATGATATGTTAACTGGGCCTAGGTGAAAAAGAAGTATCTGGCATTCTACATGTTTCAGTTAAAAAAAAAAAAAAAAAAAAAAAAAAAAAAATAGGTGTGCCAGACAGTGAGAGATCCAAAAAACTGGGACATTTCATTGGCATCTCAGTGAAGTTTCTGAGTTCTAGTGCCCTAGAATGTCAAGAAATCACATGTAATATACATGATGTATTATTAAATCTTATACTATTTACCACCAGGAAGTGACATAATGCACGATTTTAGCCTCTGTGAGTTTTAGAAGCAACACCTACAATATTTGGGTATGCTTCTCTGATTTATATCACGTAACCCCTAACTATCAACTTTATGTGACCTAGAGGCTAGAATAAGATCTGAGGCAGGCTCCAAATCTAGAAACTCTATCACTTGAGCCTTTAATCCAGCAGATTCAATGTTCAAACTTAATGGCTGATTAGATACTATACGGAGCTTCTAGCAAGGGGCAATACAAGATACACACATGGTCTCCTAACATTTTGGAGCAAATCCATGTTCTCTTTGTTAAATAAATATTCCTGTTTTTTGATCCTTATTTGATAAACAATGTCTAGCCCCTGCCACCATGTCTACTTTGCTCATAAGCCCAGCTGAGTAAGCACTAGGGTAGCTGAGGAAAGAGGCTGAGCCAAACAAAAGGGATTATTTTACCTCCTTTGCAGAAGGAGAGATCAGAGCATTGACATGAGTCAAAAATACTCCCTCAATCTGAGTGTATTCTCAGAGGATCATCTATATACCTCTTCCACCAATCTTCTTAAACCAATCCTCCAAGCGCTTAGAATAATACCTGACACACAGTAAGCACTGCTATATTTGACATTATTACTATTATGCTTTTGCAGAAAAAGTCTTGAGATATACTACTGGTAGATACATAGGGGAAAACTAAGCAGATGGAAAAATAATGCCTTATTAATGCTAAGAAAAACAAATTTGGAGAGGAGAGGAAATTGAATGATAATATATCTCTTGAACTGACAGATAATAACATTTAATCTTTTTCAACACAATACCCCTTCCCTTAGCTGCACTTGTCTCTGATTCACGATTTCCAGAAGGTAAACCTCCAATGTTCTGCCGAAGTTGGGAAGAACAGTAACCTAGGCTGAGTGGGTAGGAATTGAGAGAATGTGAGGGCATATCTAAATCTTATATTTGAACTAATCCTATTATTGAAAATCTTAGACTTTCACACCTAATCCTCTATTTTCATCTCCATTTTCAGTGGTGTCTCTAATTCCTAGTGTTTCTAGAATACTGTGATAAAAAGTTGCTTCTGGGCATTCCCTGCCAATTTACTTTTAGCTTTGCTGACCTACTAAATCAGTTACAATTTACCCATTTGTTTTGTAGCTCCTGACATTATATTGTGGATACCTCCATCCCACAATCCTTTCTGAAAAAGTTATCTCCATCAAAACATGTGAGTAGGGGCTTCCGTGGTGGCACAGTGGTTGAGAGTCCGCCTGCCAATGCAGGGGTCACGGGTTCGTGCCCCGGTTCAGGAAGCCTGTGCTCCGCAATGGGAGAGGCCACAGCAGTGAGAGGCCCGCGTACCGCAAAAAAAAAAAAAAAAAAAAAAAAGGGAGTAAACCAAGAAATAGGAAATTAAATCCCAGGTAAAAGAGAATCCAACTTAGAAGAGAGAAGAAGCAATTCCCAGGATGACGGTGAAGGGAAATCCCAGGAAGGCTGATATATAAGGCTAAAAGATCCTCCAGTACAAACACAGGTGATATAAGAACAAAAGATAAAATATTACCTGATGTCCTTTAGTTTATTATTCACAAATATGAACAGGACATGGTCCCTGCCTTCAAGAATGTAAAAACCTTGAGACTATAAAATATAATTGGACAGAATGGTTATAAGGCCCTTGACATTTATGTTGCAAAACAGCAGTCCCCAACCTTTTTGGCACCAGGGACTGGTTTCGTGGAAGACAATAGGTGTGCCAGAGAGTGAGAGTCCATTTCTCTATGGACTGGGGTGTGGGGGGGATGGTTTCAGGATGATTCAAGCGCATTACATTTGCTGTGCACTTTATTTCTCTTATTACATTGTAATATATAATGAAATAATTATACAACTCACCACACTGCAGAATCAGTGGGAGCCAAGAGCTTTTTTTCACTTGCCACTCACTGATAGGGTTTTGATATGAGTCTGCAAGCAATTGATTTATTATGGTCTCTGTGCAGTCAAACCTCTCTGCTAATGATAATCTGTATTTGCAGCCGCTCCCCAGCACTAGCATCACCGCCTCAGATCGCCTCAGGCATTAGAGTCTCATAAGGAGCACGCAACCTAGATCCCTCACATGCACAGTTCACAGTACAGTTTGAGCTCCCGTAAGAATCTAATGCTGCCGCTGATCTGACAGGAGGCAGAGCTCAGGCGGTAATACGAGCGATGGGGAGCAGCTGTAAATACAGATGAAGTTTGGCTCGCTCACTGCTCATCTCCTGCTGTGCGGTCCGGTTCCTAACAGGCCACAGACCGGTACCAGGGGTTGGGGACGCCTGTTGTAAAACAATGCAATGTATGGGTCAGGCATTATATTCTCTGGAACCAGACCATCTGGGTCCAAATACCAGCTTCATTAATTACTAGGTGTGTCATCTTAAAAGGCTTAACTTCTGTGGCTCATCTGAGTCATTTAAAAAAATGAAGCTAATTAGAGTACCTATTTGATAGGGTGGTTCTAAAATTAAGAGATTTAAATGTGAAACTAATACCAGTACCTGGGACATAATGAGCACTATACAAGTGTTATGCAGCAGCAGACGTATTTTTTTTTTTTTAGGACAGTCTGGAAATACATTAGTAGATACACAGAAAATGAAGTAAATGGGAAAAAGCCACGCAATTGTTAACTTCAGAAAAAATAAAGTAGGAAAAAGGAAATAGTCATAGCATACTACTTGGCCCATAAATGAATAATATTTATATAGACACAATAATGTAAACTTTCAATAGTGATTTAATCAAGATTGTTATGAAACTATAGAGCAGGGAGAGAGGGAGAGCAGAGGAAACCTAAGTCCTAAGACTCGAAATTCTTTAAGACAGGAGATCAGGAACTTCTCTGGTGGTCCAGTGGCTAAGACTCCACATTCCCAAGGCAGGGGGCCCAGGTTTGATTCCTGGTCAGGGAACAAGATCCCACATGTCATAACTAAGAGTTCACATGCCGCAACTAAAGAGCCCGCATGCTGCGACAAAGATCCCACATGCTTCAACAAAGATCCAAGTGTTGCAACTAAGACCCAACGCAGCCAAATAAAAATTTTAAAAGTATTCAAAAAAGAGAACAAATCTAAATTTCAAAAATCAAGACATAGTATATAAGCATGTTATTTTAAAAAAAACAAATAACTCAGATACAGAGAACTGGTGATTGCCAAGGGCGGCGGGGGGCGGGGGGGTGCGCAAAATGGGTGAAGAGTGTATTCCATATTTGAAAGCTGCTAAGACAGTAGATCTTAAAAGTTCTCATCACAAGAAAAAAAAGATTCCTGTAACTATGTATGATGATGATCTTAACTAGACTTTTGTGGTGACCGTTTCACAATACATACAAGTATCAACTCATTATGTTACACATCTGAAATTAATACGTCATGTTAATTATAGCTCAAATTATCGAGGACAAAAACCTCACTGTGCCTTAATTAGTGCCCTTGAAAGACAGGTGTTCAAGAAAATAATTTGCACGCAGCATATAATAAATGTACAACTTTCTTTAAAAAAGGTTCCAGGCAACTGTTTTTAATCAACAGATTTAGCAAATGAATGTTAAACAAATAACCAAAAAGTACTTGGCAATGTGGCGGACATGAAAGTAAAAGAAAATGATACTCCCTTGGGAAGTTTAAGTTTTAGTCAGAGACAGAAATAAAATTAAGAATGTGTGAATGACAAAAAAGGCAAAGGACATTCAGGAAAATTATCAGAGTGTTCTTATAATAAGTCATGAAGAAAGTAATTCATGAAGCAGGCTTTTCCTTGAAGGATGATCCAAATTTGTACAAAGACAGCAAAAGTGAAGACAATATTCAAGACAAACAGGTATAGAGGCAATAATAAACACTGTGCTTGAGGGAGATAAGTCTAACTTACTCAGAGCATTAGTTCAGGCTGAGTAAGGTGGAAAATACTATACACAGGAAAGGTGGAGATATTCTGGAGCTCCTTGAAAGGCCCATAATAGAGTCTGGAATTGCCAGTTATTTAAAATGGGAAGATGGAGAGCTTTATAAAGATGCTATTCTCGGGCTTCCCTGGTGGCACAGTGGTTGAGAGTCCACCTGCCGATGCAGGGGACACAGGTTCGTGCCCCGGTCCGGGAAGATCCCACATGCCGCGGAGCGGCTAGGCCCGTGAGCCACAACTACTGAGCCTGTGCGTCCGGAGCCTGTGCTCTGCAACAGGAGAGGCCACAACAGTGAGAGGTCCGCGTACCTCAAAAAAAAGATGCTATTCTCTTCTGCATTAATTACCTCACATTTTTCATTATCTTAAAATCCAATTCCTCACTAGGTAGCCAAGTTAAAGGGAATGAGAACCACATCACATTTACACATTATTACATCTCCCACATGTAGCACAGAGCATACTGTCTAAAAGTGAATTATAATGCTCAAACCACTTGAAGTGTTTTATATAATCTTTGTTCTTAAGCTCTAGGAAATGCTGGGGAAATAATTACCTCTGGAGTGAAAAAACAGCTATTTGAAATTCAGCAATTCCTTCTGTTTCACTAGGGTTTCTTTTCCTTTTCTATAAAATTCATTTAGGATTTAAAATAGAAACCATATTATGATTCCATTTTTATAAAGTATTTCCATATAGCTATTCTTCTGTCTGTATATGCATATAAGACATCTAGAATGATTTTCCTCAGTGTTAATAATATCACTTTCAGAGTTAGGAGGAATTTCATTTAATTTATTATATTTAATTTCCTGCATTGGTTAATTTCTTTATAATAAAGACAAATTATTGTTTGAAACACAAAGAAAGAAAGTTAAGATGACTCAATATTGAACAACTAAATAGATAGTTGGGCCACTTAATAAGATGGAAATGAAAGATTTGTTTTGTTTTTGTGGGAGAAGACTCAACAGTTCAATTTTAGACAAGTTTGTGATATCTGAGAAATGTATGAATTGAGATATCAGGATGCAGTCATATATATGAGTCTGGTAGCTCAGAATGATAGTTTAGATCGGGGATATAAATTGGGGCATCCGTTGGCATACAGATGATACTTAAAGGCAAAGGAATAAGTGGATGAACTAGGGGTAGCGTGTAAAGAAAAAAAGTGGACCCAGGACCAAGTCCTGAGTATTCGAACATTCAGAGGTTGCTTAGAGAATGAAAAGGAGGAGAAACTGCAGCCATAGGAGTATGTGGTATCACAGAAGCTAAAAGAACTTTCACATAGAAATGGCCCATTATGTCAAATGTTACTTACAGTAAGATGAGAATCAAGAGAAGAATCCACTAGATTCATCAGCATAAAAGTTATAAGTGACCTTGAGATGAGTAGGATGTGCAGTTCTGACAGAACTGTAAAGTCAGTGTCAAATCTAAGGGGGCTGAGGAGGAAGCAGAGGTGAGCAAGTAGGGACAGTTCGTATAGATACATTTTGCTGCAAGAGGCAGAGAAATAGGACAGTGACTGCAGAGAGATGTGATGTCAAGGAGTTTCTCCGTGCGTGTGTTTTGTTTCATTTCATTGTAAAATGGGACATGTGAAGGCATGTCTGCACACTGATACCAGTAGTAGAAAAGGACAGGTTGGAAGTGGAAACAAAGAGGATAGGAGGGCTAATCAAAGGAGCAAGCTTCTTGTATATTAGTCATTTACAATATAAGATTTGTAAGAAGATCTTGGCAAATAAAAATTCAGAAACTTAAATAGAATGTGATGCTGTTGAATGTGAAAATCCACATTTCCTTAAGCCCCAAATTAGCCTCATCTAAGAGCTGCGGTAAACCTAAAGAAATTGTATCAAACTTACCATCATGCTAGTCTAGATTTCTGAAGCAAGGGGAAAAAAAATAAAGTGAATGGAACAAAGCAATGCTAAATGTAGAAATCAAACACATTAATGAGATGACTTACTGGGAGGGAACGGTACAATTAAAAACAAAAAACTGTGGGAGTGAAAGAAAATGATACAGGCAAAAATCTGAAATACATAGAAACATGAGATTTATATAATACTAAGCTATGATTTAAATTATCACCACTGGACCTCAGTTACCAATGCTAGACTGAAACAGTAGACAAATGAAAGTAAACTTTCATAGACAAATGAAAGTTTCATTTAAAAAATGAAAGTAAACTTTCATAGAAAAGTGAAAGTTTCATTTAAAAAATGAAAGTTAACTTGAGATGCATAACTTAAAAATACAACTGAGTATTATAAGAATGGACTTCAAAATACCATGAAATTTCTTGTCAAAGAAAAATTTGTTAAAAGACACATAAAATTAAAATACAAACTTTTCCTCAAAAAGTGGTTTTGCCATTTTCTTTGTCTGAATGCTGATATTGTAAACAGCACATTTCTTGGCAGATGTGGAAGACTACTGAGATACTGAAAAAATGAAGTCAATTTATTTCCTAAGTAAAACTCAAAAACCGTATACTGCAAGTAGACAGATATAAAGAAACGAAGTACTGCTACTTTATATCTATTACTAACATTTTTATAGTGCTTGCTATGTGCCAAGCACTGCTATAAGCCCTTCTAATTTTTCATATTTAAGTCTCATGGTAACTCTGTGAGGAAAAGTATATAGTTATCCTCCATTTTACAGATGGGTAACTGAGATCTCACTTCACAAAACTAGTAAACAGTAGGTAGACTGATTCCAGAGTCCACGTTGCTGACCACTATATTGCACGGCTATTATAGGTATCTACAATGGGATGGCAAATTTTCTAGTTTCCATTTAGACTTTATGAGAAAGCATACACTATGCAAATTAATATATTTTATTCCCAGGAGCATTTTACTTCTTGGATTGCTTTTTACATGACTTAAAATCCTACTGCTAAATATTTTGCCAGAAGAACACCAGAAGAAAATATTACTCTATAAAAGAAAGAAAACATACAGAAAAAAAAATTTACTCAACATATTAATAACAAGAGACCAAAATCTATGTTCTATAATTAGAAAACTCAGAAACATACTTGCTATGCAAAAGGAGATTCTACTGATAGGTTTTCCCCAGAATTCCTCATCACTTTTTGCTATATGATTATCTGATGCTATTCACAGAAAGTTAAAATTTAATGTGAAAGTACATTTTGAGATAAAGAGCATACCACCACAAAGAACTATAATAGCTGCAGCTTTTTTTCCTACCTTCTTTGAACTATAAATCCAAAAATGAAACTCAGCTATTAATGAATGTAAAAAAAAAAGGCTTAAGACTTATAATATACACTACCATTAGAGAAATCTAATTTTAGAAAAGTAATTGCTTTATTTCTTAGGTAGAACATTCTCACTGACTCCCTCCCCCTCATACTTTTAAAAGTTACTTTGCTAGTAGAAAGGAAATCATGAACCTATGAAAGTGAAAATTTTCTTTAATTCAGCTGCTTTTAAATGTTAAGGAATATAAATTCAACCAGAAAATATTTAAACCTTGGGTTAAAGAGTATGATTAACATTGAGGAGCAACATTTGGGCAAGATAAATCATCCATTTTTAGGCCTCTTTCAAGACTACATTATGACAGGAGTCCAATCCAACACCAATCCAGGGAAGCCCCAGTTGACTCCTGAGTAAACTGAATAGTCCACAGGATGCCTCTAATGAATCGAGCAAAAGTGAAATACACTGTGATAATACAGAACCTAAATGTGGCAAAGGCCATAATGTAAAAATCTAGTGACTATAATTTACTTTGTAATATTACAGAAAGACAAATTACATTTAAACATGCTTTAAAAATTAGCTTATTTTAAATACTTTTTTAAAGTATATAGAACATATCCTTAACTGTTTTTGCAATAAGAAAACATCAAGTGAAATTCAGCATCTTACCTTAGACCAAAGATGTGTGATTGTTCATAGTTGAATAAAGAACGAATCTTGGCTTCAGAATTCAAAATTATAAGTCTGTCAATAATATCCTGTAAAAGAGACTTAGACTGTTCTTGGCTGAAACCATTTAAAGAAAATCAAATCAACAAATATTTATTTAGATTTGTGGTTCTCAAACTCGGCTTTCCATTTGAATGTAGGGAGCTGTTTAAAAAAAACTTTTTAAAATTAAGCCTAAATCTCACCCCTAGAGATTCTGAATTAATTGGTCTGGGTGTGGTATGAGCATCAAGACGTGTAAACATTCCTGAAATGAATCAAATGTTTACCCAAAGCTGCTTATTGCAGCCAGTTAAATACTGTTTAAACTGCTAAAAATGTAAACTACCTTGAAAAATAAATATGAACTCTAAAAATGTGAAGCATGAACAGTGGATTTAAATAGTTTTATCTAGGAATTATTTGAGATTTTGTTAATAGACATTCTCTGCTCATGTAAAGCAGTGGTTTCCAACCCTGAGCAAACACTGCAATCACCTAGAGAACTTAAAAAGTAAATATAGGGCCTCCCTGGCAGCACAGTAGTTAAGAATCTGCCTGCCAATGCAGGGGACACGGGTTCGAGCCCTGGTCCGGGAAGATCCCACATGTCACGAAGCAACAAAGCCCGTGCACCACAACTACCGAGCCTGTGCTCTAGAGCCCGTGAGCCACAACTACTGAGCCCGTGTGCCACAACTACTGAGCCTGCTCTCTAGAGCCCGCGAGCCACATCTGAGCCTGCATGCAACAACTACTGAAGCCCACGCGCCTAGAGCCCATGCTCCACAACAAGAGAAGCCACCACAATGAGAAGCCCGGGCACCGCAACGAAGAGTAGCCCCCGCTCGCTGCAACTAGAGAAAGCCCATGCACAGCAAAGACCCAACACAGCCAAAAAAAAAGTAAGTGTAATAGCTGCCCAAGCTCTATCCCAAAGCAATTAAGTCACTATCCCTGGGGTATGATTCTGGCATTAACATCCTTGTAAAAGCTTCCCACAGTTGTTGCAATGGGTAACCATGCTTAAAAATCACTGATGCAAGTACAGAGAGAACCTGATGCCTAGGTGCCATCAATTGTTGCAAGCACTGACAATTTAAGCCTATCACAAAATTTTGAGCATCCTCTAAAAGCCTTTCTTTCTATAAGACCTGGCTTTTGTGCATATCTTTGGGTTCAGGCCTAAGAAATTTATTCATAGCAAATACTTGTCTCTCTCATTGATCATTTTCCTGATCAAGAAACTTGTTACTTTCCACGAGTTTAAATTCAAGATATTTCTGTAACCAACAGGGCAAAAGAAGAATGGTTATGCTAGGGAATAAAGTCACATAATATTTCCTGAGGTCTATGTAGATGATAGTACAAACATATCAAATATGTAAGAGGCCAGGAAATAAGACTGTAAGGAGGAGGAAATAATGGATCTAAAAATCACATCTGAAAAATACTAAATAAGACACAGTAAAAACTGGATTTTGTATGAACTTACCAACTGAAAGTTTACATGGAACACTTAGGGAATGCATTCACCATTCTACAAACATCTTGTAAAATGTGTAAATAATATTAGCACAAAGAGTTTACAATCAGCAAATATTAAATAAACTGCCTAACAATGAAGAATGAAAAGATTGCTATCTTAAACAATCTGCCCTTGTTGGCTGCTACTTAGCTGGACACTCATTTCAAAACAGTACATGACACCTTGTGACTCCAAAGTTCTAGTTCTGAATCTAAGTACTAGATACTGTAAGAATACAAGGTAGAGAATGTATTACCAACAAGCTAATAGCAGCTATCTATCAATGATAATGCATTTTCAGAGAACAAATGTTACAGTAAATAAATTCTTCTTCAAAGAGGATTACACTGATGGATCACCACTTAGGGAAATAAACACCCGGGAAGCCCACCTTATGGAGAAATTCAGTTTGTAAGCACTACAATGTGTGTCAATAAGGCAATCAGTTTCCTAAATTAAGCAACAGCTTCTGAGAAATAAGTTAGTGCAAGTAAGGCTTGGGACTCAAAAAGGAGTCTGAAACCTGTGCTTTTTTAAAAGCATATTGTCTAGCTTGGGAATATGTTCAGTAATCTAGTAAGCCAGAATGAAACCACGACTGGAAAAACAAAGAGGAATATGCATTCTCTATAAATCAATATATGTTTGAGTGCCTATTCCGTTTACAATTGTCCCAATGGCTGGGTTTGTGCTATCTGATCCCTTTTACTTAAGAAAGGGCCAAGTGAAGAGTGAGGAATATGTCAACCATAATGCCAATACTCCTATACCTGCACTATTAGGAGTGGTTTGTGATTGGTTAGTCCATAAACATCCATGAACAAAACTCAGTCTATTAAGGTCCTCCCTTGGGATTTTTCAAAGTGGGGAGTGTCTTAGTCCATTCTGGATGCTGTGATAGAATAGCATAGACTGAGTGGTTTATATATAACAGAAAGTTTATTCCTCACAGTTCTGGAGGCTGGTTAGTCCAACATCAAGTTGCCAGAGATTTTGTGTCTGATGACGACCTACTTTCTAGTTCACAGTCAGTCATCTTTTTGCTGTGTCCTCAGAGGGCAGAAGGGGTGAGAGGTTTCTCTAGGGTTTTTAATAAGGCACTAGTCACCCCATAAAGACCTTACCTCCAAATATTATCACACTGGGAATGAGGTTTCAGCATATGAATCTGCGGGGTATACAAACATTCAGTCTATAGACAGGAGGTAGAGGAAAATGCCACTCTGCTGGTGTAGTGAGTTGAACGGTGACTCCCTCTAAAAAAAAAGATATGTCTATGTTCTAAATCCCCAGAACCTATGATTGTTACCCTATTTGGAAAAAGGGTCTTTGCATAGGTAATGAAATTAAGGATCTTGAGAATAAGATCATCCTGTATTAGGCAAGTGGGCCCTAAATCTATTGACAAGTGTTCTTATAAGAGAAAGACAAAGGGAGATTTAAGAAAGAAAAGGAGACGGCCATGTGAAGATGGAGGCAGAAATTGGAGGGATGCAGTAACAAGCTATGAAATGTCTGAAACCACCAGAAATGAGAAGAGGCAAGGAAGGATTCTCCCCTGGAAACTTTGGAGGGAATGTGGTCCTGTTGACGCCTTGATTTCAGACTTCTGGCCTCCAGAACTGAGAGAGGATAAATTTGTTGTTTTAAGCCACCCACTTTGTGGTAATTTGTTATGGTGGCCCTAGGAAACTAATACAAGGGGAGATGGTGAACGTGTCAGTATGGAATGACAGGTAGTCCCTCCCATGTGTTCTTCTATAGAGGACACCATCTGCAGAAGAACATATTAATAATAGTTACAGCAAACAATTATATAGCACTTATCTGCCAGTCAGTGATTTAAACTTTTATATTTAATTGAGTTCAATTCACTTAATTCTTACAACAACTCTGAGACAGTAACAGTATTGCCCTCTTTTTAACAGAGGAGAAAATGGGTCAAACTTGTCCAAGGTCACACAGCTTGTAAGAGACAGAACCAGGAATCTAATCCAGGCAGTCTGGCTTCAGAATACAAACTCTTAACCACTATACTATGTATATGCCTTTCAATAAAGTCAAAACGGAGAGCAATAAAAAGAAAGGGAGTGGGGAAAGCAAGAGAGACAGATGTCGACCTGACTGAATTCAAAGTTCTATTTCCACTTGTCCCTGATTTTATTGCAAGATGGTAAGTCAATTCCTTTTTTGCCTAAACTAATTCAAATTGAGTTTCTCCAATAACTAAAGGGGTCCAACCTAATATACAATGTATATAAATAGAAAAGAAATAGAAAAGCAATTGAAAAATATATCTGTCAGAGGAAAAGAATATTTTGTGTCATTCATCTTTAACATACACAAGTACAAGTTGGAAGTTGTTCCAGGGCTTAGAATTTTGGTAGATATTCAATAGGAAACCATGAAGAGTGAAGGCCAAATATTCTTAAAGTACAAAGAATTTCTTAAAATTGAGAAACATAACACAAATAGAAAAAAAGCAAAAATAAGTTGAAAGACCACTATAAGAAGAAGAAACGTCAATGGACATTAAACACATGAAAAGATATTCTGCTCATAATGAGAAAAATATAAATTAACACTTCTTTCCTGTCAGACAAATATCTAAACCACCGACCACATTATCTGCTATGAGCCTGTCAGGAAACAAGCACTGTAATATCTTATTGATGGGAATGCAGAAGAATTATTCCCTGTGGTTGGAAACCTAGCAATACATACCAAAATTACATATGAATTTACCCTTCAATGCAGGGATCCCACTTATAGAAATCCAGCCCAAAAGTCAGTAGTAGGCAGAATTCTAAGATGGCCCCAAGATTCTCAGCCCTTAAACACTAATGTATCAATAGGTAGTGCTATGAAGAGATTTTGCAGATGTAATTAAAGCCCTTAATTAGTTGATTTTAAGAGGAGATTATCAGGGTGGCTCTGATCTCATCACATGAGACACTTAAAAGCAGAGTTTTCTCTGACTGGTCACAGAAGAGGAAGTCAGAGAGATTCAAAGCATGAGTGAAGTTCTTCAATGCTGACATGGAGGGAACAATCCGACAAAGCCCTGAAAGCAGCCCCCGGCTTACAGCCAGCAGATCAGGCACTTCAATCCCACAACTATAAGAAACTGACTTCTGCCAATAACAAGAACGAATTTGTTTTCGTGGATTTTTCCCCAGAGCCTCCAGACAAGCACTCAGCCTGGCCAACATTTTGATTTCAGTCTTTTTAATACTCTGAGCAGAAAACCCAGGTGCACAGTACTTGACTTCTGACCTATAATAAGTAGGTGTTTTAATTTGCTAAGTTGGTAGCAATTTGTTATGCAGCAATACAAAAAAAAAATTACAGACATACTGGTAAACACAAGATAAGCCAAGGCTATTAATTTTGGCATAATTGATAATAGTAAAAGACTGAAAGAAACCAAGGGTTCACCAATAGACAACTGGATAAATAAACTCTAGTACATCCACACAAGAGCACTATGTAACTGTAAAAAGGCATGAGTAAGAGCTCTACGTACCACTAAGGAGTAATCTCAAAGATAGAGGAGCAGGACTTCCTGGTGGTCCAGTGGTTGAGAATCCATCTTCCAATGCAAGGGATGAGGGTTCGATCCCTGGTCCTGGAAGGTCCCACGTGCCACGAAGCAACTAAGCCCGTGCACCACAACTACTGAGCCTGTGCTCTAGAGCTCGCAGTCCACAACTACTGAGCCCGAGCACCACAACTACTATTGCCACGAAGCAACTAAGCCCGTGCGCCACAACTACTGAGCCTGTGCTCTAGAGCTCACAGTCCACAACTCCTGAGCCCGAGCACCACAACTACTGAAGCCCACGTGCCTAAAGCCCATGCTCCACAACAAGAGAAGCCACCGCAATGAGAAGCCCGTGCATTGCAATGAAGAGTAGTCCCTGCTCACCGCAACTAGAGAAAGCCCGCATGCAGCAACAAAGACCCAACGCAGCCAAAAATAAATAAATTTATTTAAAAAAACTAAAAGATCAATCCTAACATAAGTGGAAAGATATTCCTGACTATGCACTGTAGAACATCCATGAAAACTTGAGAACAAACATCCAAGTGATTGTGCTAGATTAAATAATTCATTTGTACTTGTGTTCCATAACAGATTTCAATAAAGGTAATAATATTAGAAATATTTTTAAAAACCATTCACTGGATATCTACTATGTTCTATATGTAAATATGACTAAGATATCCTACTTGCTCTCAGGCCCTCACAGTATAGTAGGGAAGACAGGCGCATAAATGGCTAATTATAAAACTACTTAAGAAGTGCCAAGATACAGAAATTGAGACACAGATGTAGAGAACAAACGTATGGACACCAAGGGGGTAAAGCTGTGGGGGGGTGGGGGTGGTGGTGGGATGAATTGGGAGATTGGGATTGATGTGTATACACTGATGTGTATAAATTGATGACTAATAGGAACCTGCTGTATAAAAAAATAAATTTAAAAATTAAACAAGCAAAAAAAGAGAAGTGCCAAGATACAAGGATAAGATAAAATTGGAACTTGATGTGTATACACTGATGTGTATAAATTGATGACTAATAGGAACCTGCTGTATAAAAAATAAATTTAAAAATTAAACAAGCAAAAAAAGTGCCAAGATACAAGTAAGGATAAGATAAAATTGGAATACTTCAAGAATATAAAAGTTTAATGATAAAAATACCTATCTTTATATTTCATTCACATAAATCATAAAAAATTTCCCAAAGTAGAGAAAGTTTAAAAAAATAAAATGTTTAGGGTCAAAAGAATTAGAAGAATTCAAAATGTCAAAACCGTAAAAAAAAAAAAGACAATACACAGGACAAAGTGACCAGAAATAAAAGTAATGATTAACAACAGAATTTCAGAACAAAATAATTCTTTACTAATGCATATATACACATATTTATGTGTGTTCAATTCATAAACTTACCCAAAGATGAGGAACTAAATGTCTCTGAATGATTAAAACAAATTACCCATCTTAGAGTATGAATATAAAATAAGTCTCAAATTAAATAAATATGTATATACTGCCCTCATGGGGCAGTAATATGTAGTTCATTTAAAATATAGGCAGAAAATGCATTGGACTCCTTAGATACAATTTATTAACATAAGTCACCTAAAAATAATTCATACACGTACTTCTATATATGCCAAATCTCCTTCCTAGTTGGGAAGCCTTAACCTTGTGATTTCAATAGGTGCCACCACTGTTAGACAGCTGGATCAAAGATTCCATTTACAGATAATTCAGAAGCTAACATTCTATAGGTTAATAAATCAAACAGTCTTTAAATGTGATTTAGTATACCTTTTTTTCTGTTAAATTGCATTTTTACTACAGATCTTAAAAAGTGGCACTATAAGAGTGAAAGATTAAAAGAAAATGACTTACAATAACCCTTGTTGGGACTTCACGAAGAGAATATTCTTCTTTATCAGGAAGACCCTGATTGCCTACAAGCTCATAAACAGCAGGATAAGATAACAGGTTCACCAGTGCTAGAAAAGACTAGGGTGGGGGGAGGTGGGAGGGGGAGAAACAACCAATCGTTCAAATGGCTCATTTTTTTTAACCACATCCAAGGAAGACTCATTAATGCGAAGGGCAATTTTTAAAATAAGTCTAATCAATCCATATAACTGAAATATATGCATCTACGATAAGTACAAAATAGTTAACGTCAACAATAATCTATGTCCTAACAATACATAACTGTAACAAAACATAAATGAGAACTGGAAAATGCTTTAAAATATCACGTATCTCTTGAAAGTTAGGTTCTGACAAAAAATGAAATGAGCAATCATTCTCATTCTTTGCGCTGTTATATCTGATGCATAAGAAAATATAAGAAAAATACTTTGGGGCTCTGGAGCAAGATAATAATAAATTCTATATATTATATCACTCAGGTCACAAGGCTATCTTTATCCTTTAACTACATTCACTGGAAATTCAAGTAATCTAAATATAGTTATTAGAAAAAGCCATGGCTTTTCCTATCCAAACCCGCTCATTTTCTGGTGCAATCTTACCAAGTTAATCTCTCCATGAAATTTTTAAGCTCCTGCTCTTGTCTTATCGACAAGAATCTGAATATTTTTCTCCAGCACAGTTCATTCTTTGGATCCCCTATGCAGAAGCACGCAGTGGTTGCCCATTACTAAACATCAGGTCTAAACTCCTTAGCATGACTTTCAAGGCACTTTACTAATTGACACCTTTCTTCTCTTCAGTGTCAAATCTTCTGCCCACCCCCTCCTTCAAATAATCACGACAATTTTCTGTTAGATTTGAGTCTAAGTGTTCAAGGCTTTCTTAGTTTTGGTTGGTTGGTTTTTGTTTCAGCTTTGTTTTTCACTTCCAGTTTGAGGTAATTGATATATAACACTACATAAGTTTAAGGTGTACAGCATAATGATTTGACTTACATAATCAGGAAATGATTACCATAAGTTTAGTGAACATCCGTCATCTCATATAGATACAGCATTAAATAGAAAAAATAAATTTCCTTGTGATGAGAATTCTTAGGATTTACTCAACAATTTTCATATAACATAAAGCAGTGGTAATTATATTAATCACATTGTACATTACATCCCTACTACCTACTTATAACTGAAACTTTGTACATTTTGACCTTTACCACCATAAAGATATTATACTATTATTGACTATATTCACCACTATACATTTCATCACGTTGACTCATGTATTTTGTACTGAAAGTTTGTATCTCTTAATTTCCATCACCTATTTCACTCATTCCCCCACCACACTTCCCTCTGGCAACCACCTGTCTATTGTGAATCTATGACTGTTATGTTTGTTCATTTGCTTCATTTTTTAGATTCCTCATATAAGTGAAATCATATGTTAACTTTTTCATCTTCTACAAATTAGTAAATGATGTTTCTTCTTCACATATTCACATTCATAGACAGTGCAGCCTTGTTGCTGTAGTTGTTCATATTTGACCAAATACTATTCAAATTAATTTTAACGTCAAAAATATTTTTTGAATAAAGCAACATATAGGAAAAGCCTTAAACATAAAGATAAGTTTTGTGGTTAGAAAAATCTCATTTTACAATAAATTCCAGAACTTACCATACAAAAAAAAAAAGTGAAATCATATGGTATTTGTCTTTCTCCATCTGACTTATTTCACTTACCATAATACTCTCTAGGTCCATCCACGTTGTCATAAATGGCAAGATTTCATTCTATTCTATGGCTGAGTAATATTTCATTCTATGCCTATACCACATCTTCTTTATCCATTCATACGTCAGTGAATTGAGAATTTCATAAATGTTGAAATTTGTCGAATGCTTTTTCTGTATCTATTGAGATGATCATATGATTTTTATTCTTCAATTGTTAATGTGGTATATTACAACAACTGATTTGCAGATACTGAACCATCCCTGCATCCCTGGGATAAATCCACTTGATCATGGTGTATGATCCTTTTAATATATGGTTGAATTTGATTTGCTAGTATTTTATTAAGGATTTCTGCAACTACATTCAGTGATATTGGCCTGTATTTTTTATTTTTTTTTCACAGTCTTTTGTTGTGGAATCAGGGTGATGCCGGCCACACAGACTGAATTCTGATGCATTCCTTCCTCTCAAGCTTGTAATAGTTTGAGAAAGAAAAGCATTAACTCTTTAAATGTTTGGTATAATTCACCTGTGAAGCCATCTGATCCTGGACTTTTGTTGGGAGTTTTTAAAAATTACGGATTCAATTTCATTACTGGTCACCTGTCTGCTCATATTTTGTATTTCTTCCTGATTCAGTCTTGGGAGATGGATAAATTTCTAGAAATATACAATTTCTTCTAGGTTGTCCACTTTATTGGCATATAATTGTTCATAGTAATATCATGATTTCTGTGGTACTGACTGTAACTTCTTTTTCATTTCCAATTTATTTGGCTCCTCTCTTTTCTTGAGAAGTCTGGCTAAAGGTTTATCAATTTTATTTATCTTTTCAAAAAACCAGCTCTTAGTTTCACTGACCTTTTCTATTGGTTTCTTAGTCTCTATTTCTGCTTTGATTTTTATTATTTCTTTCCTTCTATTAAATTTGGGTTTGTTTGTTCTTTTACTACTTCGAGTCGGCATTTGTTGTTTTGATTTTTTAATATGTCTGGTGTGTACTGTTTATTAATTGAGTAAAATTATAGTAGGAATATCCTAAAAGAAAAACGTCCTTGCAAGACAATTCACAGGGAACACTGGTATTTGTCTTTTACTAAGTTTATTTTAAAAATAAAAATTTAGAAATAAAAGAAAGGAGGGAAAAAATTAGGAAAGGCTGCTGGTTGTAACTGAATATAGATTAAGGTCTGGATGAAGTAATTTGAGAGAGATATTTCAAATCTATACATTGTTAGTTAAATCATTTCTTACCTTTTGACAGCTTCGGTCAATAGGGTCCACTGGAGTAGATTTGGGATGGGTTACCCTAACATCATCTCTTCCACATTCCAGATTGGCCCATAATTCAGTTAAAAGTGCATTAATAAACCCTAAGAAGAATTTTACATCATATTTATAATATACTACTTCTTTGGATTATGGAGGAAAGACATAATTATCCTTCTAACAAGACTGGTCCACACTGACAGAAGACATACTTGTATCCTTGGTGCTTCATTATCATATAACTATGGAATGCCTAAACTCTCAAAGACTATTTCCCTAGAGGACTGAATTTTGAGCCCCAGTTTTTATCCTTTAGCCAATGACCTCTCCGAGCATGTTTTCCTGAAAAAAATAAGGTTTACATGTCACTCAGCAAATAAGCTAATAGTGACATGCAGCCTGAAAGCTGGAGTGTATGTGTGTAAAGAAGGAGGTATCCTGGAGGCACAGTAAACAACCAAACAGTGTGTGTTCCCTTTCTTTAGTGTAACAATTTTTTTGCATTTCCATATGCTTAGAACATTTCTCCACTTCATACAACTTCTGGCTCTATACAGTCTTTAAATTCTCCTGAGTCAGATACTATAAATCTAAATGAAAGTGATTATTAAGCCCAATTATCAAATTCCTTTATGAGGAATCAAAGCATATGGAAAGGTGCAAGACAGAACACCTAATCATAAATCAGTAAATTCATAATAACACATTAGAGCAGAAAGGGTCCTCTGGTACAATGGAAAACATATAGGCTCTGAAATCGAAAATAGCAGTGTTCAAGTTACAAATCTGCCAGCTTGTTAGTTACATGTCCTTGAATCTTTTGACTTCTAAGAGCATCAGTTCCCGATTTGAAAGCTGAGAAAAGTGTTGCATTTGAGGGTTGCCATAAAGTATAAATGGGATGATATACACAGAGGTCCTAATATAGTACCAAGACATCAGAGGAACTCGAGCAGTGTTAGTCTTCCTTCCTTTGTCCTATGAAAAACTGCATTTAATCCTCTCAAGAAAAGTTGGCTATACGAGGTTTAGAAGCTTAATGACTTGAGCAACAAGAAAATCTGGGATTGAATCTAGTCTTCAAATGCTTCCATTAATGTGTCCCTCAATACTATAAATAAATTGGATTTTATTTTAAATAAAAGAGTAAGTGGCTCAGCTTAGGGCAGCTTCTGCAAGAAACGTGTTTCATAAGTATTCCAAATTAGTCCAGCCAAGAAATATTACGATACACTATAGAAAAATATTTACATTTGAGGAGAGAATCAATAGTGACCACTGATGTTATGATTCTTCACTTCTAAGACTTAAATATAATCACAGCATCTCTATTAGAGATTACATCTTGTCTCTGGTTCAGGGTTCAGATAACCTTAATATACAATATATTAAATCTCCCAATGTTAGAATGTCTTAAAAATCCAATCTGTAGTAGATAATATTCAATACATGCCAACTACAAACTCCAAAAATAGTGGTGAAAATTAAGTGGGTGAGAGAGAATCTTTCAAGAAAGGAAGAGAAAAAGGAATAAGAAAATGGCATGTATGTGTGATTATTATGACTGGAAATCTTGATTTATATATAATTTACTGAAACTGAGCATTAAATCCTATCAGATGCAATTATACCAAGAGAGGATGACAAACTTTTGATTTATAAGATGAAGGCTTCTTAAAGCCATCAAATATAACTCAGTTTAGATCATTATGCACCATTGTTCTGAGGAAAGAAAAAAATTATATATTTTTTTACAGAGAAAAAAAAAAATTCCTAGTGGGATTGCACAGAAGAGAAAAGGTAAAAAGGAAATCCCAATAACATTCTTTTTACCTAAGGCCTAAGTTGGGAAAAAGAACTTTTGAGTGAAATACCTGATACTTGATCATGGCAGTTAAATTTTGCATAGACTCACTCATTTTATTTAAATTATAATTCTAAAGAACTTACCTGAACTTTGTAGTGCTACTGCACCTGCTGCTGTTGATGCCACGTGCGTAACCAGAACTCCATAGCCAAACTTTTTATGCCTGCTGACCTAACATAAATAAGGAATAATGAGAAGCAGGAAAACACAGCATGCTAATTATTTTACTTACATGTTACATGTAGCATTACTGATTTCTTTATTAAAATGCTGGACAGTCTTTCAAGAAAAGATAACAAGAGCAGAAAAAACTCAAACTATAACAATCAGTGAGTTAATACTAATGTAATATTTTTGATAATCTTGTTTCAGAGATCTAGGTTCTGGAACCAGCCCTAAAACTATGTTGCTTCATGACCCTAAACAAGTCACTATGTCTCTAAGTCTCTTTATATATAAAATAAGGGACTTTGGACCAGATGAAGAGAAACTCCTTCCAATTCTAATTTCTGTTATCTTACTATTTTATTCTTTAGGTTGGTTCTTTGATAATAAATTCTCATTAATTAATCTGTATTGACTGCCAGTTTTTTAACTGGGCTTTCAAGTAAACGACTTTAAACAGAATAATGGTATCTTCTTAAAAATGACAGTTTTAGAGGCAATGTGATTTTTTTCCTAAAGAAGGAAGTTATATATACACACACAATCCTCATTTAATATACAGGTTTCTAAACAACATTGTAGAAAACCTTAAATAATTTGTTATTTCACAAAGAATATCATCCATGTATGCATGGTAAAGTTGAGAAGTATCCCTTAGCAGAAATCAGAATAAGAAAATAAAGACGTTATAAAATATTCCTCCTTCCTCAGACTTTATAGCTCAGCCTGACCTTAGACAAAGTGTTTGACTTCTAAACAGAGCTAACCATTTAGAATTTGTATTTTTCAACATTTCATTAAAAGGATAAGGATATGTTTTTATCAAATTTTTAAAATATAAACTACACATTCCATGTTAAGGGCAAAAAAAAAAAAAAAAAAAAAAAAAAGGCAGGGGGGGACTAAAAGACCATAGGAAACAATTAGGTTTATTTCTTAAAATTTTTTGCTGCTCATCTCTCTATAAATTTGCCTTCCTTTTCCATTTTTATTACTCTTATTTTCCATTTTCCTTAATTTATCATCCATTAGTTCCGCAGTGGGATAACACAGAAGTACAGCAAGATAAATGCCTATCTTTTTTCCCACTTGCCTTCTTCCATGACAATGGGAAAAACACCTTACTCATCAATCATCCCAAAGGACACTGCTGATTCAGATATTAGCAGCCACAGGGGTCTTCCAGATCAACACTATACTAAAAAGGAAGGGCAGAGGAAAACTTCAGAGAAGCTAGAGGGGCTTCACTAAACAAGACTTAGATTTCACGGACACTGTTAAGACTAATCTGAGTTCCAGTATTACTACCATCAATAACTACATGTGTGAACACAAGCAGATAATTTATAACCAGCCTGGATCTCCAATTTCTCTTCAGCAAAGTTAAGGAAAGTCTAGTTGCCTTCTTACAAGATAACTGAGAATCTAAATGTTCAAAAAATGTCTTGAATGGTGTAAATCAACATTAAACTATTATACTAAATTATATGGTTGTAAGTTACTGATGTCCAGGGAACAACATCTTCTATTAAAATGAACAGTATATTAAAAGGAAGACCAGATTGTTTTAAAAGTTATGAATATAAAAAAATGACATCTAGTCCTAGGTATATTATCACAACAGTAAAAAGCTATGTCTACATGGTCTCAAGAATCTGAATGAGAAAGAAAAATCTCTCAGTCACTTGAATATTTTCAAAAATGGAAAGAAAAAAAAAGGGAAACCCAAATGGTTAACTAGTACACAAGGAGAAATTCAAACTCATCAGCAGATCAAAACACAATTTATGTAAACTAAAAGCCTGAAAACCTTCTATATTTGCTATACTCTGAATGTCTATCTCCTCTCAAAATTCCTATGTTGAAATCCTAAGCCCTGGAAGTAATGGTAGGAAGTGGAGCCTTTGGGAGGCTATTAGGTTGTGAAGGTAGAGAGTGCTCACGAATGGAATTAATGCTCTTATAAAAAAAAAGATCCCCAAGAGACCCTAGCCCCTTCTGCTAGGCTACAATAAGAAGTCTGAACATCAAGAAACAATAGCTTCCAGAGATAAAGGACACACTTTTAAAAGCATATCCCTGACATCTAGGGATATTTACTGTAACAGCAAAATGATGAATATACCTCAAAGATCTCTCTCTGATAAAGGGCTAAATTTATAGTAAATTTTATTTAACAGTACCAATAACAAAACCCCTCTACAAATATATTTATTTCTTCCAAAATGTGAACCCCAAACTCCCAATGACACATACACTTAGACCCAAAAGGTTTTTCTCCCGGAATTCCACCGAGTTTTAGTATAGCCAGATGTTTGATATCATATTTATAAAACATCTAGATGATTAACTGAGTTTTTCAATTTCATCCAGTTGTTTCAGCCTGTAAAATACTCACAGATACCAACATCAACTCTCTAAAGCTTTCCTGAAAAAGTATCGTTAAATATTACAATGCTATATGGTTTTTTAATTGAGGTTTAATAATCTCTTCACACAAAGAAAACAGAATAATGTTCTTAATGGCTTTTACAGAAAGGAAAGTTCCTTTTGCCTGTGGCAGATGGTAATTCGCACCTGTAATTCTTCTGTGTATTGGCTGAACATAAATGTCACACATTCATTGATGGCACCTGTTCTTTGAAGAAGTTGTAGTCCTTTGGGAGTGGCAGCAAAATTTAGTAAATAGTCTAACAAATTCTCTTCCCAAGCCGTACTGAAACAGGTAAAAAGAAAGGTATGAACGTCTTTATTGTACTCAAAACTGAAAACAACAACAACAAAAAACAGCTTAATACTACTAACAATTAAATTTATAGAGTACACATTGGCTACAAAGTACTCAAATGTTTAAAAATAAGATAAACATCATGGTTTCCTCGACAGTGAGTTGTTTTTCTTATTTCTTCTATCCAATAATTTTCCTTCACTAAATGAATCAAGTATTAACTGAACATGTCAGCATTTTCATTACACCTAGATTCTCTCAATCAGGTCTTAATTTCATTCTGTTTTCCTATTATAATTCTGCTGTGCCTGGATTCCCCAAGCCCCAACTCTCCATTATTTCTATACTTTCTTTTCATTACCGAGTATCTGTCTTCTGACTTTCTAAAGCATATCAGGCATTTTATCTTTATTGTCATTGGTTCTTAGTCTTACTTTTGGAGAATAACATTTTTTCTCAAAATAATTCTAAAAGGCCAGTAACATTCTCCAGAGAAAAAGAAAGGACAAAGAAAACAACTTGAAATATTCAGAAGACACACAGTAAATTGGAGAGTCAGAGCTAGCAATTTGGAAACACAGGAGAGGATATCAGCACTTCACCTGAAGTATCAGATGTACGAGAAAATGTTCTACCCACCCTACTGGATATTCCTACTTGCCTAGAAAAAAAAAACTGGATATTAAAATAGGTCAAAATCAAATGCTTATATGCACAGTGAAACAGAGCATGGAAAAGTGTGCCTTTTTTTGCCCAAGGAAGTTTCAGAAGTGTGTTTTGAAACTGGTAAGAGATTTGAAATTCAGAACTTTTCTGATCAGAAAAGGAACAATCAGTACATGCCGACACATATCGATCAGTGATCACACAGCAATGGCCAAAGATATAACTATGTTCAAACACAAAATATATACCCCTTGGACAAAGAAGTAGGACTAGTTCTGAGGCAAATGCAAGCAATGGAAACCAAATTTGGCTCCAAAAGGATATAAAGGACTCAAAGAGTGGCATATGAGATGTATGACCAGCAGTAAGCTCACTGCTTAAGATTCATGACTGGGTAAGACTACTAAAAATAATATATGTTTAATTAAAATATATAATTTATATACATAAATATATAAACAAAATACTTATATATGTATAAAACTGACTAAAATTGGGGCTTTTGACAAGCCATAAGCCTAGGGAGACTTGAAGATACAGAGAAAGCTTCATTTCTAGAAATGAGCAGATAATCAGTTCATCTTCTAACTTTTTGTTGTTGTTGTTGTTGTTGCGGTACGCAGGCCTCTCCCTGTTGTGGCCTCTCCCGTTGCGGAGCACAGGCTCCGGACGCGCAGGCTCAGCGGCCATGGCTCACGGGCCCAGCCGCTCCGCGGCGTGTGGGATCTTCCCAGACCAGGGCACGAACCCATGTCCCCTGCATCGGCAAGCGGACTCTCAACCACTGCGCCACCAGGGAAGCCCTCATCTTCTAACTTTTAACAGTATATGCAGTATCCTCATCATCACTGACAGGAGCCTCAAAATGCCAATACAATGTTTATTTAAAACATAGGGGTAAAAGAAAAAAACATAAAACTGCTGGACAGGGAAGAATGAATATAGAAATAGAAAGTGGGGGAAATGAGGGAGGGCAGAAGGGAGGAAAGTAGTGAAGGAAAAAAAGACTCATTTTTAAATGCACTTGAAATCAAACTTCAAAAGACATCTAAAGCTAAGAGCCAGCAGAATCAACATTTGTTAAATGAATCCATTCCAGCTGAAATAATTTAGAAATAATGACTAGCTTTATTTATGATAAAGGAAATTTTTTAATCTTCCATTAAAACTGAAGCAAAAAGCAGAAATGAAAAACAGGTAGATATTTTTTTAAAAAACCCATTGGTAATCTTGGAAGTATTTGTTTAAAAACCCACTTAAAAAGCAAATGGGGGGACTTCCCTGGTAGCGCAGTGGATAAGAATCCGCCTGCCAATGCAGGGGACACGGGTTTGAGCCCTAGTCCAGGAAGATCTCACATGCCGCAGAGCAACTAAGCCCATGCACCACAACTACTGAGCCTGCATACCACAGCTACTGAAGCCTGCACACCTAGAGCCCATGCTCCACAACAAGAGAAGCCACCGCAATGAGAAGGCCGTGCACCCCAACGAAGAGGAGCCCCCACTCGCCGCAATGAGAAAGCCCGCACGCAGCAACAAAGACCCAACACAGCCAAAAACAAATTAATTAATTTAAAAAAGCAAATGGGAAAACTCTCAGCCACAAAGAATTATTGAATTGAACGGTAGCTAGATAAGAAATGTTTGAGAAAACAGATGAGACAGAACATACTAAAAGTTTTCAAATGCATCTAGTAAAAGCTTCAGGAGAATTGAAGAAATATTTGAAAAATACTAAGAATTTTCTAGATTTGAAGAAAGATGCCACTCCAGTCTATCAATCAAAAGAACATTCAAAGTACCAATCAACTATACTCCAAAATAAAAGAAAAATTAAAAAAAAAAAGTACCAAGCAGGATAAACTTAAATCACACAGAAATAGCAAACATCCCCAAAAAGAAATTAAAAGCTATGAGAGAGAAAAGATATGACCAATAAAATAAAAGTGATTATACTAACAGGCTTATCAGTTACTACTTATTCTAGAAGACAGTGGAGTAAAGCCTCAAATAATAATAAGAAATGATTGTCTATCAAAACTTTGATACCCAGATAAACTACCATTTAGAGGAGAGAGAATGTGAGCCCTCAAAAGCTGTGGACAGGGTGGGGGTGGTTTGTGTGGGCTGGAAGGAGAATAGCTACTATCAGACACAGAAAGATAAGGACAGTTTACTACCCTCAAACCCTTAAGAACAATTAAAGGATAACTATATTTAGAAACTTATTAGGGAAAAAAGTGAGCTTATCAGAAAGAACGGCCTACAAGTTTCAACAAATGGCCTAAAATAATAAACATGTCAAAAAATTTAATATCTGTGAAAAAATAAATCAGGTGATTAAAAAATATAAAACCAAAATTCTGGGTAACTATAACAAGACAGTCATGGAGTATTTAGAGGAGCAGCAACTGGTCAAAGTACGCTGAACTCCATAATGCTTTTCAAAACATGATATAAATACCCAATTACTTCTTACTTTCTTAGAAAAATATATGGTTAAATATGTATATTGAGAATTTAGGAACAACCACTTAAAAAAAGAAACAGAACAGTGACTTATAAAGTCAAAACCAAGGGAAAAACAGGATAAAATTTATTGATCTAAGATAAGGCAATAAAGGGAGAAAAGCAAAGAAAATAGAATAAAAATAGAAAGTACAAAATAAGAAAAATAAGCCCCAAATATTAGCATTGCAAAAATGTAAAAAACTTCAATTCATCTAGTAAAAAATAGAGATTATCAGACTGGATAAAAATTCAAAATTTACTGCTCTGAATGATAGGAAATAAAGAGATGAAAAATATACTTTGTGTTAACAGGCTGACCCAACCTCCATCTAAACTCCTTTTTTATCAACTCCCATCCAGCAAGAAGTGGCCATACAGCAAATCCAGTAAGATGTTCACAAAAATGTTAATGAGAAGAGATTTCTTTCCTAAATAAAAGACAAAGCATCATGAAAAGAAGCCATTTGTCTCTACAACCTTTTTCCTCTTCAAAAGTGCAAACTTGAGGGCAAACCCCCCCCAAAAAAAACATTAATAATGAAAAAGTAGAGGAGGCTGGGTCTCAAACCACATCAGTAAGTCAATGCCTGGATAGTATTCCATGAGACTTCTTGCTTTATGAGAAAAAGAAAGTCTTACTGAGCTATATGCAATCAGACACATTCTTAACTCACGTACTCTGCAAATACTAACTAAAGCCAAGTATATTTAGCAATATTGGTAACATACAGGATAAAACTTAAGGCAAAGCAGTAATGAAATACTATATAATAAAAAGTTCCCAAGAAACAGTGAATTATGTTCCTAATAGCATAAAATATATGTAAAACAAAACCCCAGAATTACAAAGAGAAATGGACAAATCAACTTTTATAGTGAATGATTATATATATGCAGACAAAACAAAATATTGGTGGAAATATTAAAAACTTAGAATATCTCTACTTCCAATAAAAAACATAAAATAGTCTTTTCAAGCAAGGACAGATTTTTGTTTTGATTGACCCTGTACTACAACAGAAAATCTCAACCAACCTAAAAGGATACATATTATGCAATCTATATTTTCTGAAAAGAACAGAAATGAATTAGAAGTCAACGGTAAAATATAGTAGTAAAAAACAAACAAACTACGTTTGGAAACTTAAATGTATTCCAAATATTTCATGGATTTAAAGAGTAAAATCAAGATAGAAATTTCTCAATATTTATAAGAGCTTAATAATGAAAGTACTACATATCAAAATGTATTGAAGTTAGAATGGCTGATGTAGATTCCTTCTTTTAATATCCATTCTCAATCCCCTTTCACTTGTTTTCCTGTACTACTAAAGTGAGGGAAGGAGAGAAGATAGAGAGGGAAAGAGAACATTAGCAAAATCAAAAACTGGTCTTTGCATAAACTAATGAAAATAAATTGGTGGGGGGGGGCAGCAAAAAATACTAAGAATCAAAAAAGGAGAAATAACTACAGGTAAAGAATTGTTTTTAACATCACAAGAATACTTTGTACAAATTAACACCAAAAAAGTAAATATTGATTAAAAAAATATGTTTTTTAGAAAATATAGCAAAAGTCACTCAAGCAGAGATAAAAACCTTGAATGAACTATTAGCCATTAAAGAAATTATTTTTAAAAAGTCTACCCTGACTCCCCCCAAGTAAAAACACAGGTAAAAAACTTACAGGTTGTGTCATATAATTCTGAGAAAGTTAATATCCTTTAGCTTATTGTTTCTCCTATTAACCTAGCATTTAATTCTCCCTTCAAATTATAGTGAAGACACTCAATGTTTCAAAACAGAAGGAAGATCTAAGCTACTGAATTTGTTTATCATCCTTGGAGAACCCTTCCCCCTAGGACAATAGGCAACGATCACACTGCTTTATTAGCTTATGAGAACTCCATTTTTTGAATGGTTAGATATTATAGAGTGTATAGTATAGACACTCTCATGGCAATTAAGCTTTAGGTGTTTATTTCTTTGGGATCATAGGCTGTTTTTGCAGATCAAAGATTCCCCCGTTACTTCAGCATCTAGTTTTACCAAAGGTCCCTTGGTAATTGGTTGGGGCAGGTTGGGCATCATTGGCTTTTTTGTGATTACATTCTTCTCTACCATCACCCTAAGGATGGCCCCTAAGTAATTTGCTGTCACTGCAATCACCAATATCAAACTAGCCTCGTAGAAATTTCATCTGGGGTTGCATTTCAAAGTCTAGATTTAAGACATACCCTACGATGACTACAAAGCAGCTTCTATCTTCTCTACAGTATTGTAAGCACCAATAAATGAAAGGATGGAGAGTAAATCTCCAACATATACTGTCAGAAAGTAAGATCAAAATGCCTAACATTAGCCTGTCAGATTATAACAACTTACTCTTCATTTTACCCTACCCAGTAAGACTAAGATCTCAGTCTTACCATCACTGTCCTTATTTAGAATCTAGTGCCTGGTGGTAGGAGAAGTGTTATTCATTCACTAATTCAACCAAGCTATCAAGCACCTGCTACATGCTGGAGACAAGCTAGTCTAGTTAACTGGCCAAAATGATTTTGTGCTCAAGTTTTACCAAACTACAATGGAACAAATAATGCCCATCTCATACCAACTTTTCAATCAATGCAGAAGATATTCAACAACTCCATGAGATCATTTGATTTTGATGACAAAAATGAAAACAGTTCTATTTTATCAAAAAATATTAAACCTTTGTTTCTAAGACAGTAATATCAGATACTGAAGGAACCTCCTTTTCCTCTAGCATCAAGTTTACACATGGAGCACATTCCCCAGTTTAACACTGCTTGCCTCTCTCCACCTAATCACTCACTCCTCCCCACTGAAGAAGGGACTTAGGAAATTTGTAGGATGACCTAAGCATGATTGGCTAGGCAATGCCAGTCCCCAAGTCCACCACTTCTTTGTGACCCAGCTACCTGTAGGAAGCACACAGTCTGCTTGGTTCTACTACATGGTTAAGTTTGATCTTTGTAAGCTCTGCCTCTGGGGGTGATGGAAGCCTATCCACTGCTGATAGTGAAAGAAGGGTAAATCTGTCTAATTCTTCTGATCTTGGGAAGCCTATGTTATTCAGTGTTTGATTTCCTTGACTTCTTTATCTCTATTAATTGGTTTACAACACAGGAGAGAAGGAGTGACATATAATTTATTAGTTCCCTCAGACTCTAACATCAGAATCTAAAAATTTACTGACAGTAAAACGTGTTGAATACATTATGTTCTCTCTCACTGCTAGTCTGTTGACCACACTATCTCTTCCACCCGAAATAATGTTCTCCCCTTTTCAGACAGTTAATATCCATGTATCCATTTTAACTTAGTTTAATAACTGCTTCTTGGGGAAAGATTTCCCCAAGTTAGCTCCCAAAGGACCCTGAATGACCCCTCTCATAAATTTAGCATGCTACATTGACGCACTGTATTAACTTATTTGTATTTTACACTACACAATAAGTTCTCTAAGGTGTATAGGTATACTCAGAACCCAGCAAAGTACTCGGTCCAATAAATGGCTGCATGAATGAGTAGAAAATGAATGCATGAATGAAAATGATAAATCACAGATCGAAGAAAACAGACCTAGAAATTACCTGAAAAATGAACTGCAGCAACATTGTTACTCACCCCCTCATGCAAAGAAAAAGATGGCAGTTGATTTAAGTTTCACAACTATATCAGACAAAAAAACTACAACTGATTTTTAGAAAATTAACTATTTGTTGAACGATTACATCATTAAGGAAATGTAAAAGGCTTTGTTTGACTTTTTTGTTTTTGAGTTAAACTATGCCTATCTAAAGAAAAATGGTGACTTTTTAAATTTCTCTTAACTAAACATCACTTAAAGTTCCAATTATCTTTGTAGATTATGCCAACACTCAATTAAAAAGAGACTCCAGGAATACATCACCAGATCTTAATTTAAAAAATATATATATATTCCCCATTAATCTGACTCCATATCCTACTGATATTTGTGAAAACAACATGGAAACATCTAAATTTTAAAATTACTATAAATACTGATTTAAATAATTCTCCAATGCCAAAATCTAAAATGTACCCCACACATATTGGAAAGTTATAGTTTAAATGTAAATGGACTTCACTGGCATTTGAAAACATTCTACTTCTACTGAATTCCCAATTTTAGTATTTGGTAATTCTCCAAATTTTCTGGAAACACTACAACATGTCACATTTCCTAACCCAAAATGTAAATACAGGTTGAAGTATAATAAATATTGCTATTTTTTCTTTTAAAAGGTACAAGTATATATGATTGCTAAGGTTCCTCCTAGGTGTACTTTTCCTTGAACCTATATATTATATATATACATCTAGCTTCCTATAAAATGTTTTTGCCACAGTATTCTATTACATTTCTCATCTTGAGATTATTTCAGCAAATGTGAAAAAACAGATTTACTTACATGTTCTGGGATTCCTGGCTTTTCGAAGAAACAGAATCAGAACCCTGTACTGGAGTAGGAATTCTTTCTGATAGCAAACTTGTCTAAAATATAACAAATTTACATTTTTTTTTTTTTACTGATAGTGTTATTCATAAGCTCTCATGCAACATTTTTATATTTGACTCAATGTAATTAAAAATTAAATTACCTGCAAATTTTAAGTTATTTGATTCTTAACTATAATGTGAAGTATTTCATAAATGAAGCATATAAATGGGGTGGGGGGAAGATATTGCCATATACTATATGTCATATATACTATATTTGACTGTTGCTACATTATGATCTCCAGTGTATGCAACAAAAACCCAGGTATCTGTAAAAATTGCTCAGAAATAACTTCCAAAGGGTCAGTCTATGCAGAGACAATTTATTCAAAGGCTCTCCTTTCAGAAGAAGAGACTTTGTAGTGCCCAGTTAGGTCGTAGAGCTTTGTGCTATGGGGAGAGGATGTACTGAAGTCATGTTGTGCCAAATAAGAAAGCATTATGTCCCCTGGACTACTGTGGTGCTAAAGTCGTCATATTTGCTCCAGTAAAATATTTTAACTGTGGTATGATATTACAATAGTGACCGTATTTGAAATAAAGATTTGAAGAGAAGAAAAAAAGTTTGAAAATACTTACCTTCTTCCATGCCTTTGCTATAGATTCATGCAAACTATAAGGAATTAAAACCTGCAAGCCTTCACATGTACCATATATTTGACGACACACAGAAGTAAAAGCTCCTTTAACCGCAGGAAACATTTCCGATCCAGGAAAAATAGAAATATCTTCATCAAGAACTTTTTTCGAAAACTGGGCAATTATATGAGCACCTGTAGGACTAAAAGATGATACCTAAAAGCAATGTACTTCAAGTGACCTAATCTGACTGAACTGCTTTTCTCTGCATGAGTATATCACTAACTTGACTGTTTGGTAGTTAAGTTCACTTATTTCCATTTGTTTGAATTTTTTTTAATTCTACTTTTTAACTTTAACATTTAGTATATGAAACAGATACATGATTCCTAAGTTAGACCTAGGTACAATCAAGGAATAATCCCAGATGTCTCATACCGATACCTCCCGATCCATATACTTCTTCCCCTCCTCTAAAACTATTACTTTTTAGCTTATTCTTTTATCATTCCCTTTTGAAAAAGCAAATATAATTGTATTTATTCATATTCCATCGTACTATACAAAAGGTAGCATTCTATAAACATTCTTCTGTTTTTTTACTTCATATATTCTGATAATTCTATAGCAGTACATAAAAAATTCCTCATCCCCTTTTTACAGCTGCTAAGTACTCCTTTGTATAAACATAATTTAATCAACTAGACTCTTATTGTTAGACATCTGAGATATATCCAGGTTTTCGCTAATAAAGTTAGAAACTCTTCACCACTGCACAATGAGGATTCAGAAGAAGTTCTAACGTTTTATGCTTTATCTGTTTAACTTCAATGTGAGGGAGACGCTTTAGAAAAAAAATCTAGAAATCATAAGGATAATGATTGGGAAAAACGACTACATACAATTAAAGGATGTCTACATAGCAGAAAAAAACTTAAATAGAGAAGTGATGGACAATAAAAAGAAACCTTAGAACTCATGACAAAGGGTTAGTCTTCATAATTTTAAAAGAATTGTTATATATGGATAAGAAAAAGACTTCCAGGTTAACTATGTCAGATTGAACACATACATTCACATCTGCTCCCTGCTGAAATATTAAAATGCAAAAGTAAACAAAATTTTCAGAAGGCTCTTGCAGCCATCAAGGACAAGGAGGAAAAAAAGGATATAATAGTAACAAAGTTTGGAACCTAGAATAAAAGAATTCAGAGCCTAGAAAAACTGAATGATCAGCCACAGCGTAGAAAATGGAATCAACATGATCTCATAGAACCTCTCAAAAAACTCAAATTGGTGGCACCAAAAATCTCTATAATTGGGGGTACAAGTGGGACTTAAAATAGAGATACCTGAAACTCAGTTTAAGAAGGAATTTGACCTCCAGGTTCTTTTCACATTCCAGGTAGTCACCCCTGTACCTCTTGGAAGTTAGGCAGAGATTAAAACTGATAGCAAGCAGCACAGGATTTAATCAAGTTTTATATACTAAAGTTTGAGACCCATCACCTTTTGCATTCAGTGGTCTTCTCTCACTAGGCTTATACTCTCTTCAGGAAGCTAACTGTAAGAGCCTTCTTCATGGACTCTGACCAGAACAAAGACAAGACTAAAGATACTTACATTAAAGGTTCCTCAAACAATACCATGGCAAGGTTCCCCTTCAGCAAAGGCCACAAGTGACAAGTCACACTTCCCTGCATGAGTTTCAAGCAGCTTTTTACTAACTTTAATATACTTGAAGAAACCTGATTTAAAAAGTCAGAGACCAAGATAACAAATACAAAAGTCTATTTGAACAGAAAAATAAAATGACAAATGAAAACTTCATTACCTTCACAGAGGTAAGAAGAACTTACACTCATGAAACAAGAATAGGATGCTAGTAAGAACACTCTTGGACATAAAATCATAGCAATATTTTTTTTGATCCATCTCCTAAAGGAAATAAAAGCGAAAATAAACAAGTGGGACGTAATTAAACTTAACAGCTTTTTGCACAGCAAAGGAAACCATCAATAAAATGAAAGACAGCCTACTGAATGGGAGAAGATATTTGTAAATAATATGACCAATAAGGGGTTAATATCCAACATATATAAACAGCTTATACAACTCAACATCAAAAACAAAACAAACCCAGATTAAAAAACGGGCAGAACTGAATAGACATATTTTCCAAAGAAAAAATGCAGATGGCCAATAGGCACATGAAAAGATGTTCAACACTGCTAAATCAAGAGGGAAATGCAAATCAAAACCAAAATGAGATTTCACCTCACACCTGTAAGAATGGCTATCATCAGAAAGAACACAAATAACAAATGTTAGGATGTAGAGATGAGGATGTAGCGAAAAGGGAACACTGCTGGGGGGAAATGTAAATTGGTGCAACCACTGTAGAAAACCATACAGAGTTTCTCAAAAAAATTAAAAATAAAACTACTATATAACCCAGCAATTCCACTCCTGAGTATATATCCAAAAGAAACAAAAACACTAATTTGAAAAGGTATATACACCCCAGTGTTCATAGGAGCATTATTTACAATGGAAGCAACCTAAGTGTCCATCAACAGATGAATGGATAAAGAAGTTGTGGTGTGTGTGTGTATACACATACACACACACATATATATACACACACACACAAACACACACACACACACAGTGGAATACTACTCAGTCATAAAAACAAATGAATTTCTGCCATCTGCATCAATATCCATGGACTTGGAGGGCATTAGCCTAAGTGAAATAAGTCAGACAGAGAGACAAATACTGTATGATATCACTTATATGTGGAATCTAAAAAATACAACTAGTGAATATAACAAAAAAGCAGCAGACTCACAGATAAGAGAACAAACTAGTGGTTACCAGTGGGGAGGAGGAGGGGCAATATAGGGGTGGAAGAGTGGGAGGTACAAACAACTACTGGGTGTAAGACAGGCTCAAGGATGCATTGTACAACATGGGGAATACAGCCAAGATTTTGTAATAACTGTAAATGTAAAGTAACCTTTAAAACTCACATAAAATAAAAAACAAATTAAAATAATAAGGTGGTAGAGTAAGAATGTACTCTTAAAAAAGAACTAGAAATAAAAATTTCAGTAGAAGTGCTTAAAATAAAGCAAGCTGAGGCAATTTGCTAGAAAGTACAAAAAAAACCGCATAGAACAGATAGGGAAGTCTAAATCCCAATGAGAGTTTAAGAGAAAAGAGAAGATCATTGCCCCAACTTTTGGCCCCCAGCAACCACAAATTCACTTTGTTGCTATGAATTTGTCTATTTTTCACATTTCATATGAATAAAGTCATATTATGTAAAAACAAAGACACAAAAAAGAAATGAAATCCAACTATTTTTCTTAAACTGAAAGACATAAATCTTCAGATTAAAAAAGTCCATCAAATAGGTTAAGAATAGAACTTCATCAAGAAACATCATAAAATTTCAGAATACTAACAGGCAACAGAAGACTGAAAAGCTTCCAGAGGCGGTGGGGAAAAAGTCATCCTAGTGATGATAAAGGTCATTACAAGGATAAAAGCTATGCACCAGACCAAGCCAGGAACTAGTCTGAATAAAGTAGATCAGAAGGCTAAAAAAGTCTTTGATAAAAATTGATAGAATTTGTCTAGCATTTGAATATACTGAGAGAAGATATAATTAGTTAGGAAAGTTAAGTACACTGAAAATTAATGCCAACAAAAGAAATAAAACTAACTCCAAAGAAAACAAGTTGTGAAAGTAATGATATGGCTGGGCTGTGAAGGTTGCTCATGGTAGGGTAGATACAGTATAATTCCAAACAAGACTACTGGCTCAAATATATTGCACTGATAGAGGGAAGGGAGAGACTAAGTGTGTACATGCAGGTGGGCTGGGGGAGATAAGGAGAGAGAGATATAAATCATTGTAATAAGTCAATGACTAATACGTTAAACTAAAATCTAAAAGTATTATAAGTGCATTATTTAATGATCTAGATGTAAGCTCTAAAGGAAACATCTAAAGCAGCCAAAAGTAGCTGCCTCTGGAGAACAAGGAAGGAACTTTTTATAATAAGCTTTGCATGTTCACTGTGTGTATACGTAACTCAGAGTCGGTGAAAAAAAATCAAACTAAAAAAGTGGGCTGAAGCTATGAAAAGGAATCATTCCTATATACCAACAATGAAAGGTCAGAAAGAGAAATTAAGGAAACAATACCATTTACCACTGCAACAAAAAGAATAAAATACCTAGGAATAAACCTACCTAAGGAGGCAAAAGACCTGCACGCAGAAAAATATAAGATACTGATGAAAGAAATCAAAGACAAAACAAATAGATGGAGAGATATACCATGTTCTTGGATTGGAAGAATCAATATTGTGAAAATGACTATACTACCCATAGCAATCTACAGATTCAGTGCAATCCCTATCAAATTACCAATGGCATTTTTCACAGAACTCGAACAAAAAATTTTACAATTTGTATGGAAACACAAAAGACCTCAAATAGCAAAAGCAATTTTGAGAAAAAATAAAAAAGGAGCTGGAGGAATCAGGCTCCCTGACTTCAGACTCTACTACAAAGCTACAGTAATCGAGACAACATGGTACTGACACAAAAACAGAAATACAGATCAATGGAACAGGATAGAAAGCCCACAGATAGAACCACACACCAATGGTCACCTAATCTATGACAAAGAAGGCCAGAATATACAATGGAGAAAAGACAGCCTCTTCGATAATTGGTGCTGGGAAAACTGGACAGCTACATGTAAAAGAATGAAATTAGAACACTTCCTAACACCATACACAAAAATAAACTCAAAGTGGATTAAAGACCTAAATGTAAGGCCAGACACTATAAAACTCTTAGAGGAAAACATAGGCAGAACACTCCTTGACATAAAAAAACCACAGCAAGATCTTTTTTGACCCACCTCCTAGAGAAACAGAAACAAAAATAAACAAATGGGACTTAAAAGCTTTTGCACAGCAAAGGAAATCATATACAAGATGAAAAGACAACTTTCAGAATGGGAGAAAATATTTGCAAATGAAGCAATGGACAAAGGATTAATCTCCAAAATATACAAACAGTTCATGCAGCTCAATACCAAAAAAAACAAACAACCCAATCCAAAAATGGGCAGAAGACCTAAATAGACATTTCTCCAAAGAAGACATACAGATGGCCAACCACATGAAAAAATGCTCAACATCACTAATTATTAGAGGAATGCAAATCAAAACTACAATGAGATATCATCTCACACCAGTCAGAATGGCCATCATCACAAAATCTACAAACAATAAATGCTGGAAAGGGTGTGGAGAAAAGGGAACCCTCTTTCACTGTTGGTGGGAATGTAAAATTGATACAGCCACTACGGAGAACAGTATGGAGGTTCCTTAAAAAAACTAAAATAGAACTATCATGTGACCCGGAAATCCCACTACTGGGCATATACCCAGAGAAAACCATAATTCAAAAAGACACATGCACCCCAACGTTCACTGCAGCACTATTTACAATAGGCAGGGCGTAGAAACAACCTAAATGTCCATCAACAGAGGAATGGATAAAGAAGATTCGGTACACACATACAATGGAATATTACTCCGCCATAAAAAGGAACGAAATTGGGTCATTTGTAGAGATGTGGATGGAGAGTGAAGTCAGTCAGAAAGAGAAAAACAAATATCGTACATTAACACATATATGTGGAATCTGAAAAAACTGGTATAGACGATCTTATTTACAAAGCATAAATAGAGACAAAGACGTAGAGAACAAACATATGGATACCAAGGGTGAAAGGGGCAAGTGGGATGAGTTGGGAGAGTGGGATTAACATATACACACTATTGATACTATGTATAAAATAGAAAACCCACTGCATAGCACAGGGAACTCTACTCAGTGCTCTGTGGTGACCTAAACGGGAAGAAAATCCAAGACAAGGGATATATATATATACACATAGCTGATTCACTTTGCTGTACAGTAGAAACTAACACAACATTGTAAAGCAACTATACTCCAATAAAATTTTTAAAAATAAAAAGTAAACTGAAAAAAAAAAGAAATGGAAATAGCCAAAAACCGTATCTCCATAGGAGCAATGAGATGCTCAAACACAACAAGAGTTGGACAATATGAATCAAAACAAGGTCTTTCACCCATTAGCTTGCCAAAATATAGTCAAACTGATGATGTAGTCTTGACAAGAATATGGAAAGAAGGGTACTCTTCATGCTTCTCACACACTGCCAGCAAGAAGGTAAAATACTACAACATTGGAAAATCATCTGGTAGTACCCATGAAATATAAAATATACATGCTGCTCTGACCCAGCAATACCATTTTTAGGGCAATCTACTTTGAAATTTAAAAAAGCCTAGTATATAAGGTACTTCATAAAGAATACAAATTTTTCGTGTATTACTAATTGACCTAATAGATAAGTTTTTTCAGAATAATAATTGCAAACAAGTATTTCATGATTATACCTATGGAATAGTGAAATGACAACAAAGTTATAAGGGATAGGAAGGAGGAGCTGCGAGTATTCTTATAAGGTTCTTGCACTACCTGTTAAGTGGTATAGCGTTATTTGAAAGAAGATTTAATACCAGTAGTTACAGCTAATTCAGCTGTAAATATGTATTACAAACGTAAGGGCAACCACTAAAAAGAAAGAAAAAGAAAAGTATAATTGATATGCTAGGAAAGAAGAAGACTGAATCATAAAATGCTCAGCTCAATTAAAGCCAAAGAAGGTATACGCAGGTGTCCACACACATCTGCCTCCCATTGCTCATGAGAGCCCAGTAAAATAAGAATACAGTTGTATAAAAGGGAAACCCCTGAACAATGGCAAGAATGGGAAGAGAAAGAGGTTTTAAAGACTTCTGGGAGAAGGCAGACAGGGAGGGAGCAGCTCCAGATTACAGAGGCAGAGGAACCCACAGTATAAAAACCCTGCCTGGAATGCAGAAGAGGAGAGCCCATGATGGAGCTCTGAGCTCAGAGTCAGCAAATGCAGTGGGGCCCAAAGTGGGGAGGAGTCTGATCTACCCCTGCCCCACACTCACCTCAGAAGCATGAGCAGCTTTTATACCAGGGCAAAATTCTGAACAAATGTTTAGGGAAAGTGAAGGCTTCTCCAGAGAGAGAAGTGAGCTCCTAAGGTAAAAGTCTTCTTAATTCTGGCATCTGAAATGTCCTCAATATAACAGAAAATTCCCAGCAACGCCCTTATTCTCTCAGAGAAAATTTGCCAATCGACTCACCACACTGGTCCACACAGAGCTGCTGATCAAAATCCTGTTCAGGAAAGGTCTAGCTGGAAACTCCCCAATTTATAAAAACTAAGCGGCAGAGCCCTTGTCTACATCCATTTTGTCTTAAAGAACGAATAACATGAAAAGCTGAACCCAAAGAAGAGAACTCAAGCAATAGAAAAGAACAGCTAACTACTGGGCTGACAGTGATTTGGGAAGAATATCACAGTAAATAAGAATAGAAGATCAGGAAAACGGATTACTCATGGAAGATTAGACCACATGCTTACTCAGCACCCTCCCCCCTCCCAGCCCCAGAAAAACAGGGACCAAGAAATAAAGAGATATAAACCCACAATGGAAAAGAGAAGAAAGAACAATAGCCAAAAGATGGCAGCAGTGACTTAGAGGTGGAAAGCGGCAGTGAGACACGTGGTAACTGAGGAGCAGCCCAGGAAGCAGCAGACCTGCAGAACTGAGCAGAAGCAAGGCACAGCCCAAGCCCAGAGATCTCAGGCACCAAGAACAGCCCAGGGCAGGATGCAGGTGGGGCTGAACACAGGAGTAGTAGTCTAAGGTCTCCCAACCCATAGCCCCGATTCTCCATCCTGCCAAAAGACTAGAGGTTTATTCTCTAGAGTGGTGAATACCATAGCCATTAACCACATTTAATTTTTTTTAATTTAAAAGCAAATAAAAGTTACAACTCAGTTCTGTCACACTAGCCATATGTTAAGTGCTCAACAGCCATAAGTGTCTAGTGGTAATGTTACTAGACAGTTCAGATCTAGAACATTCCATCATCACATAAAGCTCTATTGGACAAAGCTGCTCTGAAGAAGGTAAGCCTAAGAGGCTCCGAGCTGGAAGCCAGGCATAGCTGAGGAGAGCCATGAGGTGCCCAACTAGACAGGGAGTTCGAGAGGGGCTGAAGTCAGCATTCTGGGCCACAAGGGCCCCTCCCCAACTAAACTACAGGATCTGGGAAGCCAGGCATGGAAAACCTGGCCCATTTGACAAGCTTAAAACATATCAAACCAAGTATTCTTAGAAAGTAAAAATCACTATCAAAATAAATCCAAGAACATCTCCTATGTAACGAAAAAGATCAAAAAGGCAGGACTACGAGGGAAAAGCTAAGGGACCCAGAGGATCACACCTGGAAATTCAACATCCAATTCACAGGAGCACCAAAAAGAGAAAACAGAAGCAGAGAAAGTGATCAAACTCACAACAGAAGCAAAGTCCCCTGTGCCAAAGAATGCAAGTCCTCTCCCTAACATTGTCCAGCTAATGCCTGAGAAAAGGAAAAAAGGCCCAGTGTCATACCCTCAAGAAACATCAGGTCCTGGAAAGTTTCAGAGGTAAAAAAGCCTCCTGGGGACTTCCCTGGTGGCGCAGCGGTTAAGAATCCACCTGCCAATGCAGAAGACACGGGTTCGAGCCCTGGTCCGGGAAGATCCCACATGCCGCGGAGCAACTAAGCCCGTGCGCCACAACTACTGAGCCTGCGCTCTACAGCCTGCGAGCCACAACTACTGAAGCCCATGCGCCTAGAAGCCTGTGCTCCACAACAAAACAAGCTATCGCAATGAGAAGCCCGCGCACCGCAAGCAAGAGCAGCCCCCGCTCACCGCAACTAGAGAAAGCCCATGCAGCAACGAAGACCCAATGCAGCCAAAAATAAATAAATAAATAAAGTTCATCACTTTACTCCTTTGTAGTGGATACTATAAAAAAAATTTTTTTTAAAAAGGCTCCTGAGAAAGAAACTCAGCCATGGAACTTGGCAATAGTGGATGCAGGAAGGCAATGTAACAATGTTTCCAGTCTCCCCACCTAGCCAAGCTATCAACCAACTATGAAAATGTATTTATTCTGTTCAAAGGTAGGAGTTCAGAAAGCTTACCTTCTACAAAACGTGTTAAGTACTTGAACACAAGGCACAAGCCCACTTTTTATACGGCACATGTGCACACACTAAAAGCTAACTAACCCTTACTGCCTCACATGTAGTAACTGGCTTAAAGTGTTGACAGCCCTGTGAGTCAGGTAGTGCTGATTATCCCTAATTCACAGGTGAGGAATGACTGAGCGGTGGAGCTAGGATGTGAACCCAAGTAGTCTGAACCAGGGCTCGTGTGACTAACCCTCACTTAGTGCTGCCTCTCAATTTAGTTACTAATGCTCCGTTCCTCCTTCCCAAGTTCACTGTCCGGAGTATGTGTTACTTTTGTATAGCAGAGAAAAGAAATTTTTCATTAGTGCAAAATAGGTCAAAAAGAAAAAAAAAGAAAAAACCACTTCTCTTATACTAAATCAAAGTTATCGAAATCCAAGCCTCAAAGTCTCCATCTGTATAATGAAGATGACCACAGAGGCCCCCTCCTTAGCCACTGTGAGGATTAAACGGTGACCCAAGAAAAGACCTTGGTCTTGTTGCGTGACTATTATCAGAAAGACAGTATGTTCCCAGATGTAAACAGATTAAAACACACGATGGAAAAAAAAAATAACAGATGGCAGAAAAAGTGTGGAACACACACAAAAAAGGAAGAATAAAGGCAAAACAGAAAACAGTAACAAATACGGTAGATATTAATCCAATCATATCAAATCACTCTAAATGACAAGAATCAATTAAAAGACAGACTGTCAGACTAGATAAAAAAACAAGACTCAGTTATGTGGTATCTATAGAAGTGCATTTTAAATATAATGACAAAGATAGATTAAAAGTAAAGGGATGAAGGGGCTTCCCTGGTGGCGCAGTGGTTGAGAGTCCGCCTGCCGATGCAGGGGGCACGAGTTCGTGCCCCGGTCCGGGAAGATCCCACAGGCCACGGAGTGGCTGGGCCCATGAGCCATGGCCGCTGAGCCTGCGCATCCGGAGCCTGTGCTCCGCAATGGGAGAGGCCACAACAGTGAGAGGCCCGCGTACCCCAAAAAAAAAAAAAAAAAAGTAGAGGGATGAAGAAAGACATATGCTGACAATCAAGAGAAAGCTGGAGTAGCTATATTAATTTCAGACTTCACAGCAAGGAAAATTATGCAAAGGGCACATTACATAATAAAGGGGGTCAATTTTCCAAAAGGACATAACGATCCTTCATGTGTATGCACCCAATAGTATCGAAATACATGGAGCAGAAACTAACAGAAATGCAAGGAGAAAAAGATGAATTCACTGATATAGTCTGAAATTTCAACACCCCTCTGTCAGTAACTGACAGATCCAGCATGAAGCTAGTAAGGACATAGCTGAACACCACCAACTACCAACAGTACATAACTGGTATGTATAGAATACTTCAATAGCAGAATATACATTTTTCTCAAGCTCACATAAGACATAACATTCACTAAGAGACCACATTCTGGGTCATAAAACACATTTTAACAAATTAAAAATATAAATCATACAAAATATACTCTCTGACCCATAAATAACTCAGAGGTCAAAGAAGTCTCCAGAGATGTTTAAAAATATTTTGAACTGGGCTTCTCTGGTGGCGCAGTGGTTGAGAGTCCGCCTGCCGATGCAGCGGACACGGGTTCGTGCCCCGGTCCGGGAAGATCCCACATGCTGCGGAGCGGCTAGACACGTGAGCCATGGCCGCTGAGCCTGCGCGTCCAGAGCCTGTGCTCCGCGACGGGAGAGGCCACAACAGTGAGAGGCCCACGTACCGAAAAAAACAAAAGATGGACAAAAATATTTTGAACTAATGAAAATGAAAACACAACTCAATTGTCAGATGCAGCAAAAGCAGTGCTTAGAGGGAAATTTATATCATTGAATGTACATATTAGAAAGAAAACCTAAAATTCAATAATCTAAGCTTTCACCATGGAAAATGAAACTAAATCCAAAAGGAAGAAGACAATAAAAACTAGAGCAGAAATCAGTCAAATTAAAAACAGGAAATGAACAGAGGGGGGGAAAGCTAGTCTTTTAAAAAGATCAGTAAAATTGAAAAGCCTCTAGACAGGTTAGAGGCGAAAAAGAAAAAGTAGAAGCAAATTAACATCAGAATTAAGAGGGGCTGTCTCTACTAATCCCATAGACTTTATAAGGGTAATAAAGCAATACTGTAAAAAAAAAAAACAAAAAACAAAACCTCTATGCCCACAAATTTAAAACTTAGATAAGTGGACCAATTCCTTGAAAGACACAACCTGCCAAAATTCTAACAATCTGAACAAACCCAAATCTATTAAAGAAATAGAATAAATAATGATCTTCCTAAACAGAAAACACCACACCCAAATAGGTACACTGGTGAATTCTATCAAACATTTAAGAAATTATGCCAAATCTCTTCCATAAGATAGACGCAGAACACTTCCTAACTTATGAGACCAGCATTTTACAGTAAGGCCAAAGATCACAAAAACTACAAACCAATCTCTCTCACAAACACAGACAAAAATCCTCTACTAATATTAGCAAATCAAATTTAACAATGTTTAAAAACAATTATTCTAGGTATGCAAAGCTGGTCCAATATTCAGAAAGTTAATTAATGTAATCTACCACTTCAACAGGATAAAAGAACACTCACTGTGGTGTTATTTATGAAGGCAAAATCCTAAACAAACTTGATATCCAATAATTGGACAGAAGTTTGAATAAATTATGGTAAAGCATACAAAAAAGTATCATAGAGCTATTAAAAATGTTTCATTCACCTAGGAAGATGCTTTGGTTACACACAAAAAAACTGCAGAGTAATGTATACACCATTTTTGAAATGAGAAAGAATTCTATAAACATGAACATATATACTTGATGCATCATTATAGGTGCAGAGAAAGTCTGGAAGCATAACCAAAATGTTACCATTGGCTAAGCCAGGAGATAGAACGGAGTAGGGGTTAGAGAAGGAAGATGTGGAAGTAGTCAGCATTTCCATTGTGTGGTTTAACTTGAAATCAATCATGTGTGGCTTTAGAAGTTGATAGAGTACAGTCCAAGGAAGCAAAAAAGATCCCATGTAGAGTGAACCCTCCTATTCTTATTTTGAAGTTGCAGACATCAAGACCTACTCTGCCTGTATAATCCATAATCCTGGTTACTCCTGCAACTTTCTGATGATCTAATGTTAGCAGTTGATCAGGAAACCTAACTATGTCTAGAATAGTTAGATTTTCATTAATATATGACAAAATTTTGGGAAACTTCAAATCAGGTATGAGAAAATATGCTAAAAAATTCCACAAATTCAAAACAGAAACATACCTTTTTTCTTCAGAAGAGCTCATATTTTCTCCATAAAGTAGTAGAATAAGTCCTTCTTCTACAGAAGCAATTCTTGCCAAAATATCAGCTACATGAATTAAAGCTGTTTCAGAGCAATTTGGAGCAGCCTGTACATTAAATATATCATATAATTTTAAGACACGCTAACATATAACAGACTAACATTCTAGGGTGGTCATGTAGTCCAATAAAGTTATATTACCACAACAAAAAAGTTGATTGTTTGGCTGTGAAATAATGTCTGAATTAAATGTGTCATTAGATTATATTCTCGTACCAGCACAGTTGATAAGGCAAATACATACACACTTTTTACCCAAACCAATTATTATTTAGACAGTTGAAAAAATTGCTATTACAGTTTTATATGTATATAATTCTAGTTGACAAATGCAGTAGCTCTTCTTTTTAGCCCTTTACTTCTCACTCACTGGGTTCCTGTATATCCGATCTAATTTTATTATACATGGTATCTAATATACTACCATCTTTTCTAAGGGATGCCATCCCTTCCTACACCTGGTTGTTGGGTCATGAGTTGTAGGTGTGACTAAGGACAGCCAATTCATGGGCTGGCAAATAGCCAATGATGTCATCTAATGAGAAAACATAGGTTGGACCAATCATATTTCCCCACTTTTGATTCTTAAAAGTACTAAAACTAGCTTTACCAGTATATACTGGTAAAGAAAGATGCCAAAAGAAAACAGAAAGTTAAAGATAGATGTATGAAGCAAAGAAGCAAACAATAGCTATGGCTCAAGATTCAGGAGTACATTTCTCAGCTCTGGTATACGGTTTACGTTTCACAATTTACTTTATGGCATTCTATAATATTCAGTTGTGCATTATGCTCTATTTGTTTCTTCTCTGCTCATCTCGTTTCCCTGAGGTGGACTAAGGTCAAAATACTTTCATTATATCTACTTACTTTCCTAGAATTCCATACTTTGTACTACATTCACATAAACGCTTAATGTTTTCTAAATGAGCAATAAATAACGAATACTTGAGTGGCTGAGCAGCTGCCCAGCCCATTGAGAGGTGGGCAAAGGGAGACGAAGCTAATAAAAACACTACAAAACACAGACATGGAAAGGCGAAAACCTGTAGCCTACTGATAAAGCTTTAAGTCATTCCCCAGAAATTTAAGTCATAAAAAGTGGAGAGATATATTAGACTGCACTAGTGGTAGTGGTACCAACTCTTCCACCTGTTAAATGTCTGACCTTAAGCAATTTGCTTCTTTCAGCCTCAGCTGTGAAGGTTAAATTATATAATGTAAGGAAATATACTGTACAACCTGTAAAGAGACATATATGTATGTTCAGAACTGGGATAATTATAAGTTTTTCTAAAGTAGTACTTGTTCTTCATGTAAAACAAAGCTGGCTCTTCAGGAAAATATTTCCAAAGGCTATACAGTTGCCATTAAAACAAACAACAAAACATTCACAAGACTCATTAGATTTGCAAAACCAATAGCTTAATATAATAACTTTAGTCCTTACAATCTAAGCCTGACCAAAACAAGTTTAAGATGTTATATGTACTTTCTCCCCACATTGTCACAACTAAAATCAACTGATTGTATAACTAAGATTTAAAATACATTTATAGGGAAAATGGTATAATACTTCAGATTATCAAATTTAGAAGTCCCACTGAATATTCACTAATATCCAATTAAGAGACTTTAATACTAACCTTAGTTCCTTTCATTAGGTTATGAATAGGTTGAAGAAGCGCCTCGATCACAGTGTTGTTATATAAACATTCAATTGCACATTCTTTTTGATCACAGAGTATACAAAGAATTTCAGTTACCATACTTGCAGGAGAGTAATTCTCTGATAAAGAAGAAGTATTTTTTGAAAATTAAAACTTAGAACATTATTATATCTTTTATTTCTGTTAACTACTGCTGTTCCAAAAAGCTCATCAAGGTTAATTAAAGGATGCCCAAAGGATGATTTATTACCAAATTATGACCTTAAACTTAAGACAATGTTAGCTTATCTTCAAGTTAATAAAAGTGAGTAAATGATAATATAAATACCAAAAGACACCATGAGATCACTTGCTGTTTGACATTAAAGCTCTGCTTGATAGTGAGAATGTGGTCTGAAACAAATTTACAACTTCTCCCCTCCTGGCAAACACCTTACTTATTGTATTCACTTTTCTTCTTTTTCTTAAAAAATAAGAGTGTCTTCAGGTGTCAAGCCTCGTAGAAAATTAGAGTCATTAAGACAAAACACAGCCAAAAAGAAGGCAGAGGAGAAACTTTAATGGAGACTAGAATACTTCTTATGTTACCATAAAACCAATGAAATGAATGAGACTTTTTAAGACTTTGTTTTAAAATATCCATAAGAAGATACAGATACAAATAAATATAATATGGGGAACAGTCCCTAAAATAAATATGGCATTTTTAGTTTCATAAATTAACATTTTCAAACACTTGAACTCCTAATATACTGAACAAAATAGTGTTTTACATGAAAATAATAAAGTTTTACAAAAGTTAGTAATGTAAGGTTGTCCTAGTAAGATACAAGACTAAAACACCAAAGTTCTTAATTTATACTACAATATTCCATACTCCATAAATACAAAGCAAATACTTGACAGAAAGGGAAAACAGAAAAGTTCAGTGATTTTTTTAACCAGCTCAAGATGAGAAATGCTGTTTGCAGTGAGAGACTACTGATGAGCATCTGACCATTATTCATTCATTCATCCAACTTTCTGCTACTTTTGAGTACTACGTAGACAAAGAAGTAAATAAGACAAATAGTTCACAAGATGGTAAACAAAGACATTATCAATTATAACAAAGGATAATATTTTTCATAAAGGAAGCATAGTATGCTGTAGGAGCATATAGCAGGGGTACCTAACCTAGTACTTTATACATGTAAATATCAATACCTTAAAGGCAGAAAAAGTATGAGAAACATTGTTAGGACTAATAGGCTGTTATAATTGTACGGATAAAACCTACCAATTGATAGATGTATTACAACACTAATATATGACCCAAATAATTTTTTTCTGTGATTCACCTGTGTTCCTCTAAGAATTTGTACCATAATTTCTAAAGTAACTTCCACGTTTAGAATGTTTGAGTCTATAAATCTGGGTGGGGGGGAGGAAGCAGGTTGTTATTAAGCGTTTTACTTTGAAAACAAACTTTTTAATTTGAATATCAATACAAGTTATCTTTTAAATGTTAACATTTTAAAAAAATTTTATAAGTCAGCCAACAGTTATAAGAATAAAAGGTATTTTTCTGAAAAAAAGAAAAGGTTTTCCTTTGCTTTATTCTTCAATAAAAGACGACCCCGAAAATAAGTACTGGATATAAGCTGAAACAAGCAAGCTGATCAAACACCCAAGAAAATATAAAGGATAGAAAATAGCAATAAAGAACACACTAGTACCTATGGAACTTATCTTAATATCGTTTAAGAACATCTTGATCTTAAACATCAGAATTCTCAGCAAAATTGGTTCTAAATAAAAATATACACCTTAAATATCAGTGAAAAAAATTAAATTTCATGGTTTACTTCCAGGACCAAGGTATTTCCTTTTTTTACTTTTTTTTTTAATAGATCTTTATTGGAGTATAATTGCATCACAATACCCTGTTAGTTTCTGCTGCACAACAAAGGGAATCAGCCATATGCCTACACGTGTCCCCATATCCCCTCCCTCTTGAGCCTCCCTCCCTTCCTCCCTAGCCCACCCCTCTAGGTCATCACAAAGTACCAAGCTGATCTCCCTGTGCTATGCTGCTGTTTCCCACCAGCCAACTATTTTACATTCGGTAGTGTATATATGTCAATGCTACTCTCACTTTGCCCCAGCTTCCCCCTCCCATCCCATGTCATCAGGTCCATTCTCTATGTCTACCTCTTTATTCCTGCCCTGCAACTAGGTTCATCAGAACCATTTCTTTTTTTTAGATTCCATATATATGCGTTGGCATATAGTAGTTCTCTCTTTCAGATGTACTTCACTCTGTATGACAGACTCTAGGTCCATCCACCTCACTACAAATAACTCAATTTTGTTCCTTTTTATGGCTGAGTAATATTCCATTGTATATATGTGCCACATCTTCTTTATCCATTGATCTGTCGATGGACATACAGATTGGTTCCATGTCCGGCTATTGTAAATAGTGCTGCAATGAACACTGTGGTACATGTCTCTTTTTGAATTATGGTTTTCTCAGGGTATATGCCCAGTAGTGGGATTGCTGGGTCATATGGTAGTTCTATTTTTAGTTTCTTAAAGAACCTCCACACTGTTTTCCATAGTGGTTGTTATCAATTTACATTCCCACCAACAGTGCAGGAGGGTTCCCTTTTCACCACACCCTCTCCAGCATTTTTTTGATAATGGCCATTCTGACCAGCGTTGAGGTGATACCTCATTGTAGTTTTGATTTGCATTTCTCTAATAATTAGTGGGTTTGAGCATCTTTTCATGTGCCTCTTGGCTGTATGCCTTCCTTGATGAAATGTCTGTTTAGGTCTTCTGCCCATTTTATAACTGGATTGTTTTCTTGATACTTGAGCTCCATAAGCTGTTTGTATATTCTGGAGATTAATCCTTTTTCTATTGTTTCATTTGCAAATATTTTCTCCCACTCTGAGGGTTGTCTTTTTGTCTTGTTTATGGTTTCCTTTGCTGTGCAAAACCCTTTAAATCCCATTTGTTTATTTTTGTTTTTATTTCTGTTACTCTAAAAGATAGGTTAAAAAAGATCTTGCTGTGGTTTATGTGTTTTTCCTATGTTTTCCTCTAATAGTTTTAATAGTGCCTGATCTTACAATTAAGTCTTTAATCCATTTGAAGTTTATTTTTGTATGGTGTTAGTGTTCTAATTTCATTCTTTTACATGTAACTGTCCAGTTTTCACAGCACCAGTTACTGAAGAGACTGTCTTTTCTCCACTGTATGTTCTTGCCTCCTTTGTCGTAAATTAGGTGCCCATATTTGCGTGGGTTTATCTCTGGGCATTCTAACCTGTACTCTTGATCTATATTTCCATTTTTGTGCCAGCACCATACTCTCTTGATTACTGTAGCTTTGTGGTATAGTTTGAAGTCGGGGAGCCTGATTCCCCCAACTCCATTGTTCTTTCTCAAGATTGCTTTGGCTATTCAGGGGTCTTTTGTGTTTCCACATGAACTGTAAGATTTTTTGTTCTAATTCTGTGAAGAATGCCATTGGTAGCTTGATAGGGATTGCAATAAATCTGTAGATTGCTTTGGGTAGTCATTTTCACAATTTTGATTCTTCCAATCCAAGAACATGGTATATCTCTCCATCTGTTTATGTCATCTTTGATTTCTTTCAACAGTGTTTAATAGTTTTCTGAGTACAAGTCTTTCACCTCCTTAGGCAGGTTTCTTCCTAGGTATTTTATTCTTTTTGTTGCAGTGGTAAATGGGAGTGTTTCCTTAATTTCTCTTTCTGATTTTTCGTTGTTGGTGTATAGGAATGCCAGAGACTTCTGGGCATTAATTTTGTATTCTGCAACCTTACCAAATTCATTGATTTGTTCTAGTAATTTTCTGCTGGCATCTTTAAGATTTTCTATGTATAGTATCACATCATCAGCAAACAGTGAGTTTTACTTCTTTTCCAACTTGTATTCCTTTTATTTCTTTTTCTTCTCTGACTGCTGTGGCTACGACTTCCAAAACTATGTTGAATAATAGTGGCAAGTGGACATCCTTGTCTTGCTCCTGATCTTAGTGGAAATGCTTTGTTTTTCACCACTGGGTATGATGTTTGCTGTGGGTTTGTCATATATGGCCTTTATTATGTTGAGGTAGCTTCCCTCTATGCCTATTTTCTGGAGAGTTTTTATCATAAATTGGTGTTGAATTTTTTCAAAAGCTTTTTCTGCATCTATTGAGATGATCATATGGTTTTTATTCCTTAATTTGTTAATGTGGTGTGTCACACTGATTTACATATACTGAAGAATCCTTGCATCTCTGGGATAAATCCCACTTTATCATGGTATATGATCCTTTTAATGTGCTGTTGGATTCTGTTTGCGAGTATTTTGTTCAGGATTTTTGCATCTATGTTCATCAGTGATATTGGTCTATAATTTTCTTTTTTTGTGATATTTTTATCTGGTTTTGGTATCAGGGTGATGATGACTTCGTAGAATGAAGTTTTTTAGAAGAGTCTGAGAAGGATCAGTGTTAGCTCTTCTCTAAATGTTTGATAGAATTCTCCTGTGAAGCCATCTGGGAGGACCAATATAATTTCTATGAATAATGCTGCATCTTAATGAAACCTCTTTACTAAACTAGGTCCATCACTCAAAACATCCAGAAAATAGAATATTTTTAGATGGTTTCTATTTCTCTATTTATAATAACAATAGAAGCAGAATTACCTAAATGACCAGGTGATGTCATCTTTGGACAACTTGGTGAGTAATAGATAAGTTGGGTAAACAGAACCAGCAGATCTGCAAGGGATACTGAATCTTCAAAAAGGAAGGAAAAAAAAAAAGTTATTTTCTAGCATATATTTACAACTTAGAAAATTTTTAACTAAGCTTCCATCCTCCTAATCTGAGGTTTCATAAAGACTGTGGTACAATTAGGGAGAAAGGGGCTATAATCCAAGATTATATCAGGAAGAATAAATTAGACATAGTAAATTAAAAGATAACAAGGGTAAATGATGCAATAGGTGCTATGTGAAGGTGTAGTTTTACCACTTACATTGAATCAATCATTTAATATAAACCAACCATAGAAAGATCTATGAATCTGATCGGGGTTGTTTCAGTTTATTCAATTAGGAGCAGTAAAATTCAGCTTAACATGTTGGTCCAGCTAACTTACCTATATAGCACTGTAGAATAGAGGTTAGCAAACCTTGACCAGATAGTGAATAGTGTAGGCTTTGTGGCCAGTCTGTCACAAAGATTCAGCTTTGCTCTTGATGCACTAAAGTAGCCATAGACAATTTGCAAATGAATGAGTGTGGCTATTTTCCAAAAAAAATTTATGTATGCTGAAATTTGAATTTTATATATTTTTTCCCCATCACACATTAAGTTTTCCCAATAATTTAAGAATATACAAGCTAATCTTAGCTCAAAAACCATACAGAACAGAGTATCAGATTTGGTCTACGGGCTGTAGTTTACCAACATCTGTTATAGAAGCTTACATAAAAAATTTCTGGTGAAAGCACATGTGAATTAAAAGTGAATGCTGACCTATACTAAATACAGTAGGATAGATGTCTCAAAACTGAGTTTTGAGATGATCTGTGACATCTGATAGGCCAAAATGTTGCTGTCAAAAGTCAATTAAAAATGCTAAATAAGTGGGATGATAGACATAAATTTAAGTTAAACACCTGAAACATCACAAATATAATCTTTCTATTTCTACAAAGTTAACAATATCCTATACAACGGCAGCTCTTTTCTTGAAAGTCATTTCTCTGTGTGCCCACTATACATAGGATTATATGGCAGTACCACATAAAAGTACATAAAACAGTTTTTCTTAAGGAGTTCACAATCAACTTAACCATGGAGAAAAGGTTTAAGTAAAACAACTAGGAAACAGTATAAAATGTTCAAAATGAAGATACTTTATAACAGGAATGGGCATATATAGCCATCATATCCTAATTTTGTAAGGCCTGCAAGCTAAGAATGATTTTTTCCATTTTTAAAAGGTGTGTAAAACATGTCAGGGTCCTCAAAACCATTCCCAGATTCACTAGGAAGACTCAGAATTAAACATACAGTACCCCCAGCTATGATTTATTACAACAAAAGGAAACAAAGTAAAACCAAAGGGAAAAGGCACATAGGGTGAAATCAAGAGCAAACCAGGTACAACTGTCCAAGAGTCCTCTCCCAAGGAATCACACAGAATACACTTAATTCTTCCAACAACAAGTTGTGACAACACATGTGAAATGCTGTCTACCAAGGAAGGTCATTAGAGAGTCAATGTGCAAAGTTTTTTATTGGAGACTGATCGTATACATAAGCACTCTCTGCCCAATACATACCAGGATTCCAGACACCCAGAAGGAAAGCAGGTTTTCAGCTTAAAACACATTGTTTAAGAGTGGCTCACTGTGCCTAAAATGTTATTAGTTCTGGCAACAGTGAAAAATCCAAGTTCCTAGATGCCAGCCAAAGTCCAGCCTTGCAAGCAGCCCTTTCTAAGGATAGTGGTCTCTTGCCTAATGCGTTAACTTTTTTGCACATGCATGCGTGTGCATATATACACACACGAAGAATATGCAACAGAGACAGTATTTGGCCCAAAAAGCCCAAAATATTTATTATCTGGCACTTTACAGGCAAAGTTTGCTGATCTCTACTCTGTACTATATTCCTAGAATAGACAAAAGTTTTAAGGAAAGTAAGGAAGACAACTAACAGCATGTGAATTCTGAAGGAGAAAACTTTAAAAATGGGACTTAGGGTAACAATAATATAGTAATATATCATATGGTACAGGGCTTTGCAGTTTATAAAATACTATTCCCAAACCTCTTCTCTGTGATCATCTCAAATATTCCCTGAGTCCAGCACTGATATTCTAGTTTTTACAGATAAAGAAACAAATAGTTCAGTGACTTGCCCAAAGATCTCAGCTAGTTTTTAGGGGAACCAGAACTTAAACAAGGACTTCCAGCTCTGTATCCAGATTTGGATCATCCAGTATATCTAGGATTTTGAAGGTCAGAGAAAAAATAAGGAAAACATTAAAGACAGGGAAAATAAAATTATACATATAGGAAGAAGTACATACTGAAAAACAAAAAAAAATAATAACACTTCAAGATATGTAAGCCTGTCAGCAAAACAAAAGGTATGTTGCTCAGTACCCTAGGAGAGACCAAGCCAAACCTCTAAATTTTAAAAATCCATAGCACAAATCTTACCATACCTGAACATATTCATATCTAATTGCACTTACCTTTTCTATTCTTCAGCTTTATAGGAAATAGCTTTCTGCCTTGTGTATAGATCAATAATCTTCCTAAAAGGCACAGTGAGTGAATGAAATAAATATATTGTAATTCTTGTCCTGAGTAGTAGAAAGTTTCCTGCTTATTCCCTTAAAAGAAAAACAATTACATTTGTTTTAATGCCATTATATTTTACAGTAGTTATTTCATTAAACAAGCCTGAATATTAAACAAGGCTGCAGTCTATAATGGAGACACTCGGTGTAAGTTTTTTTAAACATTCTTTACTGTTTCCCAAGAGACTTTAACACACCTAAATCTGAAGAAAAGCATTCATAATAAAATTTGTCAAACCTCAGAAAAGTACAACATGCATACAGTGTTCATTCTAAAACAAACACCATAAGATTGTTAGTTATCTCTCATTATAAAGATACTTCAAGTTAAGGAAGAAAGGAATATAAAACATTACTTATTGTTTAATTCTACCAATTAAAAGCCAGTACTACAAACGATATTTACAACCATGTTTGCAAAAGAAATTACAATCTCTAAAATATAGACTCCTTCTAACATATGTCATTTATTCACTCAGTCATCCATACAGTTGAGATCTATTGAGTACCTCTTTAATTTAAGACCCTGAACTATTTGCTGGTGTCAAAAACCAAGAAGCAGCATGAAACTGGGCTTCCAATTCAGAGTACGGCAAACAGCCTGATACACATAGAGCATAGCGAGGACAAGTAGGAGAAACAAAAGCTAGAGGGTAGCTGCAGCAGATCACATAGGACTGAGCTGCAGAAAGAGTATGGGCTTTATTATAGAGGCAATTGGGATGATATTAAAGGGTTTCAAGCAGGAAAGGAATCAAACATGCATGTGGAAAACTGACTCTGATGGCAACATGGAAAGGTGAATGGAAGGTGGCCAAGGCTTAAAGTAAGACTCATTAGGAAAATCATGAACAAAAACCTCCATAAGAGAAAAGAATGGAGAACAGCAGACAAATGTTTAAGGAACTGAAATCAATATGCCTTAGCCAGAATTACATGCAGACCATGAAAAGATTAAAAAATTTCTCAAGTTCCTAACTCAAATATCTGTGTACATAGTAAATTCTTCTTCTATTTAATTCTGAAGAAAAAATGTTTAGAAAGAGAATAGTGATTTCAGTCCTTGATATTTTAATATTGAAGCTGCCATGGATCTTCCAGATAGAATACTAAATATAATGAGTACATTGGTCTGGAATTCATGAAAGCAGTATAGACTTAAATATTTTAGAGTCATCACTTATATATATAAATATGTAATATTTGAAACCATGAGAGTGAATGGGCTCCTTCAAGAAAGAACAGGTAGACTAAGCTGAAAAAAAAAATAAAAGGCAAAACTTTTGTGAGCACAGACATATAAAGAAAAGAGCCTTTCAAGTGACTAAGAAAAACTTATTAGATGAGAATGAAGAAATCAAAGAATGGTACTAGGAAGATGAGGGAAAGGGTCAAGAGAGGCGAATGCTATAAAATGAGGGCAAGAAAGAAGAGAAAGTTAATAATGGGAAGATCACTGAACCATAGAAATAAAAGCCTCATTTCCATGGTTGAGAAGTGAATAGGCGGTAAAGAAATGGGACCTGGGTATATATTAAACACTTGGAAGGCCTTTTCTCTTAAGGGAAGCAGAGAGATGTGAGGTACATATGAACTTGCTCAGTTTTTTATATGAAAGATATGAGTAGGTTTAGAGAATGCAAGGAAAGGTACCAACAGAAGGGGAGACAAAACAAATGAAGCAATGTCCTGGTTCTTAAAAAAAAAAAAACAAAAACACCAGATGCAAACAGAATCAAGAACAGTCGAATAGATCAATCTGGAATGGAAGGATTACTCTTCATTGTAGCCTGGAGAAGGGAATACTGATAAGGGCATATAAATATGCATCTGTAGGCATAGATGCAGGACATTTGGGGATTTCATATCCAAAATGTTCCATTTTTCTCAGTAAAGTAGGATGCAAGGTTTTCTGGAGAGTAAAGTAGGCAGGAACAAGGCAGGGGGTTTTGATGGGACTGGTGGAACACTGAAGAAAGAATATCTAAGTTGATTCCAAAGCAACACAAAGAGCCACGGAAGCCAGAGAAATACATCAGTGCACCATCAATTTAACGTTACAATGCTCTCTGTTCAATTTTCTGAGGACCAGAGATGATCTAAAGTTGAGTAAGTGCAGGCAGGAAACTCTGAAAGAAAGCAAGAATTTTGAAAGAAATGTCAAAAGAATGCAGTGAAGCACCCAGAGGTCTTCACTAGATAGGGAAAAAATCAAAGCCATGAAGTGCTGGGAGAGTGGTAGAGGGAAAAAAAAGCTAGATACAACATTTTAATACTAGAGTAGAAAAATTTATGAATTTACAGATGATAGAACATGTATATCAACTTATATACCTTTTTTGTCTCTCGAAGTTCTGGCTTCTGTACTTTCTCCTCTACTACAAAATACTTATCTATTGAAACCTGTTAATAATTGGTCTTTGACCATTTTCCTTGAGTTAAGAATTTACTCAGGGATAAAGAAAATTATAAGATATCTTCATATTCTCAAAGAACTTAATATTTGCTTAGAGAAGTGACATAAAATAGAATGATAAAAGACATCAAATTCACATGGCAAGTTGTGTGACGTAAGCAAAAGGGCAATAAAAAGTCACACTAGGCAAAGGAAGCTTCCTGAAAACAGTTTATTCTTTCACAATAAGATTTATATCATTGTAGGGGATTATGGATAGTGACAGCTGGAGTAGGAATAACAAAGTATACAGGCACTGGCATGCCTTCTAAGACAAGATTCACTTTAATCAATAACTAGATATGAGATTGGATAGATATATTAGGGCCAGATTATGAAATAACTAGGATATTTTAGCTCAGACTGAGGATAAGCAGAGAAGAATCACAGAGTTGGGTGAAGTGTCCAATAATAAGACAGTATTTTATAAAACAGAAACTTTCCTCCCACTAAAATGCATAAATGGCTGATACATTCATTCTTTCTTCCTCTAGTGTATTACTGCAGCAGAACACACTAGGACATACACCGTGGTATGAACTGAAGAACTGCAGACGGTAAGATTCACTACAATAACCTCAAATGTAGATCGGCTATAAAAAGTCATCATTATGGTATATCTTAAATTTGTGGAAAGTATTTTATATTAGCAAAAGCAATCTAATTTATCATGATATTAAAAATAAATTACTAAGCTGTTTTTATTAACAAAATTTACCATTTTTAAAATGTAACAAAATATCATACTTACCACAAGGCTTTGAATGTCCCAAAACCTCATCAGCTTTCATGGTCTTACACAACTCAAAGTACTGAACACACTGCTGAACTGCTGTAGTTATCTAATAAAATAATAGCTTATTAATTCCAGAAGTTTAAGTCCACAAGTCCATGTATTAAAAGAAGTTAGTCAAGGCTATAAAACATGCTGGGAAAATATCTAAGAAAAATATTCAGAAAATCTAGAATAGCACCTTTCCAGGCCATTAAAGCTCAGTCTCCCCAGTTACATTTTAACTATGGCATCATTCTGGGAAACACAGAAAATATTTGTAAACCAACAAATATAACGTCACAATGTTGGTATCTAGGCAAAAATACAACTGTACTTTACATTTTATAGTGAAAGATGCAAAAATTCTGGCCATGACTTTAAAAATTATCTTGCCAATATCCCCAGTTCCCTTGCCTTTGAGTCTTTTCTTCCTACTTAGCCAGCAAAATGTGAACTGGATCTAGCCTTCATTTCTATCTTAGATACCAGAATTGCTAAAAACTATAAAAAAATCTCAACCCAAAGAACAGTCATAAAAATTGACCTCCAACTTCTATACCCAGCGATTCTCTGTTAGTCTTTATTCTACCTCCTTCTCCCATTCTCCTCAAGCAGAGATTTCTGATCTCCTCCCTTTCTTCTGCACCTACATACTTCCTGTAGATGCCCTCTCATTCTAACTCTCGAATAAAATAGAGGCCACCAGTGAGACAAGGAGTGATAACTGTTAGATCTGGTAATAAGAAGGTTTTTGGTGACCTTGAAAAGATCATTTTCAGGGGAGTTTGGGGAATAAAACTAACTATAAGGAATAGGAATGGAAAACATAAAGGCAGCTATAGTATAATTTTCATTTACAAGAAGGCTGGTTGTAAAAGAAAAAAATGAGTAAAACATAGGGGTGGGATCTTACAGTCAAGAATGAATTCCTCAGGTTGAAAGGATACGGTCATAATGAAGTAAATAGAAAGTCTGACTATGCAGGAGAGAAAGGATAATTGACAGAAAGGTGTCTAAGAGCAGGAGCAGCTAGGACCTAAGTGGAAGGAAGGGTTAAGCTTTAGATGGGAAAAAGATGGAGGTTGTGTGGATAGAGGCAAGTTCATAACCATGGAATCAAGGAATTGATAGATTTCCTAGTCTCATTCATTCTTATGGTCTCAGTTTCATGCAAAAGAGTTAACAGGGCAGGATTTCTATCATTAGAAAGGCCTGCTTACAAGATTGGTCCTTAACCAGCATCTGGGAACTTGGATTTCAGGAGCTTCCCCCCATTCTAAGAACTGTACCTAAACTGTACAATGTGGTTTATGCTGAACATCTGTTTTCCTTCTGGGAATGTGGAATCCCTGGTATGTAGCAGGCAGAAGGTGCCAACATGATTAACCCCCAATTTAAAAAGAATATGGGCACTGAGTCTCTAATGAGCTACCCTGGTAAACAACATTTCACATGAGCGGTCACAATTTGACACTGGAGAAATTAAGTGGAGTCCTGTGTGACCCCACTGGCAAAAAAGACTCTTGGAGGCTTATGCGTGGTATCTTCCAGACTTCACCCAATGCGCCTCTTCCCTACACTAGTTTTGCTTTGTATCTTTTTTCTGTAAGAAATCATATCTGGGAGTACAACTATGTGCTGACTCATATAAGTGCTCCCAGTAAATCATCAAATCTGGGGGTGGGCTTAGGGAACCCCCTTCCATATCTATGTCTTATCTAAATCAAACTTTAGGATCCAGATCAATAAAATGAAACTTCCCCCCAGAAATCTGGATCTCAAACTCGATATGACCAAAGAATGATAGACATTCAAATGAGTAAGTCCTCACCAAAACCCCTTTCAAAAAGCCAAGTCCTCTAAAACCTACACTCTAAATACAGTACTCCTGAGTCCACCCATTTATCCCAATACACTGTCATAGCCTTAATTCATGTTTCCATCATCTTTTGCTTGGATTACTGCAAAGCCTCTTAGGGGAGAAGTATTGAAGTAAAAACTATCTCCACCTAGCACCTTCAGCCCATTTTCCAAATTTTCCAAAGCCCTAATATGATATTACTTCAGTACATGAAAATCTATCAGTGGCTCACTAAACCTCCAGAATAAAGGCCAATCTCCTAAATTTGACAAGAAGAACTTTTTAATGATCTAACATTAGTCTTATTCCTCTCATCCTCCAGATGTCCCCCTCTGCAGCCACACACACACGCACAGAGAAATACATTTACCTGTGTAAAAGTCTGTCACCAAAAGCCAGTTCAACATGTGACCAGTCAAATGACCAGTTCATTAAAAGCAAATCCACTAAAAATCTCACCAGTCAATGCACACCAACTGAACTTGAAACACATTCAAACCTGAAATTAACAACAAACTCATTTTTATCTGCAAAAGGGAAAGGGCTTAAGATTCCCCTTAAGTAGCTCTTTCCTATTTTTAATGGAATTATGAGGCCCTATCCTGCCTCATACATGAATGAAACAAACTGAGGTCAACTGGCACATCTTAAAACATCTAAGAACTTTTCAAAAAACATCATCCACTTAATATTAGCTTTCAGGGAACTGATTTTCAGGAAATTTCTCTAATACTAATTCACATTTCTCTTAGCAATCTATGTCCAGCCGTATGAAATATGTGCAGTTTCCAAGTGTACTATGTGTTTTCCAATCCCTAAAGCCTTTAAACATGCTATTCCCGTGGCCCTGAAGTATTTTCCCACCACTGCCTTAACCACCACCCCTCTTTCCCAGAATAACACCTATTCATTAATAAAAAAAATTTCCCACTATCCTTGAAAATGAGCAATTGTTCTATAGATAAAAACCAGAACCATATTTCTATATAACCATGGTTAACAGGTATCTAGAACAAGTTTAAAACCTTGTTAATCATGACATGTCAACAGATCTCAACGAACATACTTTTGTAAGCAAACCAATCAGTTAGCCCCTTTCTTCTAAAAGTCAGCCAACAACAGACACATTCCAGGAAATCTACAGTTGGCATGAACTCACTCTCACCTCTGAAAGCCCAACCTGAGTTCCAAGTTTTCCCCGAAATTTTATATTAACAATCTGCTTTGCCTAATTAAGTAAGCAATAAACTCAGTTTTATGCATTGTTTCAGATACTGAACAGTGGTCTTAACCCTCAATGATTCTGGAGCTTACATTGAGATTACCTTGAGGATTCTCATTTGGCATCATTCCATGGGGTCCTCAAAGAAGAGTGTTCACTGGGTCCCCAAGTCCCATACTTTGATAATCCTTCAGATCTGCCACCACGTGAGTCTGTCTCAACAATGATCTAAGCTTCAACTTGCTTCACTGAGTTCTCATTGCTAGATTTTATTTTCCTTGGATTTGTAATGAAATAGGTCTTTGTACAAAGTGGCCTTTTGTTTTGGAGGAGCACCATTTGCTCAATAGTTCTACTATTAACCTGCTTATTCTTCTGTGTTCATTTTGCTTTTGTTGTTATTTGTAGACTCTGAACTCCTGTCTTCTTTTGGTTTAGCTTGCATCTACTGAATATATAAAGGAGTGTTCATAGGAAACAAAAGGAGGCACAGTCCAAAAAGTCTCTAATCCAGTCAATCCAATCCAAGCCAGCCCTGAGATGAGTGGCTACCAGCAACAAACTCATGCAAAGGCAACTGGTCAAACTGCCTTGGGACTTCTACAAAAATTTCATGAGGACACTCCCTGACTTGTCAATTCTTGAAAGAGGGGAATCAATGATCATCATGTCACCAATCACACAGCCCCTCCCCAGCTTCTGCTTAGTCAGAACCTGAGACACCATTCATAAGCACACACTTTTGCCCAAAAGTATAGTGATCTGTTTCACGTTTGTCATGAGTTTATCTAAGGTGCAACCTCCTTGACAGAACTACTTCCTAGATGAACTTACTCTTAAGATCCTAATTCTTACACATAAATTGATAAATAGAAACAAAAAAATGACTTTGAAAAACTGCCATTATGGAGAACTTTTGATGTGACAAATATACTTGAGAGGCTCTAAAGAAGACAAAAGAACAAATAGCTTCTCTGAGAACTCAAAGTACTATCTCCAAGATAATCTTTCTCACTCTTTACTTCACTTCCACTCAAACCTTCAAAGACCCATTCTTCCTTGCACTCAGTTCTACTCACCTTTATCTTCACTACCCACTTAAACCCACTTCTGTTCCTTCTACTCCTTCCTGTTACTTCTTATACGTGCTCTCTTTTATTTGAGAAGGGGTAACAATCACAGAAAAAGATACATCTTAGAAGAGAGACAATCACATGATATAATACCCCCTTTAAATTGCAGGAGCAAAAAGCAGATCTAGGGCTTCCCTGGTGGCGCAGTGGTTGAGAGTCCGCCTGCCGATGCAGGGGACATGGGTTCGTGGCCCGGTCTGGGAAGATCCCACATGCCGCAGAGCGGCTGGGCCCATGAGCCACGGCTGCTGAGCCTGTGCTCCGCAACGGGAGAGGCCACAACAGTGAGAGGCCCGCGTACCGCAAAAAAAAAAAAAAAAAAAAAAAAAAAAAAAAGCAGATCTACAGTAGGTAAATTTAAATATTAAAGAGTCAAGTTGAGGGTATAAAAAGCAAGTATCCTAAACCTTAGGAAAGACAAATTTGCTGTAAAATTCAGTATTTTATTTCATACTTATTCTCCTGCACTAGGAAATATGTACTAGCCAGCTCACTTAACTGTTAACCCCTAAGATTGGCGAGGCGGGGTGGGGGAAATATAAAAAACAGTAAGGTAGGGAGAATTTAAATAACCTAGCTGTCAATATTTTTTTTAAACGACTTTAAGAGGGCAAGAAAAATAGGAAACGTACTACATAATAAAGCCATTTCAGAAGTCATTCCCTTAAGGGTAAACTGGACCAAAGATTCAAATTGTTAAAAATAATAGTTATGCTGATAGCCAAAATGCGTTTCAATCAGTACAGATATTGCTTTAAAAAACTGATAGCACATACACAAATTATTTGTTGCCCAATGCTACCTACTGAAAATGTCATATATGCCACAGACAGAACAAACTGCACAAAAGGGTAGCCACTAACCCATATTACTTTTAAATTTAAATTAATTAAAATTAAAGAATCAGTTTAGGGACTTCCCTAGTGGCACAGTCATAAAGAATATGTCTGGCAATGCAGGGGACATGGGTTTGAGCCCTGGCCTGGGAAGATCCCAGATCCCAAAGACAAATCCATGGAGTGGTCCAAAGTTCCCACTGCAGATATACAAATTTTTTTTTTTTTAAGATATACAAAATTTGATCTTCAATTCTGAAAGGAAAATAGGAACAAACACACATGGCATCCATTTTCCCCAATGTTTCTTTTCAAAAGTTGGGTTTACTTTTAAAATTATATATATACACACACACACACATACACACACACACACCATTAAAAAAAATCTCTTGATATTTTGGTAAATTTAGGAAAGCTTTAAGAGAAAATGAGGTTTAAGATGAAATCTCATGCAAGTTTGATTAATTATGAACATGAAATATTTGAACAAGTTGATAGAATATTGAAGTTGATAATGAAGTAACTATTTGTAGGCTAAGAATTGATTATAGTATAATTCACTTTCCAAATAAGGAATGGATTTTAAGAGTTAATCTACAAGAAACATTTGAAATACGTCCACTAGGGCCTATGTCATACCAACAGTTATTTGTATGTCAAACCATAAGAGGAAAAAAATTGTTCTTGGCTTTTTCTCCTTTTTCTCTTCTAGCAAGATCACTCTAGGCTCATATGGCAGCAACAAATTTCCAGTTAAAATGGGAATGAGAGAAATGTGGAAAGACTTTCAGTTTCTCTAAGGATTTTTAAATACCTATTACCTCTACAAATAAATTCCCATCCTAATATTCAACATCTCCCTCTTCTCCTTTCTGAAGCCTAATTCTCAAACACAAAACAATTATTATTCTCCTTTCAATTTATGTTCTACTACAGTCTTCCTAAAATTCACAGTTCTAGGAATCGTTCCCTTTACCTCACTCCTCAACTCAAGATTCTACCTAACTACATAGAACGTATTTATTATCTCAAAGTCATATTAGTATAACTTTAATTTCACAATTTTCTTGTTTGTCTATTAATTGCTAGACTTGCTGATTTCAGTTCCTTTCAGTGCCCAACATGTTGTTCTACTAATAACAGTAAATGCAGAAAATTTTATGAATATATTTTACAGTATTAGTTTATATTTAGTGTAACTTGAATCAATTTTTGCAAGTACAAAAGCATTTACCATTCTGAATTTTATCATGCAACTTTCAGTTAAAAGCATGGGTAAATTTTATAGAACAAACTCCCCTACAAACAACTGATCTGAATTAAACTATATGATAATATTGGGTTGGCCAAAAAGTTCATTTGGGTTTTTCCGTAATGTTACAGAAAAACCCGAGCGAACTTTATGGCCAACCCAATACTTAATATGGCTTATCCCAAAATAGCTAGTTACCAGCCCAATTTACTATGAAGTTATATATTTCCTAACTCTTATCCTGACAGTGTTTTAAGTCTCTACTTTTATCCTTTTATGTTCACAGAATGGTAGTTTAAAAGTCACATAAAAGGGGGACTGCTTCATTATCCGATATTAATTAATCACTCAACTTTGCACATTCAAGTTATTACATCATATATCTTTTTCTGATAATATTTCTCAAGATAAGAACAGAAATATACTTACCAGAAATTTATATTTCTTTTCAATAAGTCTTAGTACTGCAGTTCTGCTGTAATATGCATGCTAAAATTAGGAGTAAAATGGTATTTAATATTCAAGCTATACCATTCAAAATCTATTTTTCCTGTAACATTTCTTTAACATAAATTACACAATAACTTAGTTTAAATTATTGTAATCAGGGTAAAACACGTTTTTCTAAGTACAATGGATTATGAGCATAGCAGTCATAAGAATGAAAATTATATTAAAAACTGGAGCATTTACTGACAGACCAATAGAAAACAATCTACCCCTCAGTTGTGTCCAGTTACCATGCTAAATTACTTTAAAACCAAAAAAAAACCCATGTCTGACTACCAGTGTATGACAGAGCCTAAAGTAAAGATTAAGAAGTGAGGGTGAGGGGGTCGGGGGAGGAATCACAACTCTCACAACGAAGAGGGTACTGTACTGTTTACACATGCAGAAATCTGCCAAGGCTGAAATGCTCTGAAGGGACAGTATCTTAATCATTCTCTGCCAGTCATGTTTTAAAACTGATTCGAAGCGCCAAAAAACTCTCTCCTTAGAACTAAACATGGATGAGATTAAAATATGATTTTTATGCATTGTACAAAGGGGAAAATTTACATGAATATTACATATGTTCGATATCATTAGCCTTCAATGTAGTTTATTTTACTTTAAAAAATTAAATAATAGTCTAAAAATCTATCAAAATTCTGGGGAATAGAATTTAATTAAGTGGGGTTTGGGTTAATTGAGGGTTAATCAAAACCCTGTGTGTTTTAACCCTTGTAGCTTAAAATGTTTTAAAAAACCATTAATCTTTTTTTCAGGTTTAGTAAGAGAAACATATTGACTTACAATTAAACCATTGATCATGTTCTAAAACGAAAGCCTCACAGTACATCCCTTAGACTGGAGTTGACATACCACAACCCTCAGGCCAAATTCAGCTGCCCCCTGATATGGTAAACAATGCTTTATTGTAACACAGTCACATCCATTCATTTATATATTACCTATGGATGCTTCTGGGCTACTGAGAACTGAGTAGTTGCAACAGAAACAGAACAGCCCACAAAGCCAGAAATATTTACTGCTTGACCCTTTATGTAAAGTTTGACAACTTCTGCCTGAGATGAGTGGAGGAGAATGTGATAAATTTTAATAATACTAGAACACACTTGGGGAGCTGATTTAATAATTTTCCATTGGTTAGTTTTGCTGTAATGTGCATCATTCTCTTAAGAATCAAGTGCTGCCAATAAAAATGTTAAGTAAAAAAAAGTTAATTATAAACAGAATATGATTTGTTAAAATTCACCTGTTTAGGTCTTTTTAAAGCATACAACCACATAAAACAAAATCTTAATAGCTGTTATCTCTGAGTTATAGAATTAGAGAAATATAATTCTGCTTGTGCTTTTACATATTTTGTATATTGTCTACAATAGTGGTGTAATTTGATAATCATAAAAAAGAAAAAGGTCAAATGTCAGATGTGAGGAACAAAGGGTTCAGGTAAAATTAAGTTGAGCAAGCATCTATCAAACATATACTATATGTAGGCCAGGTAAGTGCTAAGCACCAAACAGAATTATGTTTTGGTTAACTGGGCATTATTATACAGTCTAGATAAAAGGCAAAAAAAAAAAAAAAAAAAAAAGAAAGAAAGAAAGCCGTCAGCTAGATAATGTCCAAATCATGCTCAGCAGTAAATGAACATGTTGCTGCTTTGCTTTGCATGGTTTGCATGGCAAGTCATGGTCCCATTCCCATCCTTCCCCACTGCAACAAATACAGGTTGAGAGGGACAAAGATGTAAGAACGCAGGCCAACACAGCTATGACTACTGCCAGACACAGACCACTCTTATTCAACAGATGAGGGAGGTAACAGTGTAAGAATCTTTTAATATTAGTTTCAGTTCTAAGATAGTGATCAACTCCACAGGAAGTCACCAGCATTCAGGCATTAGACACATTTTACAAACTGCAATTTCATTAAGTGGCAAATGAAGAGATGTTTTCAGACCTCTAAGCCAGAGAAAAGTGAGCATTGAACCCTTATGTTCTACCACATCTGCTTAAAAAAATTCATAGCTTTTAAACTAAGACATGATTTTGGATAGGTCATCAGTTTAATAGATTCAAATGAATTACCATTAAAATCCTTTTCTGACTCTGTCACCTAATAGGTAAACCATCTTGAGCAAGTTACTTCTCTATCCCTCAGTTGCTGCATCTGTAAAATGGGATAATAATACCACCACCTACATCATAGATTGTTATAAGAATTAAGTGAGTTAACATGTGTAAAAGTGATAGAACTCTTGGCACACAGTAAACATTCAAACAGCAGCTATTCTTTGACACAGTAGAGCAATACACAAAGAAAGGTAGTAAAACATTCCGTATTTCCTTACCATCCACTTTTTGAACCACACAGCCTTGGTATCAACCAATGCAAGAAAGTATATCGGATCCAAAATCTTTTGTGAGACAAGATGGCTTTGATCATGTTTAACTGATAATAAAGACAAAGTACTCTCCACAATTTCTTCCATATACCTTAAAGTTTGGGAAAGAAGTAATTTTTAGAAAAAAAACAAATGCTATATATATGTAATAGTGACATTTTATATTTATGGAATGATAAAGTAATAGGTAATCTTTAGAAACATTTTTTAATATTTCAGTAAATAGCAAGGGTGAAATTCACCCCCAGTTTTCTCTGCTCTAAAAACGTATGTTCTACTTCAACACTGGCTGTCCAAATTTAACTTTCCTTTTTAGACCCACAGTTACTCTTACAACCTTATTAAAAATCTTAGAACTAAAAAGGGAAAAGTTTAAAGAACATTCAAGGAACTTGACCAAAGTAGCAAAGACCAGTAATGAAAGAACCTGAAGCTACAACAGCCTCTTACCTTGTTGTGATAATTAAATGGTATAAAATGGTACTTGCATAGAGCCATTCACATAGTTAAGTAAAAAACATGAAAAGCTAAAAAATAAACTAGTAAGCCTTTCCCAACCACATAAATCAGTTAAGACCGTCTCTACTCTCTTTGAAATGTATATGGACAGTAACACTCCTAATTTTATACTGGCATAAACTAGGGGGCTTACTTTTCTGGGTGTCGAATCCAGAAAGATGGAGCCTCTTTCTGATATTCATTTAGAAGACGAACCTATAAAACAGTGCATAACCGTTCTCAAGCAGTTAGAATTCTTAAATATAGAATTAAACAGAAATAAAAGCATATTATAAAAAATGAATACCTTTTTAAGTAAGTGGATCATATTAGGATTAGTTATATCTATGCCAGTTGTAAGAGTAGGAATATGATTTTCTCTAGAAAGAAAGTATAACTCCAAATATTTAGCTAAAAAGAAAATATAAAAATAAGGTTATAATACCATTCATTCACAGTGCTTTCTGAAAGTTATTTCCTATCCATTTTCTTAAGTACAAACTTATAAATTTTAAAAATTATATAATAAACATACCTAAGCTTTTATAAATTTCCTTGGTCATATGTAATGGTGAAAGTGTAAACGTCTGTGCATAGAATTTTAAAATCCGGTCCTATGGAAATGAAACAAGATTTGTATCCAATATTCTTTCATCATCTATTTTTGTAAGAATCGTTTTCTACATAGTAAAAAACTTAATAAACACAAGACCATTCAAAAATTTCAGTAGAAATGTAATTAAAACGGCGCGTTCTTGTGTTGGTTGGCAAAAAGTAAAGTCAACCAAAACTAAGAGTCAATCTAATACAGCAGTATATTGTTGTAAAATCTGGTAATAGCAGATACAGACATGGGGAGATGGAGTGAAGAAAGGAAACAATATAATTTGTTACAATTTGACACAATGTAAAGGAGTCAAACAAAGAAACAGTAGGAGTACTAAATGTAAAACAAAACAAACGAAAAACCCCACTCCTTTCCAAATCCACTATTTGTTTTTGTTTTAATTGCTCACATAGGAAGATTAATTAGATTGTTAGGACTTCAATAATTTTGCCTATTCCCAAGAAAAATATTATATTCCAAAATTTTACATTATTAAAATGTAAAGTAGAAACTACCACAATGTAAATGAATTAAATGAGATAACAGATGTAGTCAGTACCTGACACTCGTAGGTACCTAGAAATGACAGCTTATCATTTTAATTATACCAACTTTGATGGGATTGATCCTAACCGTGAGATTCAGTTTCCCATTAAAAAAATAAAATTCCCTCAAATGATCTACTCTGAAGAAAAAAATAACCTTGACTATATCAAATATTAGATGAATACATTTACAAACAATGGTTACCCAAGTGACTAAAAATATATTTCAATAACCCAAGAGGTTCGTACTGAACACAGGATATTAAATACTTTGGGAAGTTTTCATATTTGCAGCAATTGGTAAGTATTTGTCATACTTTTCGAACACTATAGGCTTCACTCAGTTACATGTAAGAGTCCTTTAGAGCACCGTTCCCCAACCTTTTTGGCACCAGGGACCAGTTTTGTGGAAGACAATTTTTCCACAGACAGGAGGGCGGGGATGCTTAAGGCCATAATGCGAGCCATGGGGAGCAGCAGATGAAGATTAGCCGCTCACCTCCTGCTGGGTGGCCCAGTTCCTGGGGGTTGGGGACCCCTGCTTTAGAGTAGAGAAGGAAAAAACAGAATCAAACTCAAGAATTTGGGTAAAGCATAAGTTCTAGATGAAAAGAACACCATGCCTTGTTTTCTATTCAAGTTGATTGGTTTTATTACCATTTCCCCTCTATGACGTCTTCCAGTTTTATTGCCTTAAGTATCCACACTGACTCTTGCTGAATACAATGGACAAATCAGGCCACTTACATTGACCCAGTAAGATCTTTACCATGTTTATAAAAGGAATAAAGGAAACCTATTAGACCACTATTATGTCTTTAAGAGGGAAATTTACAATTTCCTGTTAGAATGTCTTGAAATATTAAAAGATAACCCTGAAATATCTTTCCCCTTTGAAGTTCCTGAATCCTTGAGTTTTTAGAGAAGTCTGCCTCACCCTCTGGGGTTAGTATGGTTGAACTGCATCCAGGTATTGGGTAATTAAACACCATTTTCCCCCTTATAAAAATAACAAACCACTTGTTTCTAAACCACTTCTGTTTACCAGTATATTTTCATTGATGGAAGAGCAATTTTAAGTAGTAAAAAGGTACTGAGTTTTATTTTTATTTGTATTAACTGTTTACTGTCTGTCTCCTCTTCTAAAGTTCTATGAAGGCAAAGGCTTCTGTCTTGCTCAGTGTTCCCAGCATCTGAACTAGAATGATGTACACTGTAGGTATTCAGTGCATATTTGTTGAAGAGCTGGAAAAATTTCTTTTTTACTAATACCTTTAAAAATTCTATATAAAAAAACCTTATCAATTTTAAAGCTAATGTTTTTCTTCACTGACACATCATTTATGAAGAAAAAGACACTTAAAAAAACCTAGTTTGGGGGACTTCCCTGGTTGTCCAGTGGTTAAGACTCTGTGCTCCCAATGCAGGGGGCCCAGGTTCGATCCCTGGTCTGCGAACTAAGTTCCCACATACCACATCTAAGCCCGCGTGCCGCACTAGAGAAGCCCATGCGCCACAACAAAGACCCAGTGCGGCCAAAATAAATACATATGTACATACATAAAAAACCTAGTTTGTAGTTAAATGTGATGCTGGAATACAGTCAGGATTTTTTTTAATCCCATATAATTACTGCACTTTTTAATATAATCTTACTTTTCAACATAGTGTTTCTGAGAAGTCATATGTGAATCATTTTTTTTATATATATAAAATAACTCGCTACTGACTAACTTTACAGTTTGGGGAATTTTCTACATTAGTTTTATAATTCATCTCAATTATCTTCTAAAGTGTTAGCTTTACAGTTTTCTAACTTTTCTTTTTAAGCAGTTAAGCAATCTCTAACACTTAACTGCACAGGGAAAATGCTTATTAATCCTTTAGAATAAATTGTAATCATTGTAAGTTCAAGTCTTCATATATCATGAATTCTTTCAAAAACACACTCTTTCTTTTTTTTTTTTTCGGTACGCGGGCCTCTCACTGTTGTGGCCTCTCCAGTTGCGGAGCACAGGCTCCGGACGCGCAGGCTCAGCGGCCATGGCTCACGGGACCAGCCGCTCCGCGGCATGTGGGATCCTCCCGGACCGGGGCACGAACCCGCGTCCCCTGCATTGGCAGGCGGACTGTCAACCACTGCACCACCAGGGAAGCCCACTCTTTCTTTTAAAATATTTTTCTTAATTCAAAAACATTGACACAGATACTTGGATATCCCTTTACAAGATAAAACAAAATGCATAAACTAACATAGTCTATTATTTGGCAATGAAGTATGACACTGACCAACCATACTTTGAATCTAATCATGACATAGTAAGTTAATTCCTTTAAAAAAAAAAAATCTTGACAATTCAAAAGCTGGAGCTGAAATTATATTTGCATTACTATTAAATATTTGAGCTACTATTAAAGAAAATTATATTCCATTTGCTCCTAGAATAGTAGGAAAAAAAACAGGAATTCTTAACACTTCTGTAAGCATTTCCTTACACTAAATACAGGATCAGGATCTGAAAGATACACTGTCAGTTTCTCACAGAGAGTGGTCCAATTTTCACAGTTCAGTACATCAGATGGAGGAGCTGAACATAACGTTTGCAAGGCTTCATATCTCACCTATAATTTTTTAAAAGAATTTTTATTAATACTCAGCCACCAAAATAATAGCAATTCTCCAAATATTTAACAAACATTGAAACGCGGAGTCTGGATAACTGCTCTAAAGAGCCAGTTGAAAATCAGAGGCCCTTTTATAAAACAATTCTTGATAATTCATTTTTTAAACTGTTAAGCAGAGAAACTAGTGTTTTAATTTTTGCTTTACATAAAATAACCTAAATATATTAGGAGATTCTAGGTCACACATCTAAGGGGAAGAGGAGAAGGGATGGTAGCCAAATCTGAATCACCAGAATAAGGTATTCCAGTGTCTCCTCCATAGACTTTCCTCACTTGAACAGACCCCATAGGTGGTCCTACAGTTTGAGGACTCTAATTCTAAAACACTGCCCAGTTATGTCCCTGGTGAAGCATTCCCATTCTAGGATATATGAACAATTCTCACAAAGCAATTAATTTGAACTTCTTTGCCGCTACACCATATTTTCTGACCTTCTAACCACTGAGATAGGGGGAAAAAAGTGATTCAGCAATGTGATGCAAAATTGAATTTCTGAATTTTCACAGAAATCTTATTAAGCATTCTTCTCAAAATTCAATCAGAATTCACTCAGGACAGTATGACCCAAGGGACAGCAGTGGCAAATAGCTCTACTCCAATCGTAAGTGGAGTAAAGCTTCTCCCCCACTCACTCTCCAACTAGTGAGTAATAACACACTGATTCCAACCTGTTCCTCAAAATTTGGTTGTTCCTCAGCTGAAATAACTGAAACCTAGTGAGGGGGGGAAAAAAATGAAGAGTCAAAGAGCTAAGACCTTAGGACACCAAGCACTCTGAATGTGTCAAGGTGTCAGTTTTCAGGGTGTCAAGTTTTAGGTGAAACAAATAGAATATACATGTGTTTAAAATGTCTATATATTCATATGAAAAACTCTTAAATACAATTTTATTTGGGATAGGCATTAGGGGGACTATGAAGAGAGTTTAAAAACAGTAAGTAAATTTCTCCTTTTCAGTTAATTTTTAGGACAAAACTCCATTAACAATTTACTATTTGCAGAAGTAGAACAAAGGTTTCTGAACAAGTATAGATTTCCAAATAATCCACTTAAAGTCAATAATATTGTTATCATATAAAGTCAGGTCCCATTGCCAATCTGTTGAAACATTTACTAAAACCTAGAAAATAAATCAGAATGTGAAATGCTGAGAGGAAAAAAAAAAATCAGTGGGAGTAAATCATAGCTATTCACTTAATTTAAAATGAAAAGTTGAAGAAAAACAACGTATTTCAAAAACGAGACCAAATGGCAAGATATAACAGATGTCTGAGGTACTTCAAAAATCCTATAATTTTCTATTTCAAGTGAAACAGACTGACTTTCAAATGAAATAAAACTTCATAAACAGTAATTTATACAATTATTACAATATAAAGAGGCTCAATAAAATTGCTTTTTAAAAATATTTTCTAATAAATGAACATGAGTCAAAGTTGCTCACGTTTTCCAGAAGTAGAAAGAGGATTAAATGAAGATTATTTTCTTCAAAGAAATCACATACAAAGCAACAGTGAAGGAACAGTTTGGGAGAAACTGCTCATAAATTCATCCCTTGAAAATTGAAACTAGAAATAAAAATTTCCTCTTACAAACTGTGAGAACTCTCTAAGGAGAGCCTCTCTTACTCTGTGACTTTTCATTTCAAGACTAGGAAGTCTAGCAGGGATATCAGTCTAGAACTGCCATGATATTAAATTACTATCTTCAAGAGAAATACTCCAGCTGCTACTAATTATAATCTATTTTATTTATTTATATATATATATATATATCTGACTGAACTTAACAGTTTTCCTTTAAACTTACCTCTTTAGGTTGCCCAGAATCCAACTGGTCTAAAATTAACTGTAATTTTCCTTGACAAAATTTATAACTCTGTAACACAATTAAAAGAACGTTAATTCCTTCATTCATTTAGTAGACTTTTAGAAGTATTGTTATAAATGATTTTTCATATAACTCCAAGCACAAAACAAATTCTGAAACAAGAGAAGGGGATGATCTATTTTGATTTAGCGGCAAACTTAGAATTTTTGTATCCCAAGGCATTTAAATGAGAACTTAATGTCCCAGTAGGACAGTGTACTTTCATGTATATGAGGTTATCATTTGCTGAGCAAATGCAACATATAGAACATTATAAGACTCAAAAGATATAAAGCTAAAAACCTTTTGCACCCAGGAATCTGAGATGTATGAAACAAAGGTAAAACAACATAAACAAATAAGAAGGCACTGATGGTACCCTAAGCATAGCTATGATGCTGCTTGAACTTTTCTGTTCCTTTTCTTCCCTGTGCTTCTCCTTAAACTTTCTCCATGTCTCCTCTTAGGTGAAGAATTCCTAAAGTAAAAACTTCTATCTAGAAAAAAGTTTATAGTACACCATAAGCTGTTTTAGAAAAGGAATCTTTTTCTTGCCAAAGCAATTTAAATAATACCTTAAATAACCACCTAAAAATAAAAGCTGCCATTATTATGTAACAAGCCTCGTACTACCTCAATTCACAATGACTCTGAAGTATGAGAAATACGAAAACCAAGTCACCCAGCAATCAGAACTCAGATTCCCATCTTCATTAGAGACCCTCTTCTCTTCACTGTCTATACTCTCTTGAGGTGTTCTCACCTAGTTCTTAAATACATCAATGACTAAAATTTATCAGTCACTTCATCTCCAAGGTAACATATATAATTATCCTTTCAACACTTCCCCTGGATGTTTAATAAGCACCTCAAACTTAACAAATCCAAAATAAAATTCTTGATTCTTTTATTCCAAACCTGCTCCTCCCTCAAACTTCTCCATCTTGGTAAATAGTTCTATCCATCCATATTTTGTCTTAAGTCAAAAATAGGAGGCAATCTTGACTCCATGCTTCCTCTCATTTCCTACATCCAATGCCATGACAACTCCCAAGTTTCACATATCATAACTTTAACTACCCATTGCCACTTCACTGCTAAAACCTTAGTTGACACCATCATCGACTCTAGACTACTTAAATTCATCCTAACTTGTCTCCCTGCTTCTGCTCTTAATCTCATCCTACTCTACCCCATCATCCATTCTCTAGCAATAGACAAAGCTTCTCAAAATTATAGATCAAGTCTCTTTATCTCCCTTACTTCAACCCCACAAAAAGACTTCCCACTTTACTCAGAATAAAATATAAAAGTTTGACTTACACGATCTGGCCCCCGCCTATCTAACTTTCTCTCATACCACTCTGCCCTCTGCCATGTAGGTTTCAGTCATGCTGACCTTTTTTCCCCCATCTGTGGAAGATGCCATGCCCACTCTAGCCTAAGAACCTTTGCCATTGCCACTCCTGCTGCCTGGCAATGCTATTCTTCTAGAGCTTTGCATGGCTGCCTTCCAATCACTTAGTCTTTTTGATCTTTTTGGTCTTTTTCACTATAGTATCCTCAATACCTGAAACAGTGCTGGATACAGAGTCGGCACTCAATATACATTTGTTAAACTCGAGAATGATTCCATAGCCAGTCTTCCTACCATGTTACATTGCCTCTAACAATACAGGGTACATATTGTCACTTGATAACAAACCCAAAACAGCCTGATATTTCAGATCCTTCAACATAAGTTTTCTTAAAAAGCCTTAAAATGTCCTCAGTTTTACTCCTTTCTAAAGGTATATAGTTCACTGAGCATATACCCAGAGAAAACCATCATTCAAAAAGACACATGCACCCCAGTGTTCACTGCAGCACTATTTACAATAGCCAGGTCATGGAAGCAACCTAAATGCCCATCGACAGACGAACAGATAAAGAAGATGTGGTACATTTATACAATGGAATATTACTCAGCATAAAAAGGAACGAAACTGGGTCATTTGTAGAGACGTGGATGGACCTAGAGACTGTCATACAGAGTGAAGTAAATCAGAAAGAGAAAAACAAATATCATATATTAACGCATACATGTGGAATCTAGAAAAATGGTATAGATGAACCAGTTTGCAAGGCAGAAATAGAGACACAGATGTAGAGAACAAACGTATGGACACCAAGCGGGGAAAGTGGGGGTCGGGGGGAGGAGGTGGTGGGATGATTTGAGAGGTTGGGACTGACATACGTACATTAACGTGCATAAAATAGAACCTGCTGTATATAAAAAAAATTAAATTAAAAAATTAAGTATTTAGTTCAACTGCTGAAGTCTGTATATACTACTTTTTAAAATTAGAAGTACTGTATATTAAATAATAGAGCTTTAATTTTGAGTTTTCGTTATACAACAATTAAAATACTAAAATGTATGAGTGGTAACTACTAAATAAAATGTAAGTATATATAAGTGCAGCTTGTCTTGTCTAATGGGAAAAAAGTATAGACAACACAGGATATCTTACATAGTATACATATACAAACATTAAGATATATGTTGTGTGTATATAGATATAAGTATACATGTCCATATGTGTATACAGTATGTATATAAAGTACATATACACACTCATTCTACTGCTAATTACACAAGCTCTTTTCTTTAGCCTGGCCCTTTCGCCTCTTGTAAAATTGATTTCTTCTGGTCCTCCCACTTCCACTATCATGACTTTCATCAGATTATCATCTATGTCTAAAATGTCCTGCCATCCAACTTATCAGCAAATAAGAATATCAAGGACATGAATTTTAATCAGATGGAAGATTAAGCCAGGTTTTAAAATTCTAACTAGCTATGTGTCCCTGGAATCTTTAACCCCATCTGCAGTTTTCACATCCACTTCCTAGCATCACCGTAAGAATTAAACGAGAACAAATGTAAAGTCTTTTTGCTTTATCATTATTAAATTTTAAAATTTGAAGTAAATCTCAAATTTACTTCAACCAGGAAATTTTCTATCTGAAAATAGAAAACTGAGTCCCCCCTACCTACTGCCTATTCAAGATCTATAAATATAATTCATTGATTTCAGATTTCCATTCAGCTTCTTTTCTAAAAGAGAAGTCACGTTCTACAACAGCCCTGGTAAATGCAGAGTCAGATACTGTTTGAACATTTGCAACTACAGGAGTTCATATTTGGTGAGACAATCAATATTATGTCAAGTAGCAGTCAAAAAAGATAATACTTAGATCTTAAAATTCATTTGCTTAAATGCTCCCCCTAACAAAGACTTTTTTTTTTATCTCTTTATGATCAATACCTCAGGCAAGCAACCCTTACTTTGAAAATGTCTTTGCTTTTCACTTCACAAAAATGATCGCAACTAATCAGCATGATGATCCCTCAACTTCCCTCCTCTTACTCTCAACATTATTCTGTGGTGAACAGTTAACCACCAAATCCAAAGATCTTTGCTTAGTCCTTACCTTATTTGACTTCCCTCTAGCCTTCATCCCCCCTTAACCTCCTACCCAGTGCAATATGGTTTGGTACCCTTTCTAACCCAATCTTCCATTTCTGTCTGCCCTCTGAAATGCGTTTCCTAAGATCTTGCTTACTTAGGTGGCTTAAGTAGCAACATCTCTGCACAAATGACTCACGTTGTTATCCCCAACATTTCTACCAAATGAATCCTGCATGTTCAACTACCTGCTACACCACTGGGATACCTTACTGGTGTCTTAAATTCAATATGTATACCCAACAACAACAACAAAAAAGAATAAAAGAAGAACCCACCACATTCTTCTCCACATCTAATTCCTCCCTAATTCCAGATTTGGTTCATAACATCATAGTCTCCCAGCTACTTTGGCTTTAAAAAAAAAATAACTAGACCTTTAACTTCTACTTCCACTTTGCACTACTCTCTCCAAAACATATCAAAAATCAAGCTTAATGATCCTACTTCTGCAATAATTTCACATCAGTCTCTATTCCTACAAAGCCTCCTCAGTTCAGGTCCTCATTACTTTTTACTTAACTACCATGATAGCCTTCTAACTTATCTCCCTACATCCACTTTCTCCCCTTCCCATGCCCTTCTGTATACAACTGTTAGGTAAGTCTGACACACATTTTCCTGTTAAGAAACCTAAAATGATTTCTCTCAAATTACAAAACAATTAAATTTAGCTTTTGAATGCATTCATCTATTCCTCAAATATTTATTCGGCATCTACTATGTGTCAGACACCTACTATGTTACCAGGCACTATGATTTTATAGCTAGAAACAATAAATAATGATTAAGATATAATCCTTACCCTTACTCCATAAACTGCCCTTAATCTAACCTTCCAATTTACTCCCTGCAAACTCTGTCCTAACCCTTCACATAAACTACTCAGAGCTTCCCAGATATGCCACATTCTTTGTTGATGCAGAAATTTTGAACTTTCCCTTGTCTGAAATACTTTCCTCTATAGCTCTTGGATATTCTTGGTTATAAGGGCTCGTCTTTGAATTCCCATGGCACATTACTTCTACTTGCAACTTGGTTATTTATGTACATATCCTATCTCTTTACCCTCAAGTAAGCTCCTTGAAAAAATAATGTATATCTGATTCATCTTTGCAATTTTATAGTGCCTGGCACAAGATATTGTACACAGCATATGCCCAATACATATCTGTTGGTTGAATATGTATCCAAACAGTTGAAGTCCCTTAATTTTACCATGTTTGCCTTTCCTCTCAGGTAGTAATGCATATTAGAAAAGCATAGCCTTTAGTAGTTATCTGATTGGAGTAGCCTCATTAATATGCTTACTACCCTATAAGATTCCTTTGTCTTCTTAAACATAGTACAAATTACTCTTAAAATGTTACCTAAGCAATGAAATACATACTACGCTAGAAATGAGAATAAGTCTAATACCTACCTTAAAGGTTACCTATATACGTTTTTAACATTTCTGTGTGTTATTGTGTATCACTGGATGGACAAATTTCCATTGCAACTAACTATAATAATTTATTGATACTTAACTGGAACATGTAGATAACGTGTTCCACTGACTACAACAGAGTTAGAAATATTTAGAACAGCTGAAATTGTTAGATTAAAAATTCCTGAGGGGAGCAGTGTCTGCCAACTTGATTGGTAAAGCAACACAAAAGAGACCTGCTGCTGCTATCAATATAAGTAGATAATTCCAAAAGGAAAACATTTTTAGACATATTTACATGTGTGAGAGTATAAACCAAGCAAATAATTTCTGAGCAAATGCTACAGGGAAAAGAGCAAGAAGTAGAATAGGTTGATAATCTAAGATGGATTTTGGTCCTACTTTATGATCATAAGGATCCTAATTAAAGGTCTTCAGATGCTAAAATAAGATTTGTATACATTTCTGTAAAATTCAGTATACCTAAAGATAGCGAACATAAGATGCATTCTGTAACTTTTGTTGTTTTAAAGAGATATATTCACTTTATTACAAAATATATTGGAGAATATTCACATTAGTCAATAACTACACTTTAAGTTCAAAAATCATACCACCCTCAAATTACTCTAGAAATCTCTATTTTAACTATTTGGTTTGTAAACTACATAAACCACTGAAATACAACTAGTCAAAGAAAGACAACTATTACTGTTGTTCAAAGAGCTATGGGAAATAAAATATATAAATATTAAACCTAATGATTCTTTAGGCTTTAGTATGTGTAACTGTACAATGATTTCTTTCCTGTTCTTACAAAAGAAAAAGAACCACCACCCAGTGATGATGACAATGATAACAGCAAACATTTATATAAGAGCTTAATATGAGCCAAGTACTGTTTAAAATGCTTTACATATATTAAATCTGCAAGGCAACATTATAAGAGTAAATACAATTACTATCTCCTCTATAACAGTTAAGAAAATTGAGTCACTGAAAGAGGTAAGAAGACAAAGCCCACAGCTCATCAATGGCACAGCCAGAGTTTGACTTGTTTCCAAGATTCAGAATGAGTTAGCTTCATGCAGAGTAGTTTTTTTTAATTGTAGTGCATCTAAAACTTCTTAAAATTATGAGCCCGGGCTTCTCTGGTGGCGCAGTGGTTGAGAGTCCGCCTGCTAATGCAGGGGACACGGGTTCATGCCCCGGTCCAGGAAGATCCCACATGCCGTGGAGCGGCTGGGCCCGTGAGCCATGGCCGCTGAGCCTGCGTGTCCGGAGCCTGTGCTCCGCAACAGGAGAGGCCACAACAGTGAGAGGCCCGCGTACCGCAAAAAAAAAAAAAAAAAATTATGAGCCCACCCTTCATTAAGCCTTAAATACAGAACAAAGTTATTAATTCAAAACAAAAATAAGGTTTTAAAAATATTTTCAAATGATAAAGTTCTTAATTTCCTAGATGTTCAAATAATGTTTTAACAAAAAAAGAACTTCTGCACTTTTCGTTAAAAGTGCTACCATTGAGAAATAACAAAAATCTATTAATATTTACAAGTATAAAGAAACTTAGGTATTCATAAAGATATTAGCATTGTTAATCAGAGAAATTAGTTTTTCTGGTGTCAAATTGTCTCAAGACATTACTATTAAACCAGCAAGCAAAGAAAGCTCACACCTGCACCTACCCAGTTCTTCTCCTAAACAAGCCCCCTGCCTCAAGCTTAACTCTAGGCAGCTGCATTATCAATACTACCATGTTTTTTTCCCTACTCTCAGCTGCCTTTCCCTTTCCTTCTACATTTTTAGGATTTTAGGTTCCTATCTTTTTCTGTTTATAAGACAAATAATAATAATAAAAGTCTTATCAATTAAGGGTAGCTCGAGATGGAGGAACTTCTGAATAGTAGTTTGGGCTGTGGCTATCCTACTGTTCTGGCCGATGCTGCTGAACAAGAGATGAGAATCTCGTAATTCCTCAGCAGTAGTATGACATCCTCAAAAGCAGAATTCCTCACCAAAAAGAGCATTGTAAAAACTTTAAAGATTTTAGGAGAGGCCAGAAAAGGGGTTGAACTCAAGATATTCTAAGATTTGAGAAGTTAGGGTAAAACGTAAATTAGAGTGGTTGATAGCACAGCACATACTCAGAGACAGGGGAAAGGCCTCAAACCCGATAAAAGGAAAAAGCTACTCAAGAAAAGTCTTACTGGAAGAATTCAAAACCTAGCAACAAGATGGAATTCAAATTGTTCCCAGGAGGCAGTTCAAACACAAAGCTTCTTTTCCAGGAAGTAAATAACAGAAAAGATCCTGGCCTTCAGGTGAACAAGTAGCAACAATGGCAAGATATTAGTTTCCTCACTGCTACTGTAACAAGTTACCATAAACTTAGTGACTTAAAGAAACACAAATTTATTATCTTACAGTTCTAGAGGTTAGAATACATTGGCAGCCACTCTGACATCTACTTCAGCCCGCACAGCACCTTCTCTGCCTCTGACCCTCCTGAGTCTCTCTTATAAGGACGCTTGTGATTACATTAGGCTCACCTGGATAATCCAGAATAATCTCCCCATCTGAAGATCCTTAAATTAATCACACTAACAAAGTCCCTTGGCCCATGTACGGTAACAGGTTCATAGGTTCTGGGTATTAAGACATGGATGTCTTTGAAAGGGCTGTTATTCTGCCTGCCATAGGTACCAAAGGATGGGTGGGCTTCAGGGGGAGGTTACCATGAAAGTAAAGAAACAGTAAATTCCTTAAATAGGTTCACATCATAAAAGAACAGCTGGTGACTGTTATCCTAAACTCACCTTCTCCATACAAAGGGTACACCTTGGGGTTCCCTTAGAACGTAATAAAATATCGATAGTTTGCACACTACAAGAAAGCATAATGTAATGCCTGTGCCATATTACAACTGAATACTGTCAGGGAAGAGAAAGAAAAGCTGCAAGAGGAAAGGATATTAATTTTGAAAGCTTAATTAGAGGTAATCCTCTAATCTTCCAGCAGTAGAAAATGACCCATAGAAGCTCAGTTAGAAACCATACAGGACTAGAGCTGGGAAATTTTCTATTTGAGTATGTCTCTCAATGGTATCCATTTCAGCATATCCTTCAAGAAATAGCAACAATAATAAAAGCTAACATGTACAGAGCAGCAGCAATTATTAAATCAGTTAATCTTCTCAACAGCAGGATGAGGTAAGTGGTATTATCATTCCCATTTTAAAATGAAAAACACTACGGCAGGGAAGTTAAGACACTTGTCTAAGGTCACACAGCTAGTAAGTGGTAGAACAAAGATTTGAACCCAAGAAGTCTCCAGGTAGTGCAGCACAGAACAAAGAGAACAGACTATCAAGGGTGAGAGACCAGGCTTAAATTCACAGTGGAATCCTAAGGAGCAACACAAGTTTTACCTATTATTATAAGCCTCGCTTTTTCCTGTAAAGTAGGCTGGTAACACCTATAGTGAATATAAAGCCAAGCAAAGGGACGAACATATGGCAGCAATCCCAATAACAGATATCTAATATTATTATTTTTATCTCTCTAGCATTATTTTGCAGACTTTTTCCAGGTTTAATCACAGTGCCAAATGCTTTCAGTGAATGCTCTGCTCACAACTATAGTAAAAATCAGCCGACTTTATTCTTTAATATGCTCAAACTTACACAGTCTCCAAGGCAGTAATGTCCTTTTTTTCAATACTGGGTCAGAAATCCATACACAATCAGGATGCAATGTTTAAAATAGCAATGAAATAATGAAATAAAGCAATGAAATAAAGCCTACTCTATTCACAAAATACAAGTGTTCTAATATCAAAACAGCAGCATCAAAATTGTTTACTGAATGCTATTCATAGAACAATTCAGTTTTTTTAAAGCCCAATGCAAGTAACATCAATTTTGAAGGCATCAATAATAACATCAATATTTGATGGAATGAATGATATATTTTCAGGGATCCTTTCAATTCTGAACCTATTAATTCAGCCTCTCTTCGGTCAGTTACATGCAAGAGAGTCTTTTTTCACTAAACAAAAGCATAACCAAACATCTTAGAGTTTGGCCACACTGAAAGAGCTTTCAGGACAGGTCTGGCATTCATCTGCTTTTTTCCAAAGGCCCAGGGATCCCACACCTTGTTGGTGGACATACTTCACTTTCAATTCAATTAGTCGCTTCTGACACAAAGTCATATTCATAAGGCAGGCACTTGAAAATGCAGATATACCCTGTGGACATTCCAAAGGAAGCCATATAAACTCAGAGCATGATCCTTCTCAAGAATCAAAACAAAATAAAAAACAAGAATATCTTCTGAAAGTATGACTCCATTTCTACCAATGCTGTGAATTTCTTCAAAAATCTATGATTCTATGACTGGAAATAAGTTGGTGCTTAGCTAGCACCTCTTAACTGCCAGCTACTCAATCAATCCTATTGAGATCTGAATACTTGTACTTCTTAGAACAAATTAACAGTGCTCCACTTTTTTTCTCTTGTGGTTCGATTTCAGTGTATACACATGGTTCATCAAATAACTAAGAAAGTATAATCTTATGATCCCTCAGAGTCCTAAAGTTGGGTTTTCTGTGTCTTTCATTTCCAGAAAGTCCTTGATCTGAAGAAGCAGTTCAGTAAACCTACTGAATAAGCCATCTGACTGTATTAAGCTGAACTAAAATCTCTACAGCCCAGCTTCTTCCAAAGAGTACATCAACAAGGGATGATTAAGAGCCAAAACATGAAGAAAATTCACAATCTTTGTCACTTCCTTCCTCACATCATCAGATAATTAACCTGACTTGTAAAATTTAAAACTCAGCACATTATCTCCTGCTAAATGATGCAGTGATAACTTTTACATTCTGCTTTGACTAATTCCAAAACCATTTTTCCTTCAAAAGTGCAGTCTCAACTGTGACTAATACACACACGTATTTCAGGTTTCACCCAAACTCCACAAATCCCTTTTTGCTATACGTTTAGGATCTACGTTATAGTTATGTCCCTACGTTAGAACTAATTAGGTGAAAATGTTTCACTAAAAATATCAGGTAGGATTCACACGAAGGTCAAACAGATTCCATTTGGCTTGAAATTTTCTATGTGGAATTTCATGGTGCATGCATGGGCTCTACTCTATCTAGTTTCCTTTGTCTTCTATTAGGACTAATCTAGACATTGTTCTTTCCCTTAGCTCTGCTGAAGCCAAAAGACAAGGATTCCAATAACCTGGAAAGATAAAATATAAAACCTCAAATCTTTTGACATTAAAAAAAACTTAATGTGTTAAAACTAACAATTCACAGCAACCTTCACAGAAGATAAATAAGGGAAATGTTTTATCTCCATATTTCATCTATAATGTAGTTAAAATTTGATTAATAAGGATTAATTGGGAATAAGATCTTTAACTAAAGTCTAAGCAGATTTGTTTCAAGTGTTATTATTTTTAATCCAAAATCCACTAGTTTATTTCCTTACCTCATTAATAACTGTTCAGATATAATTCACTGAACATGTAATTCTAGAAGATGTTATTTCATGGACTAAATCTTTAATATTAGATTATGTTATTGTTTATTATCCTTCTGAATCTTAAAACTAGAAAGTGGAAAAAAGTCTAGCTAATAAAGAATGTATTGAAGGTAATGATTATTAAACACCATTTCAAGACATAAATGCAAAACTAAACAACATACCTGACTGAATGACGAATCACTATCAGAGCAATTGTCTGTGCAGTAACTATTGCTTTTCTCCTTTTGGATTTTTTTCTGCCTTTCTTGACTTTGCATTTCATCTTCTTCAAACTTGTTGATCATAGAATCCACCACTATCATCATGATGTTCTTCAGGGAATGCATCATTTCTTTGTATCTTTAATTCAAAGCAATCTTTGTAAGAGAATGGCTATTAGCACAGATTAAAACATTCAACTAAATTAAACTACCTGATTATTTCTTTCTTGTAAAGTCCCTTTAACAAACAATTCTAAAGAGAAAAGACAGTTTTTCTGAAAGAATAAATGGCACAACAGAATTCACACAACAGGAAAAAAAATTAATAGGGAATCTAAAATGTGTTATTTCCCAAGTTTTTCCATCTGGTTACATGAACCAAGGCAGTAAAATTAAAAGAATCCAAGGCAAGATGTTCCAATGGCATAGATTCCAGTTATTAGTAACAAAGTCAACTATTAATATCAAACTACCAAAACCCAGCCTACTTTACACATCACTTTTATTCCTTTTTTAATTTCTCTTTCACTATCCTCCCTTCCTCTATTTTTTTGCTTCCCTTCTCTCCTGCCTATAATTTATATGTATAGACATCCATCACCACAATTGAGACCTAAATAAGTATTAAGAGATCAGTGGGTCCTTTCAAACAGAGGCTAGAGAACCCATTGTCAGAGATGTTAAGAAAAGGATTCCTGAAATTAGTAGAAGTTTGAACTGGATAATTTCTAAGATCCCTTTCAGCTCTAGCGGGTCTAAAAATATATATATTTTAAAAACTTATAATAAATTTTTCCATTTATTAAGTGCAAACTCTCAAACATCCATACTAACATTAGACTGAGATCCTCCAAAACCCTACAAATAGAATTTTAGAGCTAGATGGAAACAAAAATAATCTAGTCTACCCTTTATTTTACAAATGAGGAATATGAGATGTGAACTATTGAAATTTCTATATTTAAAATAAAAAGGCATAAAGATTTAAATAAACATAGTGAATAAAGTACTAAATTTGGAATCAGAAAACCTGGATTAGAAACCTGACTACTTTATGTACAAGCTCTGTCATTATAAATAAGTCTATTTTTCCTCAACTACATATGAGATAAAAAGAATACAATCTAGGAGCACTCTTCTATTTACTAGCTGGGATGCTGCCCAATTTATAAATTACTGAATAAAGCCATTTAGATCTTCAAATTAAAAAAAAATACAATCTGGCTGATCTAGTTCACATAGCCATAGCAAGAAATAAATGAGAATATATATCTGAAAGCTCTTTGTAAATATAAAGCATGATAATATGATTGTTTATCATTATAACACTGGAAATACACTAGAAAATAAGCACAGAAACTTCCCTTTCTTTATATTTCTGGTTTATGCATCATATTAACTACATAAATCAGAGAAAGGATACTTTTCTCATAGAAGTAATAAAATCATGCTGGGGGATTTGGCTAAAAATAGTGGACTGAGTTCTTAAAGTTTAAAGAAATTTTTTGGGACTTCCCTGGTGGTCCAGTGGTTAAGACTCCATGCTCCCAATGCAGGGGGCCCAGGTTCAATCCCTGGTCAGGGAACTAAGATTCCACATACCACAACTACTGAGCTTGCATGCTCTAGAACCCATGCACCACAACTAGAGAGCCCACGTGCCACAACTACTGAGCCTGCGTGCTCTAGAGCCCACATGCCACAACTAAAGAAGCCCATGCACTGCAACGAAGACCCAGAGCAGCCAAAATAAATTACTTAATTTAAAAAATAAAAACAAAATGAACTTTAAAGAAATTTTAAAATATATTTTAAATTATATATTATATACATTGTTATTAAATATATGTGATTTCTATATGTAATTTAAAACACATTATATATTTAATATTATTTAACAATATATAATTTATATATTATATAACTTTAAGTAAATTGAATATAATACATATAGCTGTATATGTACATATTTTTAAAGTCCCAGAAATTATGAGAAAACACAAAAATATTAAAAGAAAATTAGAATAGATTAGGAATGATACAGAGGGAAAACACATACAGAAAAGAACCGCTATAGAGGTGAGAAACAGTCCAGGGAAAATTCAGGTTTACAGTAAAGGGATATAAAGAGCAAGAAGGGTAACACAACATTGTTAATCAACTATAATCCAATATAAAATAAAAAATTTTTTTAAAAAATCAAGAAGGAATTGAATCCTAATACACTCATTAGACTAACTGGTGAAGTACATATAGGAACCGAGTGAGGAGGCCCCAGCTTCCTCCTCTACACATTCTGTGCACCAAGAAACAGGGAAGTATAATGATGCCCCAGTAGCAATCAATAGCTATCCACCAGAGCTGCTCTCCCCTTCCACAGTAATTGGATTATAGCTGGGAATAGGAGTAAACTACACTCCCCAGACTCTGTTCCAGTTAGGTATAGCCATGTGAAGAACATAAACTCCTGTCCCCTTAAAATTTACAATACAGTGATTTAATAAAGGAATATAAAAGTAAATCTCAGGGGGAAGGGTGGGGGGAAGGGACAGTTAGGCAGTTTGGGATTGACATGTACACACTGCTATATTTAAAATGGATAACCAACAAGGATCTACTGTATATACAGGGAACTCTGCTCAATATTACGTAACAACCTAAATGGGGAAAGAATTTGAAAAAGAATAGATACATGTATATGTATAACTGAATCACTTTGCTGTACACCTGAAACTATCACAACATTGTTAGTCAACTATACTCCAGTATAAAATAAAAAGTTAAAAAAAATGTAAATCTCAATGATTTACAGGATAAGAGTAAGGGTAATTAAAATCCATAGAAAATCTGTAAGTTTCATTTTAGAAATACTTCCTCCAGAAAACATAAATTTCTTGAAACCACAAACATTAATTCTTCTGCAAGAAATATCAGCAAACGAGCTAAAGGTAGATAAAAGAATAATACTTAAAAAAACAAAAAACTAGAGAGTAAGGCCCTGAATATCAAGAGTTAAATAAACTAGAACTCAGTAGCAACTGCAGATTTGAAAAAGCCAAGGATAGAATATGGACACCATTGAGAAGATTCCTTCATACTCCAAGAAGTTAAAATAAGAAAAAGCTCTAAGAGGTAGTGAAAAAACCCATATCAATTAACAATGAAAATACACATTGTGAGTACTTTCACTTATATATATGAGAATGTATGACAGATGCTACAAATGAGCTGTTTCATGTACAAACCTCTATTTAAAAAATAAATATCAAAATGTGTAATTAGGGAAGCAATTTGAATTATTACAGTAAAAATGTTTTTAATAAATGTACTGTTGACACATTAGCCCCAAGTAGTTTCTAAAGAATCACACACAAAAAAAGAAAGAAAATAATTAATACTCTGTACAACTTAAAATCCTTCATCCATGATTCACAAAGCAGAAGACATTCATTAAGACATTTAAAATCTTTTTGAGGTAATTATTGTTGTATTAATTTTTACACATGAATGAACTAAAACAGAAGAAAATTAAATGTCTTACCCAGAGACAAAAAGTAATTTCCTAACAATCCCATGTAAAACTTTGCTTTTAGCATTAAAAAGCTTTTATTTTCTGACTAATGAAGAGTTTTAGTCCCCCTTTTAGAATAAGCTTAATGATACTGTCAGAAATAGACTACTAATTATAATACAGTAGTCCCTCCTTATCTAGGGTTTCACTTTCCACAGTTTCAGTCACTCACAGTCAACCGTGGTCTGAAAATATTAAATGGAAAATTCCAGAAATAAACAATTCATAAGATTTAAATTGTCTGCTGTTCTGAGTAGGTGATGAAATCTAGAGTCATCCAGCTGCCCAGCACGTGAATCATCCCTTTATTCAGTCCCACCTATTAGTCACTTAGCAGCCATCTGGCTTATCAGATCTACTGGTCAAGGTATCCCAGTGATTGTGGTCAAGCCATCCTCATTTTACTTAACAATGGACCCAAATTGCAAAGAGTAGTGATGTTAGCAATTCAGATATTCTCTACCTATGCCTAATTTATAAATTAAACTTTACCATAGTTATGTCTGTACAGGAAAACACATAGGATTTAGTACTACCCATGGTTTTAAGTATCCACTGGGGTCTTAGAATGTATCCCCCTGTAGGAAAGCAGGGATACTGTATTATCCAAAGATGGAAGTGGCTCTAGTTTTGTTTTTTCATCAAATCAGTAAATAAGAAATCTTGATCTCCATGGCTTTTAACTTAATATATATTGTGGTTAGAACTTGCTAAATTTATAAATAGCTGCACACTGTCACTTTGTTCATAACATGTTTAAACAATCAGTTGTCACAAGGGGAAAGAGGTCTCATCCAACATCATAAAGAAATGTTTAACAATTTCAAAATAAATCAAATATAATTTTTAAAATATAATAGGTAATATAAGCTCAGGTATATATTTCAATTTTTCTACTACTTGAAAGAGGGGCTATATCTCAAGCTTCAGCACCTGCCTTCAAACTGCAATAGGAAGCAACCATGATGGTCCAGCATGGAGAGAAACCAGATGCCAAAGGCACTTAAAAACATCACATAAATCCAAGTCCACAGTCTAGAATTAACAAAGCAAATGTCATGTGTCCAAATCATCACCAAAAATAAGTTTTGGGGATCCAAATTTTTAAAGTTTTACTGTGCATAAAAATTATGCAAAATTTTTATCAGAATAAAAAATCATTGCAATCTAGCTTCAAAAAGCAATTTTTAACATTAGATAACATTAATATGCTACCTACCCTAAGAATTAGAAACTAAATAGAGCTACACTAATAAGTATGAATTAAGAAGAAAATAGAAATTTATGCTCTCTACTTGCCCATTCTGCCCTTTATAGCCCTAAAGAGTCTTCTGTTATGTTACATTTCATGCGGGGCAAGAGGGGATGGGGGGTGGCGAACCAGACCTTCAATCATCAATCATATGCCAGTGTTGAAAGATAATTAAAGTGAGAAATACCTAAGTAGCTGAGTTTAAACATGAGAAGGAAATTTCAAATCTTCTTTCATCTCAATTACTGCTCTGTATTAAATTGTTTTCTGAGTGAGGGTCAGGCATTTTGTCATGCTATCTCACTGCTCAAGAACTCAGAGTGGCTGAGACCTAAAAAGAGTGAAGAAGCATTAGGAACAAGACAAGGATGTCCCTTCTCCCCATTGATTTTCAACATCCTACTGGAAGTCCTAATTAATGCAATAAGACAAGAAAAGGAAATAAAAGGCAAACAGATTGGGAAGGAAGAATAAACTGTTCGCAGAAGACATAATCATCTATGCAGAAAATCTGAAAGAATTAACCAAAAAACTCCTAGGACAACTATGTGATTATAGCAAGGTTGCAGGATACAAGGTTAATATACAGAAGTCAATCACTCTCCCACATACCAGTAATGGACAAGTGGAATTTGGAATTAAAATCATAATACCATTTATATCAGCACCCCCCAAAATTAAACACTTAGGTATAAACCTAACAAATATATACAAGATTTATATTGTGGGATGGGGAGAGTGGGAGGGAGGGAGACGCAAGAAGGAAGACATATGGGAACATATGTATATGTATAGCTGATTCACTTTGTTATAAAGCAGAAACTAACACACCATTGTAAAGCAATTATACCCCAATAAAGATGTTTAAAAAAAAAAAAAAAGATTTATATAAGGAAAACTATAAAACTGTATTGAAAGAAATTAAAGAAGAACTAAATAAATAGAGAGACAGTCCATGTTCAAGGATTAAGAAGACTCAATTCTTCTCAACTTGATCTACAGATTCAACACAATCTAAATCAAAATCCCAGGAAGCATTTTGTAGATATCAACAAAATTATTCTAAAGTTTATATGGAGAGACAAAAAACCCAGAATACCCAGCACACTACTGCAGGAGAAGAACAAAGTTAGAGGACTGACACTACCCAACTTCAAGACTTACTATAAACCTACAGTAATCAAGACAGTGTGGTATCGGCCAAAGAAAAGACAAATAGATCTGTGGAACAGAATAGAGAGCCCAGAAATACCCTTAAATATAGTCAACTGATCTTTGACAAAGAAGCGAAGGCAATATAATGGAACAAAGACAGTGTTTTCAACAAATAGTGCTGGAACAACTGGACATCAACATGCAAAAAAAATGAATCTATATAGGTACCTTATACCTGCACAAAAATTAACTCAGACTGGATCACAGACCTTAATATAAAATGCAAAACTATATACCTACTAGAAAATAACATAGGAGAAAATGTAGACGACCTTGGATTTGGCATGACATGAAAGATACTTCATTAAAATTAAAAATTTCTGATCTGCAAAAGACACTGTTAAGAGAATGAAAAGACAAGCCACAGACTAGGAGAAAATATTTGCAAAAGACATACCTGACAAAGGACTGTTATCCAAAACATACAAAAACTCTTAAAACTCAACAATAAGAAAACAACATGATTAAAAAGTGACCCAAAGTTCTTAACAGATAACCTCACCGAAGAAGATAAACAGATGACAAATAAGCATATGAAAAGATGCTCCACATCATCTGTCATTAGGGAAATGCAAACTAAAACAACAGTTACACACCTATTAGAATAGGCAAAATCTGGAATACTGACAACATCAAATTCTGACAAGTAAGTGGAACAAGAACTTTCATATATTGTTGATGAAAATGCAAAATGGTACAGCCACTTTGGAAGACAACTGGGCAATTTCTTACAAAACTAAACACAATCTTACAATGTGACCCAATCATCCTCCTAAAAACCCACACACGATGTTTATAGCAGCTGTATTCATAACTGCCAAAACTTGGAAGCAAGCAAGATGTCTGATACATTCAAACAATCGAATTTATTCAGGGCTAGAAAGAAATGAACTATCAAGCCATGAAAAGTTTCCATAGAAGAAACTTAAATGTTTTTTTAATTGAAGTGTAGTTGATTTACAATGTTTCAGGCGTACAACAAAGTGATTCAGTTATACATATATATGTACATATATATATATTCTTTTTCAGATTCTTTTCCACTATAGGTTATTACAAGACATTGAATATAATTCCCTGTGCTACTTAAATGCATTTTATTAAGTAAAAGAACCCAATCTGGAATGCTACATACTGTATAGTATGTATGACATATGTCATACTGTATGACATTCTGGAAAAGGCAAAACTATGGAGACAGTAAAAAGATCAGTGAGTCAAAAATTGCTCTAAAAGTAAAGTCTATTTTAAAAAAGTGAAAAGTGAAGGAGTAAGTGACACAAATATTTAGGGAAAGGACATTCTAGGTAGCAGAAGCAACATAAATACAAAGAGCCCTGAGGGAGGACTTTGCTTGGCTTGTTTGAGAAAAAACAAGACCAGTGTGGCTGGAGCAGTGGAAGAGGGAAAATGATAAGAAATCAGGTAGGAGAGGGAGCAGAAGGCTCATGGTGGGCCTTGTAGGCGACAGAAGAAACTGGATTTTATTTTGAATGAGATGAGAAGCCTTCAGAGAGTGTTGCGTGGAAGAGTGGCATGATCTGAATCACTGGTTTAAAGAATCATTCTGGCTGCTATGAGGTGAAAAGACGGTAGGGGACATGGGTTAAGGGTGCTTTCAAGGAACGCTGTTGAGAGAAAAATTACTTTAAAATATTACTGTGGGCATACTCACTCTTTAGATTCCTGAGTTGTTTTAGTAACGTGCTGTACCACTGTGTCATAGCCAAATTCCTCACCCTGATTCTGATCAGATGTCCATTTTTCTATTTCTTCTTCAATCATAGACCCCAAAGTATTACATATATACTGTCTAAGGTATTTCACAAATTCATAGCTGAAACAAACATTTAAAAAATAAATGCAGTAAATATCATGAACTCACTTATCAACCATACCCAGAAAAAATGTTAGCACAGAAAGATTTCTAACATATAATCAGATTTCTTACCTTAAACCAGGATTAAATTAGTCATTCATCCCAAATCATATAGCTAATCTAGAATTTTGTTGTTTTTTTCTGAGACACTTGGAAAAGATCACATTTAAAGATGATGAGAGTAGACAGCAGACAGCAAATTTCGGGACCAGCACAAACTTTAGGGGGTTAGGAGTCTTTTCACACTTCTTTTTTATGCTCATATCTTTTACGTGTGATGCTTAATGGTAGGGAAAGCAGTTGTTAAAGATTTTCACAATTGTTCAAGCTGATGAAGAAAACCACACTAGGTAACAGTAATTATAAAAGAGTAAATAGGAAAAGGTTAAGCTCCAATCGTCAAGAGTTTTTTGTACATTTGTAAATTGTGTTCATTTTGAACTGACCTAAATTCCACCTAATCAGCTTTTGTCTGACTATGTTCACAAGAAGTCGCTCAGACAATTCAATACATTGGACCTTCTTCTTCATACTGTTAGGTTGATGCTAACATTAAAATCCATTTGCAAACTCAGACAATAAGCAAATATGAGAGGGCAAGAGTTCCAAAAGTGGATAATTATATTATGAAACATGTTTACTGAAAATAAAGAGCAACGATTATAATTAATATCACGATTTACAAAGGTTTAAAAAGTTTTTGTGGCCTCTTAAATGACAAAGATAATTTAGGACGGGCCATTTTTGTAAATGCCACTATGTTTAAGACTTGTAGTTTGAATATATCACTGTATAAGAGCCTTGCATATATGCAGTACAGGAGATCAAGGAGAGCCTGAATAATTTTCTTCACATAATTATAAGTCCATCATGGTATCCAGCATACAGTCTTCAGTTTAATATTTATTAAATGATTGTATGTCCTCTAAAGAACAGCCACCTTTTACCCAGGTAGCCAAAGGATCTCATTTTCAATTTTAACTGCTTTTGATTTGGATTTCCTGCCCTGCCCATTTCTCCTCAACTCTGAACCCATTGCTGCTTCCTGGAATCTCCATGGCTGCTTCAGTAATGTAAGTGGCAGGCCTGCCATAGACGATGCAGGCTCCAAAAGTCAAGTAGAGATACTTGACATGAAACCATGTAGTATTATAGAAAAGGTACAGGCTCAGAGTCAAAACGACCTGAATGTCAGCTCCAGCTCTACCACTCTAGCTGGAGTGGCCTGGGACAAGTCTGTTTTTCCATCTGTAACTTGGAAATGATCATGTCTGCTTCACTCCACTATTTTAAATTCAGGAGGCAATAGACAAGAAACTTAATCATTATAAACAACAAAATTACGAAGGATATTCTCTACTCCGACAGTGTCAACTTCAGACTCAACACAAACAGGTGATTCCTTTAGTTCTTTCATCAGCCAAAACGTCTCCCCAGAATCTAGACCTATACAGGCATACCTCGTTTTATTGCACTTTATTGTGCTTCACAGATATTGGGAGTTTTTAACAAACCGAAGGTTTGTGCCAACCTTGCATCAGACCAAGTCTACCAGCACCAACAGCATTTACTCACTTTGTGTCTCTGTGTCGCATTTTGGTAATTCTCACAATATTTCAAACTTTTTCATTATTATATTTGTTACAGTAATCTGTGATCAGTGATCTTTGATGTTACTACTACAACTTGCTGAAGGCTCAGATGACGGTTAGCATCTTTAGCAATCAAGCATTTCTTAATTACAGTATGTACTTTTTTTACATAATGTTATTGCACACTTAATAGACTACAGTATGGTGTAAACATAGCTTTTATATGCACTAGGAAACCCCCCAAAAAATCATGTGACTCGCTTTATTGCAATATTTGCTTCATTGCAGTGGTCTGGAACCAAACACGCAATATCTCCGAGGTATGCCTATATATTAACTACCTACTGGACAAGGCTACTTTATGTTTTTTTCACCATATCAATCAGCACAGTCAATACCAAATTTATCATCCTACCCATCCGCTCACAAACCACGTTCTCTTCTGACATATATCTTTGTTAATGGTACCATCCTTCAATCAGATACCTGTGTATAGCCTCAAACAATCTTCTCTATTACACCTCAGATCTAATTAGTTACCAAACTCTGTAATTCTGTAAATTCTTCCTCCACAACTTCTCTTTCCTTTCCCACTGCCATCAGACTAATGTTCACATCTTCATAACTTTAGCTAAACAATTGCAAGGGCTCTCTTAGGTCATACTATAAATCAGTGGTTCTTAAAGTATAACATGGGGCTTCCCTAGTGGCACAGTGGTTATGAATAAGCCTACCAAATTCAGGGGACATGGGTTCGAGCCCTGGTCCGGGAAGATCCCATATGCGGTGAAGCAACTAAGCCCATGCGCCACAACTACTGAGCTTGCACTCTAGAGCCCATAAGCCACAACTACTGAGCCCACATGCCACAACAAGTGAAGCCTGCGCGCCTAGAGCCCGTGCTCCATAACAAGAGAAGCCACCACAATGAGAAGCTGCACACTGCAACGAAGAGTAGCCCCTGCTCACCGCAACTAGAGAGAGCCCTCGTGCAGCAATGAAGACCAAACGCAGCCAAAAATAAATTAATTAATTTTTTAAAAAAGTATAACATGGATAAGAATCACCTGAAGGGCTTATTAAAACACAGATTGCTGGGCCCCACTCTCAGAGGTCCAATTCAGGTATACTGTGGGCCCAAGAATTTGCATTTCTAACAAGTTCCCAGGTGACGCTGACGCTGATGCCAATGCTGCTGGTCCTAGTACCATAACCTGAGAAGCACTGATCTAGATACAGATTCTGTATTCAGATAGCTTTTAAACTAGCCTAAGTGTCTTAGGCTCTCTGATCAGCAGATTCCTACAATGCTGTGTTAGTTTCTGGTGTACTGCAAAATGATTCAGTTATACATATACATGTATATTCTCTTCCATAATCTTTTCCATTAGAGTTTATATATTATAATTTATTAGATCCATCCATTTTAAATGTTGACATTTTTGTTTAGGGTATTTCTAAACCAAATCTTTGCATATTCTATACAAAATGGTGAAAACTTACACAGCCAAGATATCATAAAGGTATCACTGCTTTCTTTGAAATGACTTTGAAAATGAAAAGGATCCAGATAACCCTTTCAGCCCAGTGTGATCTCACAGCCAGTCTCTTACTGGGAAAGAGAAGAGAACAGTGAATGTGGAAGAAAGTGAAGAGAGAGACAAAAAGTCCCTAAAAATAATTCTGATCTTCTTCACAATCCTGCCCAAGGCTAGTCAATCAGACACATCAGTTTTCTTTGGCACCTCTGAGATATTCAGTGAGAAATGGAAGGTGGGGCAAGCCTGAATTATTTCCCTGAAATTGAAAGAAGAGCCATTCTGAGGATGAATCCCACCATCAACACCTACTATGGAATAGCAGTATTACCCTAGTCCCTTAGTTTCATCAGCCTTACCTCTGTGCCACAAATCAGACAATTAGGAGAAACGAATATTTAACTGAGAAATATAACTCTTGTGTTTGCTTTGTTTAAAGCCCAATCTGTAAGTAACAAAAATGATATTTTCATAACAAAGGCAGTAAGAAAATATAATGCAAGCCCATTAACAAAATGTATTCAAGAAAGTTAAGATAATATCATTCTAAAATAAAAGACATATTTTTTAAATCCCCACTATTTAGCATCAGATGTAAATAACAAATATGCTGGGAACATTTTTAAATCTGTTCTTTGGGAACTTAAGTAACCACACACTTTTTTTTTTAATGACATCACTTTGACCTATGACCACAATAACATCTCCCTGAAGACCCCATTCAAAATGCTTTAAAGTTTTGGTTCATTTGCCAAGTTAAATTAACCCAAGGACCCCAAGTCTGAATCTTGCCTTAATGGGTTACTGCTCTTTTCAAATGAATCTTTTAAGAAAAAAAGATCTCTTGAGAGGCCAGGTCCTCTATCATGGGAGGACTACCAGGCTGCCTATGACCTTAGGATGCTCTACTGACTCACTGATCATTGGAAAACTCTGAGAGTCTCCAATCCCAAATTATTGAAAATAGTCATTTCTTCAAGTGGGCGCTTCTACTCTGTGTGTAAGAGTAATCCACGTCTTCAAATTCCCATCCGATAATTCATTTTGTGTTGGTTCTTTTCATCTGAATTCATGGCAATACCCAAAAAAATCCTAGAAGTAAAATACACAGCAATGTGTCTGATCATTCTGCTTTACTTCTGACAAATATGAAATTTTTCACATTTACACAGGAAAATTTTATTAAGTTGAGTAAAAGAACATTCACTGTTTTCCATTCTTCTTTCCTCACCTTTATTACCTAGGAAAATTTAAGGATTTTTTTCCCATGATGAACTTCTGACATGTTCAAATGTTGATATCAAAATATACAGAGATTACTATTACAGTATAAGGACATAAAAAATCTAATACAAGTTTGTTTGAGGAAATCATCCTCTTAGGTATTTAAAAAAGAACTTTTTCAATAATATACAGAAAAATTATCAGTAATGATATGTTATAAAAAGATAACTTATTAAGTTATGAATTATAATGCTGATATTTGGATTAAATATGGATTATATTTCAGGATTATAGGACTTATTATATGATAAACTTAACTTTATACATATTAGTGTATAAAAAGCTATGTTAAAAAAAAAGAATGAGTATTTTATACTACCTACAATCTTTTAGGTCAAAGAATAAGCCTCTGAATCATGATAAACAGTTACTAAATGCATTCATTAATTATGGAAGCATACATATAATTCTTAGCAATTTCTTCTATGCAGGGATAACACTTTACACAATGGATGTTTTCTTGAAGTTAAACATACTAAAGTTCACTAATATACTAGAGTTCACTAATTAAACATACTAGAGAGTTCACTAATTTAGAAAGTCACTGGTAGATTCTTCTGTTAAAAAAAAAAAAATCCCAATTCAATAAATACAATTGTGCTCCTTCTGTATCAAACCAAAAATATATCAGATTAGAGGGCTACAAAGAAGAGCCTCTGCATTAGAGACTGTTACAATCATTAGGGTTGCTAAGTATTTATATACTTAGCAACCCTAATGAGATATATATATATATATAGCAATTCTCATTGAAATGCAAGTAAGTATTTTCTAGCTCTGTGGTTCTCAACCCTGGCTGCATATTAGAATCACCTAGAGAGTTCTTCCAAAAATACTAAGGCCCAGTCTCTACCACTCCCCCTCTGCCAAGCCCCCCAGGAAATTTGGATTCACGTATGGTTAAAGTTCATCATCAGTGTTTTTCTAAACAAACTCCAATCAATCCTAGTGTAACCAAGACTGAAAAACAGGGCTGTTGTTTTTTTTTAAAGGAAGCCAGTCTAAGTGTAAAAATTTATACAATACACAGACACATAATGAAAGCAATGTCTTCTTCCCTACCTCTCACCCCTCCTGCAAGCCTCAAATCCTAGCTGCCACTTTCAAAGAAAAGAAAGAAAGCTTGGATCTTTTAGAGAAAGTGTACAGTTTAGGGTAAAAAATAATAATAAAAGAGGCTATGGAAAGCAGAGATAGGTTAGGGCAGCTGCACTGTGGGGCAAATCCCCAGATAGGGCAAATCCCCAGATAGGGCCATTCTGCCTACACTATGGTTTCTCTCCAAATGACTGCTTTCTTCCCCCACTTTATTATACTACCTGAAATTCCATCATTCATGGACTCAATTGTTTTAACAACCAGCTTCTTACAAAAATGCCAATAGCCTAGAGATTCCAGTTTCCCCTATAAAACTATTTAATAAGATTATTTTTCTTGCTATTATACCAGGACAACATCGGGTGGATTTAAGGAACCAATGTTCTGATAGTGGAGATGGGATGACAGATAATTCTGGTGTATGAAACACTTCGGGAAGCAACATATACCTAAGTGACTCAAGAACATTTAGCGTTCAAGGAGAGTTAGGTCAGTGAATAGAAAGACAAATGAAAATATGAGTACCTGGACTGACAGTTAGGATCTCATCAAACTCTGAGACTGTAAGATACTACGAAAATACCAAACACAAGCATCTCCTCCTCTTTCCTCCTTCATAAGGAGTTCCTTCCTCCTAAGACACAGATCTCAGGCTAGTGCAGCTAACACGTGAATTTTATTATCTATATTTTTAAGACTAAAAATTACTCAAACTACTTTTAGAATTATAAATCTTACTTTTAAGACTACACACTTTTATAATTTGAATGTGTCTGGGATTTTTTAGGTAGGCCACAAGTAAATCTCTTTATTAAATATTAACTATGCAATTAATCGGCAGGCCTTTAATCTATCTAATAAACTGTTGAAGAAGAGTTAAAATTAACACAATAGTCATTACACTGCTGAAAGGAACCAGAATGATCCAACTTTAACTTGAAAAGCATTTAAAAATTGACACAGCTAAAGCAATATTTATAGGCAAATGTGTAGTCGTAAATGTTTACATTAAAAAAAGAAGAAAAGCTGCAAATAAGTGAGTTAAACATTCATCACAAATTTTAAAAAGTGTCCCAGGAAGGGAATAAAGAAGAGCAGAAATTTTAAAAACCATAAAATAAATACATAATAGAAAGGAAAATCGAAGTTAATAGCTAGTTCTTTGAAAAGACTAATAAAATTAGTCTAGATAAACCTCTAGCAGAACAGATGGAGAACAAAGGAGGAAAGGCATAAATTTAAAAAAAGAATAAAAAGGGGACAATTATAGATACTGGAAATATTAAAAAAGTAATAGGATATTAACAAAAATCTTTATACAAATAAATTTGAAAATCTAGATTAAATGGACAAATTCCCAGAATATGATCCTAGCAAAAACTCAGTAATCTGAAAATATTTTAAACAAGTATTTACATGTGAAATAAAAACCAGAAATTAAACCCCAAATTTAATGCTTGATGTGAATTTGTTTGAGGTAAATAAGTATTACCTGAGTATAATAAACATTAACAACCAAAACTGAATTTGAGAAAGTTGCAGTTTTTCTATATTCCTCTGTTTAAGTAATAAATCAATAGCTAACCAATAAAAGCTGGTCTCTGGTATCTCCAAAATAAAGAATATTATCATGCAATACCAGCTCTTAATAGTGGACTTAATGAATAAACAGGAAAATCATGGAAATACAAAAGAAAGCATATGTATAACCAGAAATACTAATTAACAAAAAAATTCCCTCCACACTTCTTAAAACTCCCTTGAGAATCTGGTGAAAACTGTAATGCTCTCCCCATAAAACTGCAAGTAAACACAAACTTTTGTTCAGAATATTAAAGGGTTCAAGGATTCCCCTGATGCCCACATATGAAGCAGGTAGGAATTCCAGATAAGAACTTCAGGGCATGCAAAAGTCAGTAAAGATAACATAACAAGAAAATTGTTAAATGTCATCTTCTATGAATTCAAAATGAAAGGCAAACACGTAATTAAAAATATCATTACTGGGGCTTCCCTGGTGGCGCAGTGGTTGAAAGTCCGCCTGCCGATGCAGGGGACACGGCTTCATGCCCCGGTCTGGGAAGATCCCACATGCCGCAGAGCGGCTGGGCCCGTGAGCCATGGCCGCTGAGCCTGCGCGTCCGGAGCCTGTGCTCCGCAACGGGAGAGGCCACAACAGTGAAAGGCCCGCGTACCGCAAAAAAAAAAAAAAAAAAATCATTACTACTAATAATAAATTGAGGCACCTGGAGACTTTTCGATGGAGAGGCTTAATTTAAATTACACATAACTCAAATCAAAAGAAAAACACACGTCTCTAGGGAAACATAGCCTTCAAGATTTACCTCAAATGGTAAATCTTCCTATCTACTGCTCCCAAACCCAGAGCACTCTGTACTTCTATAGCACTTATACTCCTGACATGTATCACAGGCATTTGAGCATGCACCTTATCCCTCTGTAGGAACTTAAGCTATTCCATAGGAAGTTAATCTCTCTGGAGTGTTCCTGTCGTGCTCAAAATGCATAATTGGTGCAGCCACTGAAAGATCAGATCAGCAAAGCAACAGGGATCTTGGGAACTCAATGTTTTTGAGGTATAGTGACAGAAAGCCCTTGGGATGATAGAATTATTCTCAAATGAACAAGAATAATTTACAACTAATGTTACTATGTTGCCCAGGAGAAAAAAAAATAAAATAATAATTAGGATATGCCGGTTGTGTCAGTAAAAACACAGAGGAAGCATTAGGTTTGGAAAACGAGAATATAAGATAAATTCGGTATCTGATTAAATAAAGGAAATCATGAACCTCCAACTTGGGCGCTATTTTGACAACAATCAAGTGAAAATTCTTTTTTTTTTTTTTTTCCTTTTTTTTCGGTACGCGGGCCTCTCACTGTTCTGGCCTCTCCCGTTGCGGAGCACAGGCTCCGGACGCGCAGGCTCAGCGGCCATGGCTCACGGGCCTAGCCGCTCCGCGGCATGTGGGATCTTCCCGGACCGGGGCACGAACCCGTGTCCCCTGCATCGTGCAGGCGGACCCTCAACCACGGCGCAACCGGGGAAGCCCCAAGTGAACATTCTTTATCCAACTACATTTTGATCTTTTCTGGATCAGCTGGTTTGTTTGCTTAAGAAATCAAAAGGAATTTTACTTGTGAAAATTTTCATCAGTTTCCTCCAGATGTAAGAGGATCTCCTCGGCGCACTCCAGGGAGGGAGCCCCCGTGATTTTCTCCTTCACGCTCTGGAACAACTGCCTCAGCATCGCCTGCAGCATCACTTCGACCTCGCCAGAGACATGGGCCATCCTCTGTCAGAATCAAACGCCCATGCCCTTTGCTGAGGGTCGCAGCAAACGCCGCGCCCTGCGCAAGCGCGTCCCCACCCAGCCCCCACCGGCGCATAGCGCCGTTCCCCGGGAGACCGCGGCAGGCGCTTAGGGGCGGGCCCTCGGCTGCCGGCGCGTCGTCCAGAAAAACAAGTTACCTTGCGTTGGGAAAACAAGAGTCCTCGAGGTCCCGCCTTTGGAACTCGTCGCTGCCGCCCTTCCGGGCCAAGAGGATTCAAGCTGCACCGACTAAGAGCAAAAAAGAGATCCCAAAGCCTCTGCGGGTGGACTTGACGGCGGGACGTCACCGCTACGCGTGACGTCCGCACGTTGACGTGACTTTCCAGATGGGAGGGAGGGCCGCTTGACAACCTGCCCGGGCTCCTAGAGGAAGTTTCAGGTGCGCTCGCTGAAAGGGTTGTAGGTGGGAGGAAGAAAAGGGTAGGAGGAGAAAGGGGTTAATAAAAGAAAGATAATAGAAGTGAAACTGAAAGCAGCTTGAAAAGTTTTAATTGAGTGAATGGTATTGAAGTGTTGCAATGATCTTTCCTTCAAACAGCTAACACCTATTGACTCCTACCCTTTACCAAGCACCTTGCTAGGAGCTGTGAAGAAGAGGACGCTGTCACATTCTAACAAACAAGAAGTCAGCGATTACAACATAGTGCAATTAAGTGTTACGATAGAGAAATGCGCCAGGTAGGTGCTGTGGAAACCTAGAATCACCTTTTAACCCAAAAGAAGAGTCAAGGAAAGAAGTGAAGAGAAAACTGAACGTGCAAAGGGTAGGGACCTGAGAGAGTGTAGCATATTCTGGTACTTGAATTTTTAGAATTAGAAAGAGGAGGAGAGGGGTCTAGAGAAGTAAATGGACCACATCGGAAAGGGTCATATTTGGCACTTTTAAGGGATTAGAGGTTTGTCTTGAAAGTAGTAGAACACAATGGGATTCCAGAACTAAATCGTGAGATATCATATATAAAGATCACTCTGCAGGATGTTGCAATGGATAATCATGGTCCTTCATACAGTTTCCAATCTAGGTAAATACCCAGTCCATGGTCATGTCCAAGCTGCAAGGTACCAACCCATCAGTGTTGGTTAGGATCAGATCCTGGTGTCTACAGAATAGTCAATCCCAAATCACTGATATGTGGTTCAATGTCAATAAATTCTCCCTTATCCAGCTTTATATTTTATGCCCCTGGTCCAACAACATCTGATTCACTTTACATGTCAGCCAGGATCAATGACTTCTTTGTCTATGCTGTTACTTCCAGGAGCAAAAGTATGATATATCTTTGCCAGCTCTAGCAGCATGTTTCTTGGTGAAATATATGCTCAATTTTGGTTGTCTTATTACCACATTAAGAAAAAAACAAACGCAGAGTAGGCATACTTGTACCTTTATTTGTGGGCGAAGCTATAAAAGCCAATACCTGTATGTGCGTAGAATCACCAGCATGTGACAACTGCATTTTCAGACTAACACAGGTGAGTTATATTGCCAATTCAGACACCAGAATTAACATAGCCATTAGCGATGTAATTTTTTGAAGTGGTAGACTGTTATTGGTAAAATTCAGAACAAAATAAGATATACTATTTATTTACATAGTTTTTGCATTCTTAGAAAAGTCAGTGTATTAAAACTGTGCCAAATATTATTTTTATATAAATGGAATCAGTTCATGGACTCAGAATCTTATCAAGAGCTTTTTAATCTACATGAATGTCCAGCAGGACTGTTGAAAGTCATATGGGAACCAGAACAATTCTTTTGTGTGGGAGAGTGTCCTGTGTATTTCAAGATGTTCAGCATCCCTAGCTCACACTACAAATACCAGTAAATGCCATCAAATTATTGTGATGACAGAGTGACCCCCACATATTTCTAAAATGCTTTCTTGGGAACAGTGGGGGGAGATTTGAACTGCACAGATTGAAAACCACTGTTCTAAACGATATACCTTTGGAAGAAGGAAAAAAAACTTAAAAGAATACCTGATATTCAAAAAGGAAAATTAGCCAAGAAGGGGGTGAGGGGAGTAATGTATTTAAATAAACCTCAATAAATCTTGTCTGTATAAAAAAGTAATTTATAATATTCTAATTTGTGAAGGTGAAAATGCATAGTATTAAAATACTATAAACAACCCTGGGTAAGTAGGAAATATAATGATAAGTTGAAGTATTCTGCAATCCTTGAATTTTTCTGAAGGAAGTTTAATATATTAAACTTGGTCAGGTAGGCATGGTGAAATTTCAGATGTAACCATTAAAAGACTAGATATAGAGAACTTAAATTCAAAAAATGGAGGGAAAATGATATAAGGAGATTTAAGGATAGAAAAACAAAAACTCAATCGATTGGGAAAAAAAATCAAGTAAGAAAACAGAAGCATAAGAAAAATGGGAAAAATTTAAAATATACAAAGATACATGACAGATAAAGTACAGAACACTGCTAAATTTAAATGAACTCAACACTCCACTTAAAGGAACTGTCAGATTAGATTTTTAAATAGCTAACTAAATGCTATTTATAAAAACCCTAAAAACAGAAACATTAACATTAAAAAGGTGAGGAAAGAAAAACTAGGTGAATATTATCCAAGAAAAAGTTGTTGAAGCTATATTTGTGTCAGCAAAAATGAAATTTAAGAAAAAGAGTTGTTAGGAATATGGCATGTCGCTTCATAATTTTAAAATATTAATTCAACAGGAAGATATAGCAATTTTAAATGTAAAGTAAGTAAGCAAAACTTCCAGTCTCTCCAAAAGTCTTTAATTTCCCAGAGAAGGTTTCTGCACATGTTCTTACAAAATATCCTTGAATAAGATGCACTTCAGAGTTGAATAAAATCTTTTTTTTTTTTTAGATTTGCTTTTTTGGATTGCAAGATACAGGTAAAGAAAATACAGTTGTCTCAGCAATACACGGTTAGCATTTATGCAGGCCTGAAATATCATTTATCATTGTTAAAGACACAAAAGCCTCTCAAAATAATCCAGAAATTGTTGTGCCAACCTAATTATTTGTTATTCAGACTGTAATAATCCTATCATTTTCGTGACTCAGTTTATCTTTTTTTTATCATCTCTGTTTCTACTGCCTCTCAATGCCTCCTGCATTCAAAACTCCGTAAGACTCTGTAGAGGATGCCATGGCACACAATAGACCATGCAGCTAATTTTTGCTTCACTGTGAACTTTCAGTAAGTTTCCTAATGCTTTTTTTTTTGCGGTACAAGGGCCTCTCACTGTTGTGGTCCCTCCCGTTGTGGAGCACAGGCTCCGGACACGCAGGCTCAGCAGCCATGGCTCACGGACCAAGACTAGCATTACTGGCTAGTTTTTACATGAAAAAAAATCCCAAAGGAAACATATTTTAAAAATTAATTTGTTTTAGCATTATTGGCTAGTCTTTACATGAAAAAAAATCCTAAAGCAAAGCAATTTTAAGGATTAGCAAACTGGGCTTCCCTGGTGGCGCAGTGGTTGAGAGTCCACCTGCCGATGCAGGGGACACGGGTTCGTGCCCCGGTCCGGGAAGATCCCACATGCCGCGGAGCGGCTAGGCCCGTGAGCCATGGCCACTGAGCCTGCGTGTCCGGAGCCTGTGCTCCGCAACGGGAGAGGCCACAACAGTGAGAGGCCCGCGTACTGCAGGAAAAAAAAACCCAAAAAAACTCCTCTGAAGTATTAAAAAGTTTAAATTAGTGATATAGCCAAGTATTAAACTGAAGAAATTAAAGTGTTATGTAATAATAATAGACATGAAAAAATCTTCAGCCACACTGGTTAAAAAAGAAAAAAATGCAAGCTAAAACAAGGTAACCAATTTACAAAATTAGCAGAGTTCTAGAGCATATATATATTTAGGATTGAACAATATGCAGTGAAATGATTACTCTTTTATTATGTTATAAGGAGTACATATAAGCAAAATCTTGGAAATGAAACTGGCAATATATATCAAGAACTTTTGACTCAGTAATTTTATTTCTAAGAATCTACTCCAAGGATCAGAGATGCAGTTGATAGATTTATTATGAGGATGTTTACAGACAGGTTATTTGTAACTTTAAAAAACAGGAAAAGCTCCTAAGTATTTCATAATAGGTTGAAGGTTAAATAAATTATGGCATAGGCATATGCTGTTAATATCAGCCATTTAAAAATATGTTTCCTATGAATGTTCAATAACAGGGGAACTATTCACTTTTTAAGTGGAAAAGTTTGAACCTAAAATTGTATACATTCACTCTATTTACTGAGTATCTGTAATGTGCATTGCATGATTATATATTAGGCAATACACACATATCTTACAATTATGGATGAAAATTTCTTCTACCGTAATTGTCATATTAGTATATATAATGCTAGACCTAACAAATTCTTAGTCCAGGTATAGAATAAGTATACTAAATCCTCCTGCACTATAGAAAGCCAATGGATTATGTCTGAAGTTGATAAGTTGATACATCATGGCATGGTTATATTATATTGAATTAATGAGAAAACTATCAAGACAATTAAAAACAAACATTTGAATATGGTTGCCTCCGAGAAGGTTGAAACTCCAATAGGGTTGGGGCAGCAATGAGGCAGAAACACTTGCCTTTTGTTATAAGTTCTACTACACTATTTTAGTTTTATTAATGCATATTTATACTTTCATTTTACAAACAGAATGCCCTTTTAGAGTTGGTAGTACATGGGGTCACAATAAATAGCGCTCCTCTTTCCCACCCAAGGTCAGAACTGAGAGGCAAACATAGGAGTCCAACAGCTGAAGATAAAATACCAACTTCATTAAAAGTTTAATTGAAAAATGTGACTTACGTTTGTGGCACAACAGGCTTGCTAATATTTCACTGCTAAATTAGCCTTTACCCACCCAGCCATTTGTGTAGCTATAAAATAGCAGGCCACCCCCAAGGAGGTAGACAGAAAGCAGAACAGAATGCATACATCCTGCACATAGGCTGAGGCTAAAAATCAAAAAGAGAAAGGAGTCGAGCAGACATACTCTGTTTCTTTTTCCAGAGTCACTGATCATCTCTATAAAATCACTCACTAGCCATCTCCTAATCAAACACATATAAGATATCTGCCATGTGCTAGGTACTTTGTTATATGTTATGGTTGGATCAGTGAACAGTAAGATAGGCAAGACAAGTCTGCTGTCCTCAATAGCTCACAGTCTGGTGAGATAGACATGTAACATGTAAGGGAGACATGTTTATAGATAATTAGACAAGGTGCTACATATTATCTTGAATGATTTCCTCCAGTTCTAAGAATCAGCATTTGGAGAGTCTGTTCAGTTCAATTATTTGTCCATAGTAGTTTTGGTGATTTTCTTGTAATCTTGGCATATAATACTTGCATTATCTAAGTGAAGCTATAATAGTCTAATTCAAATTCTTCAGCTGCCTCTGTTTATCCCATTATTACTTTTGGAACTCTTTTGTTTTCCAGGTCAGTTTTTTCATATACAGATTTAAAATAGCCTTTGTATTCTGTAATATTTAATATTTTAGTGGTAGTTTCAAATTTATTTATATACGTCCTCAACAATAAAATTAAGCATATCCTTTCTTTTTCCAGGTACTTTTCCTATTTATACTAACCATGAACATTAGGATAACACATTTTAAAGGTAGAAAGGCACTAAAATAACATTTGAATTGGAAGAAGAATCAATTTAATAGAATTTGGTAACGAGGTTTTCTGTAAAAACTGTTATCCTTTTTCTAATGCAGATATAAAAAAATTACTAACAAAATTCCATAATACAATATTCTAGTGAATTACAAAATTATAGTAAAATGTCACAAGTACTGTTAGGCTACCAACAGTAAGCACTGAGTAATTTTTAAAGCCTTTTTAAAAAAATCATTTTAAGAAACATTTTGCTATTAAGCAAAGTTGCCTGTACAAAATACATTTGTTATAATTAGCAATGCCCTATAAGAAGCATTTTACTGGATTTAAAAATTATTTAACCTGTTAAATATGGCAACTTGAACATATGCATTTATTCCTGCTCTATCCAGAAACCCCACTAAAATGAGGATAAAGAAATACAAAAGCCATAAACCCCCAAGGACAAAGAGAATGTTGAGAAGAGATAACAGAGAATTTGGTTTATTCTGTTTGTACACTATAAGTGAGGGTTTACCTACTCAAACATAGGCTGGCAGTTCTGGGATGAATCTTTAGAAGTGTGGGTAAGGATTTAGCTTGAAATCTCACCTTGTTCTATGCAAGGAAGCATAATTTAAGAATACTTATAGTTCATGTAGATAGGAATTTTCCATAAGTCGAGCTACATTGTAAAAGAAGACAGAGTTGGGTGGAGGCCTTATGTGTGTTCTAAGTGGGCAGGGGTTTATTGATAGCTCAAGCTTCATTATACACCAAGAAACAGTCAAGGGAGACGTTTGTGTCCTCTGAGTGTGAATGAGGTCTTATCCTGAAATTAGACCTCATGAGACATAGGCAGATATACTCAGAGGAAAAACCTTTGGTGTACAAGGAATACAGGCATGAGTTTAGTGAGATGTCAAGGGCGTACTAACTCAAGAGAGAAACCTTATTTTTTGGGGGAAGGGTGAAATGAGTCAGAAGACATAGGTTTCCAAACTCAGGAAGCTACACTCTACAAAGACTTAAATGAGCCATGACTTTAAAATACCAAGTATACCATGATGACTCCCTCACTTTTATCCCCAGCCCTAACATTTCACATTTACTGTAGATTCTTATATGCAACTGCCTATTTGACATTTCCATCTGGATAAATGATAGGACTCTAATAATTTAACATTTCCAAATCCAACTTTTGAAAATACTCTTCCCCAAAAATAAAAAAAATAATTTTCTTTATTTAAAAAGAAAGAAAATACTCTTCCTCCTCTCACTTCCTGAGTCTCTCCCATCTCAGTAAATGACCCACCCTCATTTCCAATTGCTCAGCCTAAATTTTTAAAATTATCCTTGATTCCTCTCTTTCAGTCATATACTATACCCAGGCTTTCAGGAAATTCTGCCAGCTCTGCTCTCGAGCATGTGCAGAATCTCTGTATTTTACAACATCCAGTGATACCACCCCAAGTCAAGACATCATCTGCTCCCTCTCTGATTTCATTCGCATCTAATCTTCCACCCTCCCCTAGCCACTTTGATGCTTACAAGCTTTCTTGCTATTCCTAAAATGCATTAAGCATTCTCTTACCTCATGGCCTTTGATGTTTTCCCCCTGGCTGGAATGCTCTTACTTTCAGATATTCATATAGCTGATCTTTTTACTTTCTTTAGATCTCTGCCAAATATCAATAAAGTAACTAGTGTTCAGTAAAGAGAGATCTTTGCTCTCTTATATTTAAAAAAAATACTCTTTTCTAATCATTCATCACAAAGTTCTCTCCAACTGTTACACAGATTATTCCCTAAGCAGGTAAAGAATCATGCAAAAACTTTTCAACTCTCTCCTTTGAAAAATTTTTTTTTTTGGGGGGTATGCGGGCCTCTCACTGTTGTGGCCTCTCCCGTTGCAGAGCACAGGCTCCGGACACGCAGGCTCAGTGGCCATGGTTCACGGGCCCAGCCACTCCGTGGCATGTGGGATCTTCCCAGACCAGGGCACGAACCCGTGTCCCCTGCATCGGCAGGTGGACTCTCAACCACTGCGCCACCAGGGAAGCCTCTCCTTTGAAAATTTTAATATCGATCTTTTATTTCATTTTGGAATTTCATATCTAATGTACCTTAGTGACTCAGTAGAAACTTCTAGTTTAACATCCTACTATATTTTTTCATGTTATGCTTCTCTTACTGGAATTTTTGCTCTATAGAAGCAGGGACTTCATCTTTTTTCATTGATATAACTCCAGTATCCATAATACTGCCTGGTGCATAGCTTTCCAGAATATCTGTTGAACGAATGAATGAATACAGAAGAGAACTAAGGGAATGATCTGGATGATGGCAAAGAGAAATATCAGAATGGCAGACTTGATAGAGTGGAGTGAAACCCCAGCTACCCACAAACAAAAAGAGCTCTGGGAGAGCTCTGGAGTCCAACTTTAGCAACACAGGAAAACAAACAAAAACTCTGAGAATAACTGCACAAAAAATAAAAGAAGATAGCTTCATTTTGCCTGCATCATCCCATCCTCCAAGCTGTCATTGCTCAGCAGGAAGAAGGAACTTCCCAGCTAGAAAGAGTTACCCTCACCAGGAAAGGAAAAGTGGAATGAGCAACCAGCTGCCCCATCCTTTGGGGCACCACATGAAGGTCTCCTTTCAATTTCACCCCACCCAGACTCAGCAAGGCTGAGACACATATAGAAACAATAGAGATGGCTAGGGACAAGGAAGAGAAACAGAGGTTACCAATCGTAGCCATGCAGTAGGAGAGACTGTGGTTTACAGTGACCTGCTCTGCAGACAAACAGGGCAGATTTTACTAATGAAAAAAAAACAATAGACAGCACAGCTGCTGCACACCTCCCTGCAGTGCAGCTCTACTGCAAGATGACAGCCTAGATCCCTACAGTTGACTCCTACCACCATCTGCAAACTTGGGGCTAGCCCCTCAAGCTGGGCACTTTCACACTGCCAGCCTGACACTTGTCATCAACATCCACTGCAGTGCACATGTGCAGACATGGGAGAGCATTCCAACAGCCAGGGCTGCACAACTGCTCGTGGGCCTGGATCAGGCTTTGTCTTCTGTCACTGGCCTGCACGACTGTGCTCCAATGCCTACTCTCACTACTCCTATTCAACATAGTACTGAAAATCCTAGCCAGAGCAATCAGGCAAGAAAAAGAAATAGAAGGCATTCAAATTGGAAAGGAACAAGTGAAATTGTCTTTGTTTGCAGATAATATGATCTTATATACAGAAAATCCTAAAGATTCCACCAAAAAAACCTGTTAGAACTAATAAGCAAATTCAGTGAAGTTGCAGGATACAAACTCAACATACAGAAATTAGTTGTGTTTCTATGCTCTAACAATAAATTATCTGAAAAAGAAATTTAAAAAAAATAGTCTCATTCACTATAGCATCAAAAATAATAAAATACTTAGGAATAAATTTAACCAAGGAAGTGAAAGACTAAAAATTGTAAGAACTCCAACAAAAGAAACTGAAGAAGACACAAGCAAATGGAAAGTTACCCCATGTTCATGAATCAGAAAAATTAATATTGTTAAAATATTCTTACTACTCAAAGCCATCTATAGATTCACTACAATTTCTATCAAAATCCCAATTCATTTTTCACAGAAATAGAAAAAACAATCCCAAAATTTGTATGGAACCACAAAAGACCCTGAATAGCCAAAGCAGTCCTGAGAAAGAACAAAGCTGGAGGTATCACACTCCTGATTGCAAACCATACTACAAAGCTATAGTAATCAAAACAAAATGGTACTGGCATAAAAATAGTATAGACCAGTGGAAAAGAATCTAGAGCCCAGAAATAAGCCCTCACAGTACAGTCAACTAATAGTTAACAAAAAGAGCCAAGAACAGGCTCTTCAATAAATTGTATTGGGAAATGGATAATCACATGCAAAGAATAAAATTGGACCCTTATACCACTCACAAAATTTAACTCAAAATGGATTGTAGACTTAAACATAAGAGCTAAAACCATAAAACCCTTAGAAGAAAATTTGGTGAAAATCTTCTTCACAAGATGTGTCAAAGATTATTTTTTTGTATATGACAACAAAAACAAAAACAAATAAGTGGGACTACATCAAACTAAAAAGCTTCTGCACAGCAAAGGAAACAGTCAAGAAAATGAAAAGTCAACCAACAGAATGGTAGAAAATATTTGCAAATCATGTCTGATAAGGGATTAATATACAAAATACATAAATAATTCATAAAACTCAATAGCAAACTATCCAATCAAAAAATAGGCAGAGGAACTGAATAGATATTTTCCCAGTGAAGACATACAGTGGCCAACAGATACATGAAATGGTGATCAACATCATTGATCATTATGTAAATGCAAATCAGAACCACAATGAGATATTATCTCATACCTATTAAAATGGCAATCATCAGAAAGACAAGGGATAACAAGTGTTGGTGAAGTTGTGGAGAAAAGGGAACCCATGTGCACTGCTGATGGCAATGTAAATTGGTTCATCCACTATAGAAAACAGTATGGAGAGTCCTCAGAAAATCAAAAATAGAACTACCATATGATTCATCAATCCCACTTCTGTGTATTATCCAAAGGAATTGAAAGATTCTTTTTTTAAAAATCTTTATTTATTTATTTATTTTTGGCTGCATCAAGTCTTAGTTGCAGCATGCAGGGTCTTTCGTTGCAGTGTGCAGGCTTCTCTCTAGTTGTGGAGGGCAGGCTCAGTAATTGCGGTGTGCAGGCTCAGTAGTTGCAGCACACAGGTTTAGTTGTCCCACAGCAAGTGAGATCTTAGTTCCCCCAAACATCCCCTGCATTGGATGGTGGATTCTTAACCACTGGACCACCAGGGAAGTCCCAAAAGATTCTTAGAGAGCTCTACACTCTCATGCTCATTGCAGCATTATTCACCATAACCAAGATATGGAAACAACCTAAAAGTGTCTGTCAACAGATGAATGGATAAGGAAGATGTGGTGTATATATACAATGGAATATTATTGAGCCATGAGGAAAGATGAAATCCTGCCATTTGCAACAATATGGATGAACCCTTAGGGCATTATGCTAAGTGAAGTAAGTCAGACATAGAAAGATAAATACTGTACGATATCACTTATATGTGGAATCTAAAAAATCTGAACTCAGAAATAGTAGAGAGATGGTTATCAGATGCTGGGAGATAGGGAAAATGGGGAGATGTGGACAAAGAGTACAAAGTTCAGCATGGTGATTATAGTTAACAATACTGTATTATATAGTTGAACGTTTCTAAGAGAGTAATGTCACAACAAAAGAAGACATGGTAATTATGTGATGTGATGGAGGTGTTAGCTAGCATTATGGTAGCAGTCATTTTTCAATAAATAAGTGTATTAAATGAACACCTTAAACTTAAACAATGTTATATGTCAATTATATCTGAATAAGGCTGGGATGGCGGAGGGAGAATGGCAGTCCTAAAGAGCAACCAAATTGTAATCAAAGGCAAAGCGGTACTGAAATGATTTCTACAAAATAAAATTAGAAATGAGAAATTAACTGAAGTGTTTGATCACATTGACATATCTTGCTTGCAATGATCTTGGCGAGTTTGGAGAAAATTAGTGGTAAGAATATAGAAAAAAAAACCCAACAACAACACAACCACAGCCACAATAATAACAACAAATAAGGCAACCATTGACTCCTGGAGAAACAAAGCATTGTACAGAAAAATAATTACAATCATAGCATACTATCTGGCTTGCTATTGAACAGTATTTTCACGTCACAAATACAGACATAATGGATACAAATTTTACCAAAAATTGTGATATAGCTATACAAGCAGATGAACTAGCGAGTATAAATATATTATTATAGAGCTACGTCCTTGTTTTCCATATTGTGAAGTCAATATATGCTTTAAGTTGAAAAAAAAAGGATGGCAATATATTGTATTTAAAATATGGATGTAGGGCTTCCCTGGTGGTGCAGTGGTTAAGAATCCACCTGCCAATGCAAGGGACATGGGTTTGAGCACTGGTCTGGGAAAACCCAACATGCCGCGGAGCAACTAAGCCCACGCACCACAACTACAGAGCCTGCACTCTGGAGCCCGCAAGCCACAACTACTGAAGCCCGCGTGCCACAACTACTGAAGCCCGCTCACCTAGAGCCCGTACTCTGCAACAAGAGAAGCCCGTGCACCGCAACGAAGAGTAGCCCCTGCTCGCTGCAACTAGAGAAAGCCCACACGCAGCAAGGAAGACCCAACACAGCCAAAAATAAATACATAAATTTAAAATAAAATAAAATAAAATATGGATGTAAATAAGAGAAAAGAAAATTAAGTATTGAAATTGCTTACCTCTCAAGGAAATCACGTATTGAGGTTTGAGAGAGATAGGGCTGAGCATTAGAGCTTATTGATTAGAAGCTTTGTACTATTTGCTCTTTTAAACTGTATAGATGTATTACTTTTAAAAATAAAAATTATATTAAGAATGTACATTTTTAATTGTAAAATGACTACATGTAAGGATATAAAAAGATAACATGTAAAATACAGGTCTGTAGGACCAGAATCTACAACATGTTTATCTAAGATGAAATTCTCAGAGCACTTTCAGTGAAATTCAACGCCAAATTAAAGTTCAGAATTTCTCCTACCAAAACCATATTTACTATCTCTACTTTTGTGATAATCATGCTCTCACTTTTCTTTTTTTTTTTAACTTATTTATTTAATTTTATTTTTGGTTGTGTTGGGTCTTTGCTGCTGCGTGCGGGCTTTCTCTAGTCGCGGCAAGCGGGAGCTACTCTTCTTTGTGGTGCGCAGGCTTCTCATTGTGGTGGCTTCTCTTGTTGCGGAGCACAGGCTCTAGGCGTGTGGGCTTCAGTAGTTGTGGTGCATGAGCTCTAGAGCGCAGGCTCAGTAGCTGTGGCGCACGGGCTCAGTTGCTCCATGGCATGTGGGATCTTCCCGGACCAGGGCTTGAACCCGTGTACCCTGCATTGGCAGGCAGATTCTTAACCACTGCGTCACCAGGGAAGTTCCCCCTCACTTTTCTTTATCTTTGTACTATCAAAGGTTTTATCCCTAACCTACAGGTTAAATGTTGCCTGTTTTTGACTGTATCTAAATGAACCCTACTGCGTATAGTATGCTATAACTAGCTCCATTTTCTAATACACATATTTGTGAGGTTGACCCAAGAAAGTGTGTTGCTGCCAATAATTTTTTTCCACTGTATTCTATTTGCTTTTGCCTATACCACATTTTTGTTCAAACTACTCTTGACATTTGAGTTGTTTCCATTATTTTTGCCATTACAAACAAAACTATCAAATCATATAGAATTGCATTTGCTTTATGCAAATTAATTTTGTATCCAGCAACTTTACTAAAATCTCAATTCTAGTAATTTATCTCTCAATTTTTTTCTATGTCTATTTATAAAATCCACAAATAATGGCATCTTTGCTTTTTTCCAGTCCACATCTCCTTTATTTATTTTTCTTTATTACTAATACTGGACCTCTGGTACATATTGAGCCTGCCAATCAGATTGTGGTTCAAATTCTCAGTTACAGCTTTGTACCCTTCTCAGCACAGAACTTATGTTCAAGAAAGTTGATTTTCCTTGTTATCTTCTGGGGTATGAGGTAGGGAGGGCAGGTTTAATCCTGGCTCACCATTATACATTTGGCCATTTGATGTCCTAGTTTTATAGGGGAGACGTGTCTTCCTATTAGACTCCTTCTCTTGAACAAGTTTTGGGCTTTGTTTCCTGTTGCCATATCCTGTGGGGCCATGGAGAAACATGGTTAGGGAATAAGCCAGTTCCATTTCTCAATTTACCTATCTGAGCTCTTGACTTAACTTAGATAAGACCTGAAATTTTCTTACCTTATTATTAGTTCACTGATGCATTTAAGGAAATTTTATTAAATATATTTTATGAGAACTGTTTAGTTGTTTTTATTGGCAAGTCAGTCCAGGCACCCAGCCTTCCATGTTAGCAGAAAAAAAGCAGATGAGTTGAAGAATTATGAAAACAAACTAGGCTGCTGATTCTTCAGACAGGATGCAAGACCTAGTTTAAGTGTACCCTTTGAAGTAAGGCCAGTTTTCTAAACAATTTTTAAATCCTTTCTCAAAAAGTAATGACAATGCCAAGACTTTTTTCCTTTTCCAGTAAAAGCCGTATACTACATTTCCGACAGTAGGTAAAAATATCCAAAGGGTGCATTCATTGCACCCTGATGTCATTTCTCTTGGTGAAAACACTATTACATTTTTTTCCAGAAAAACTATCTCCGTGCCAACACATATTATGCCAATCAGTTACACATCAAGTTTTGAACTCCAAACACCTACACAAAGTTCTTCATGATTGGCTGTCACTTCTCAGAAATAACACAGTAATGTTCCAGCGTTCCTGAGAGATCATAGTATTCTTTTACAGTCCGTTTGATGTATGTTTCCAAAATGCCAGACAGAAACCCATAATGGCTTCAGAATTTGTGCCAAGTACACATAGCTGAGATTACTCAGATAAAGTCATATTAATCTTAAAGACATTTGCTATTTTTTTAGAATGACAAAAGGGCATTCATAAAATTTTATGTCTAATTTACTTTGTTTATTCTATGGATGTGACCCTTAATTGTTTGTTTTGCTATTTAATTCAATGTTTGCTGAACAAAATGACAGGCATTTTGAGTCCCACTTTCCTGCATCCAGCATAACTGAGGTTATCAGACTGGACTCGCATATTCAGAAGAGGAAAACAGTCACTAAAATAAGGAGTCAAAAACTCCTTTTTTGTATCCATAACGTCTGGCAGTACCCCTGGCATGTGGGAGAAGCTAAATATTTATGAAAGGAATAATAATGTTGAGGGATATTAAGTAGAATTCCCCACTTGTGCCAGGAAGAAAATGACAGAGAAAGACAGGCTCTGGGGTTCGATAGATCTGGGCTTGTATTTCAGCAACGTCAGTCATTAACTTCCTGGCACTAACAAGTGAACATCAGTTTCCTAATCTGTAAGGAAGGGTATAATGCCTAATTCACAGGGCCGTGAACTGTGGGGATTAAGTGAGATAGCACATAAGCAACTAGCATAGTTCCTGGCACAAAGTTGTTATTCAGTAAGTTATTTCCCACTTTTTCAAATACTGTTTAAAAATTATCGCGAGAAAACAACGACCACCGCTGAGAGTGCGAGCGACGTGTGTGCGCTGAGTAGGGGGAGGGGCCTGGCGCGTGCTGAAATGGGGCTGAGAGTTGTCTGCTGGTTCTCAGCTTGAAGAAGATTCTACAGTCATTATTGATCCTTTTTCTTGGCGTTACCATTTTTTGAAGCAAAGTTAACCTAGTTTTCTAGTTTGAGCTTTCTTTTTAGCCATCTTTTTTTTAAAAAAAATTTAATCTATAAACTAGACAAGAGATAGTTCTACAATGTCCAAGTCATTCCAGCAGTCATCTCTTGGTAGCGACTCGCAGGGCCGTGGGCGTGACCTGTCTGCAGCCTTTTTGCTGCTGCTACCCAGTCTTTAAGTATGCCAGCATCTCTTGGAAGGATGAACCAGGGTACTGCACACCTTGCTACTTTGACAAATCTTGGAATGAGTTCTTCATTGAATCAACAAGGAGCCCATAGTGCACTGTCTTCTGCTAGTACTTCTTCCCATAATTTGATTTCTGTATTTAACATTGGAAGTAGAGGTCCCCTCCCTTTGTCTTCTCAGCACCGTGGAGGTGCATACCAGACCAGTAACATTTTGGCCAGCTTTGGTCTGTCTGCTAGAGACTTAGATGAACTGAGTTGTTATCCAGAGGACAAGATTACTCCTGAGAACTTGCCCCCAATCCTTCTACAACTTGAAAGGAGGAGAACTGAAGAAGGCCCTACATTGAGTTATGGTAGAGATGGCAGATCTGCTACATGGGAGCCACCATACAGAGTACCTAGGGACGATTGGAAAGAAAAGAAGCACTTTAGAAGAGATAATTTTTTTTTGTTTTTGGGGGGGTTTTTTTGGCTGTGTTGGGTCCTCTTTGCAGTGCACAGGCTTCTCATTGCAGTGGCTTCTCTTATAGCGGAGCATGGCAGGCAGGCTTCAGTAGTTGTGGCACACGGGCTTAGTTGCTCTGCAGCATGTGGGATCTTCCCAGACCAGGGATCGAACCCGTGTCCCCTGCATTGGCAGGCGGTTTCTTAACCACTGCACCACCAGGGAAGCCCAAGAAGAGATAGTTTTGATGATCATGGTCCTGGTTTCAACCCAGTGCTTGGTTATGACCGTGGAAGTCGTTTGCAAGAATCTGGTTATTATGACAGAATGGATTATGAAGATGACAGATTAAGAGATGGAGAAAGATGTAGGGATGATTCTTTTTTTGGTGAGACCTCATGTAACTATCATAAATTTGACAGTGAGTATGAGAGAATGGGACATGGTCCTGGCCCCTTACAAGAGAGATCTCTCTTTGAGAAAAAGAGGGGTGATCCTCCAAGTAGCAATATAGAAGACTTCCATGGACTCTTACCAAAGGGTTATCCCCATCTGTGCTCTATATGTGATTTGCCAGTTCATTCTAATAAGGAGTGGAGTCAACATATCAATGGAGCAAGTCACAGTTGTTGATGCCAGCTTCTTCTTGAAATCTACCCAGAATGGAACCCTAACAATGATATAGGACATACAATGGGTGATCCATTCATGTTGCAGCAATGTACAAACCCAGCACCAGGAATTCTGGGACCTCCACCTCCCTCATTTCATCTTGGGGGGCCAGCAGTTGGACCAAGAGGAAATCTGGGTGCTGGAAATGGAAACCTGCAAGGACTGAGACACATGCAGAGTGGGAACTAGCCGAGTTGTTCACATCATGGATGTCTGGCAAGGGAAAAACGAGATATCAACTATTACAGCTGGTGGAACCATTTGGAATTATTCAAATCATCTGATTCTAAATAAAATTAATGAGGCATTTATTGAAATGGCAACCACAGAAGATGCTCAGGCTGCAGTGGATTATTATACAGCTATACCAGCATTAGTATTTGGCAAGCCAGTGAGAGTTAATTTATCCTAGAAGTATAAAAGAATAAAGGCCTTTATTGAGATGGAGACCAGAGAAGATGCAATGGCAATGGTTGACCACTGTTTGAAAAAGGCCTTTTGGTTTCAAGGGAGATATGTAAAAGCTGACCTGTCTGAAAAATACAAAACATTGGTACTTAGGACTCCCAACAGAGGCATTGACTTACTGAAAAAAGATAAATCCCGGAGAAGATCTTACTCTCCAGATGGCAAAGAATCTCCAAGTGATAAGGGATCCAAAACTGATGGTTCCCAGAAGACTGAAAGTACAACTGAAGGTAAAGAACAAGAAGAGAAGTCAGGTGAAGATGGTGAAAAAGATACAAAGGATGACCAGTCAGAACAAGAACCTAACATACTTCTTGAATCTGATTTGCTTGATCTACTTTGAGTGAGCTTTTGGTTTTCCAACTGTGGCCAATTGACAAAAATATTTTAAATCTTAGAAGCCTGAAACACTGCATCAGACCTTATTGTCATGCTGTAGTAAATTCTCCAAGGTAGTGCAGTCCTGTGAGGTTTCTTGGCAATGAGCCAACTGTAGCTCACCTTCCTTGACTCAATAATATTTATTGATTTGCTTATTTGAACAAATTATCTCTAAGATAAAGTCTACAGTAATATATTTACTTGTACAAAGAAAATCATATAAGCCCTGAAGGTTTTAATAGCAGTAAAATATGAAAGGTGGTCACTGAGTTTTGCTTCCTCAACCAATTTTTTTTTTAATCCAAGAAGTGATAGCAAGAAGGACATGAGAGTGGTATGAATAAAATTATAAACCTAGCACTTTTACAGTTTACAGATTACAAACATAGTGATAGAATCCAAAATCTCTGTATTTTTAATATATGTAATAGGTGTTACATTGGCTTCCTGTGTAGTTTTGTCTGAATCATGTTTAGGCCTTACTTCGACTCTCGAGACAGAATACAACAACAATGGTCATTGATACTCATCACCACTTCAATTGCTTGCAGTAGACATAAGGAAAAGACTAGCATAGTATTATAAGTATTTGCATTCAAGTAGCTACAAGCCATGGCATATGGAAAGAAAAAAGTGCTTTTAAGACACATAAAATACAGTGTTATCCACTTACTAACTAAAGAATCAAGAACCCCAAAAAGGCAGTTAAAAAAAAAAAACAAAAAACTCGGTTCAAATGTTAGAATAAAAGCATAAGGTAAAAGAAAATTTGTTCCCTCAAATTTAATCATTGTAAATGCAAACTTACACTGTTCTACCTAATGTCACATAATTAATTTATTCTATCAATACTTCATTATTTTTCTTAGCTTGACAGGTTGGGGAAGGATGTTATAATAATTCATAAAATCTTTGATAATGTCTCTACCTTGTCCAATAGTCAGTGATCTGGAAACATTTTCCAAGTTAGTAAACCAATAAAAAAAAAAGCAGATTTTATATGTTCTTCTGTTGCTTGCTAATTAGCCTAGGCCTACCAAAAATCTTGTCCTACTTTTTGATATCAAGACAGAGCTTCCTCAGGGCAAATTTGTTAGGGCTAGTGATTTCTTTTTCAGTAGCACTAGATAGACTTAAAGGAAGGAATAGAATCCCAGTGAAGAAGATACCCTGCCATCAGCTACTTCACATTTCAGAACAGAGCAGACAACCTCAGGGACCTGTGGGTAAACGGTAAATGACAACCAAGATTCTGCCCATTATTAATTCAGTATCTTGCTGTTTGGTTTTCGGCAGAAACAAAACACATAATTAGTCTTGGCAGTTGAGAACCACAATTGCCTCTCACTATGTTGAACTCTTTGCTTCCCTTTTATTTATTTATTTATTCATTTAGGCTACGCTGGGTCTTCATTGCGGCACGCAGGATCTTCGTTGCGGCATGCGGGATCTCTTTTTTTTAGTTGCAGCATGCCTACTTCTTAGTTGAGGCATGTGAACTCTGAGTTGCGGCATGCATGCGAGATCTAGTTCCCTGACCAGGGATCAAACCCAAGCCACCTGATTGGGAGCACCCACAGGACCACCAGGCAAGTCCTTGCTTCCCTTTCCTTTAAGTATTACAGAAGAATAATTTCATATGGGTGTAAAAAGCAGCCAATAGAAGAGAAGCATAAAAATGCCTATTAAATTGTATCCTGTGTATTGTCACTCCTGTGGTAATGACCATAATTTATGACACAACTTTATATTCTGCATATATCTTCGGAAGCTACTGAACGTGACTAACAGTAATTAAGAATAGCCCTGTGGAATAAGTCTTAAAACATTATCTGACAACTTGGCTAAGGGTGACAGAATTTTCTCTAAATAGCTCAGATTTTATAATAGTACCTAAGTGAGAACTTATCCTCTCATGCAGCAACAGTTTTGTTTTGCTTTTTTAATGTATTTATTTATTTTTGGCTGTGTTGGGTCTTCATTGCTGCGTGCAGGCTTTCTCTAGTTGCGGCGAGCAGGGGCTACTCTTCATTGTGGTGCACAGGCTTCTCATTGCTGTGGCTTGCTCAGTAGTTGTGGCTTGCAGGCTCTAGAGAGCAGGCTCAGTAGTTGTGCACGGGCTTAGTTGCTCCGCGGCATGTGGGATCTTCCCGGACCAGGGCTCAAACCCATGTCCCCTGCATTGGCAGGCGGATTCTTAACCACTGCACCACCAGGGAAGCCCATTGTTTTGTTTTCTGGGCTAACTTTTCTCATAGTTAAACATAAAGCACTACTTATACTCACTATGAAAAACTGTTAATATGTAGTTGTGGTGAAGACAATAAGTTATACAGGGAAGAACTGAATGATTTATTTTTTCCCAAAGGTCTAATCCTTAGATCTACTTTAAACTGTTGTCTAAGGCAAAAAGTGAAGACAAATAATGCATTTTGATACCTAGCTGGTAAGGCTTTGAATAAAAGTTTGATAATCTGCAGCAAAATAGTCAGATACTAGGCTGAGGTTCAGAAACTCTTGCTATTAATTGTGTTCATTTTTATTCTAGAGGACCAATGTATTTCAGAAAAATGCTTCCTTGTGGTAGAGAATAACAACATGCTCATAACTTTCTTCTAAATATTCAAAGGTATGCTCAGAGAAGCCTGTATTTTTGACCCTTCAATAAGTTGTCTGTAAATATGAATCAAAAGAAGTGTCAGTCTCATGCCTAGGATAAAATCCCTAGCTTTTTTATATGAACAATATTTTCAACTATTGATTTATCTTCATTTAAACCTCAAACATTTTTCAAATGACTTCACAGTCTGTAACATAATATAATACCTCAAAACGTATTCCTAATCTAAAAACTCATTTTGGGATGTGTTTAGGCAATAATATAAAGCAATCAAATATTTTATCACTTGGTAATAACATTGTATCAAATTATCCACTCCTGATTATACTTTCTCATGATGAAATGAGGTATCAGAATAAGTTGTGTCAGAGAAACTGGAAAGTAAATAAGATTTACTGAACTGGGTACTAGTCAGTATTGCTATTCTGACCCTTCCTTTCTCTTTCACTTTCCAATAGAATGTTTCAAAGTAGCAGAAATTATTTCTTACTGAATTTTAAAAAATCACCTGATTGATAAGGCATTAAGTTCTCCATTCTTTCATTTTTGTTTAAACAAAATAAGGAATAAAATGATCAGAGATTCAAAAAATGATACAAAGATTCAAAAAGGGTAGCTCAACTAAATATTCTGATGAAACAGCATTTTAATATTATTTTTGTCAACTTTTGGAGATAAAGGACACTATCCAAAACACATGCTTACCACTACCACTTATATGTAACTATTTTAAGGTGTAAAATATCATTATTTTTTGACTAGGATCAATTGATCTTCATTTTCTTTCTGAAAGTAGAGCTTAGTCTTACTAAGCCTGCCATATGTCTAAAGAAGCCACAATTTGTAATTACAGTTATTTTTTCATATTTATTTTGCCAGTTGAATAGTAAGCATAATTGAGGACTGGATAATTAATATATATATAAGTATATGTCTATATTAATTATCATTTATTCTGAGTTTTTCCTGTTTTACAACTCCATTTGCTACAGAAAAAAAAATAATAAGATATTTTCATATCCTCTTTCTTTCCCTGCCCACTAAGAATATTTCTCTTTTGCCTGTTAAATTCCTGGGTCTTAGGCAGTCAGGTTACCAGGCAAGGGAAGAATTGAAAGGAGTCAGAGCCAGTTGGATTGCTTTAAATTGGAGATGACAGAGTTGCAAAAGAAAATTATGGAAAAGAAGAAAAAATAAAGGAATGGAGGGCAAGAAAGTTAAAGATCAATCCAGACTCGCTTTAGGGGATGTTTGAAGCATTGCGGATGAAAGTTTAGGTTAATCTTCTCTACCATGTGGGGCAGGACTCTAAAAGATAGGTAAAAAAGAGGATTCAAAGAACTTTGTGGTATGTTATGACTGCATCTTGTCTTTGGCGGTTTTTTAGGGGGGGATTACATTGGTGAATTAAGTTGCTTTTTAAATTTTTAGGAATGTTGTATTTCATTTGTGTGTTTGTTTTCCAATTACACACCATGTTCAGATTGATTTCAAAGTGAGAACAATAAGGTCAGCTTTATATGGATGACAACATAGATTATGGATTATTGTTCTATGAGGTGGCAGATATTTAATTTATAATTTCAAAGAAAATTAGTCTTATTTTTCATTTTCTTCCAAGTTTTATTGTAAGCCCTAACATAATAATCCAGATGATTAAGAAACTGATATATTCAGTATCTTCTATTGGTTACAAGTACTGAATAGTTCATGCAAATTAAAACAGATTGTGGCATTGTAAGCCTGCAATAACGCATAACTAACATTATTGAATACTTATTCTGTGCCTGGCTTTATTCAAACCATCTCACACACATTAATTAATTTGATAAGCTCACTACAACTCCATGATGTAGAATTGCGTTTTTCCCTATTTTTCCAAAGAGGAAACTGAGGCAGGAAAAAGATAAACAACATGCTCAGGGTCACACAATACCAGCTGGTAGATAATGGTGCTATGTTCAAAACCATGTAGTCAGGTTTCAGAGCCTGCCTTCTTAACCTCTAGATTATACCATCTCTTTAATCAAGGCTTATATTTAATCTCTAAACAATAAAACATTATATTACTGGTACTTGCCCAAATAGAAAAACATATTAAGGCATTTAATAATTAATAACAAAACATATGAAAGGAGATCAATTTTCACAGTATGAATTTTAAAACAATCCTATTCTCAATAATACAAATAATATATTTGTACTGTATTTTGTTTATGTTCTACCCAATCCACCTACTCACCTTGCTTTCTGGCTAGAGCTGTCATTATTACAGCTACTGAGTATTGCACACATAAATCTTGCTGCAATTTATTTGAGAAAAAATAGAAAAGTCACTTTTTTCTACGTTTTCTCTTAAGTGAGGAAAAACGTAGTGTGTCAGGGTGTTTCAGACTTATAAAGGGAAAATTTGGACAAGGGCGTCTAAGAACATGTAATTTCTACTCACATATGCTACAATACAATGGAGGCTGTCTGCGGAGAGTAATCATAAATAGATTGATGGAGAAATATATATTGTATACTGTAAATTATTTAATACATACCATATATATTTGGCAACACTAATAGATATGTCATATTGTTGAATCAGATTGATAATTATGTTATATACTGTAACTTATTTAATATATATGATATGTATTTGGCAAAACTAATAGATATAAATCCTATTGTTGAATCTGGTTGCTTCCTGAGAAAGTTTTATCAGAATTATCCATTGTTGCTCTAGGGACATAATAGGGCTGATGGGTGTGAACCCTAGGGACACAGACATATCCATTAAAATTCATGGTCACCTTAAAAAGTAACACATGGGAAATGGTCTCAGCAAGGCACTAAAAGGGTCAATCTATGAAGAAATCTATCCAATGATCACCATGTAACAATCGTGATGGGGTAGCTATGGAGCAACATTTCCTTCACCATCTCAATAAATAATTCTCCTGAGGATGACCTATACTGAGGCTTTAACAGGATCATCCTCTGTAGTTGAATGAAAATTGCCACTTCCATAGGAAATTGCCTAGAAAACAAATTTCTCATAGAACAACAACCTAAGTCACTTCAAAATGTAGTACTTAAGGGACTGTTTTGAGAATGGTGAGAACATTACTAGCATTCTAAGAGGGTGTTCCCAGAATCACCTAGACCAGACTGATTTCTAAACCATCCTATTGTGTTTTTCCAAAGGACTCCCTAAATGTGGAATTTAAAACCCAAGAACTTTTCATTGTGTGGATGAGTTCATCCACAAAGTTATTTAGTGTACTCTGAAAATATTTTGTAACTTTCTGTGTGTGTATGAGTGATCTTTTTAGTGCAAAGAGATGAATGTCTTACGGGAGACCCTCAGAGAAATCTCATTTGCGGAACTTGAAATATCTGCCACCACCAGGTAATGATTTCTTTCCTCCACGTGGGATGTAGGTGAACTTAAGGAGCCATAATTTTTGTCTGTTGTTCTTACTCAGAGAAGTATCAATATCTATGGGCCTTTCCTAGAAAATAGGCTGCTATCTCTGCTAGGAAAGAGAATTTCTTGCAGTGTGTAAATCCTCAGTTCATAACAGCTTGGTTTAGGTATCAGTTTTGTTTTTTCTGTTTCTGTGAAGGGTAAGGAGAAACTTGCTCCTAGTGCCCCAAATGAGGTGTGAGGATTATGAGTGGGTCTAACCACCACGGGCCCACAATTTCTTCCCTGAGGAAAGTAATGAAAGGGCTTGGAACACCTTCACACCTTCTGACATTAACCCAATCCTGCTGGTAGAAGCTCCACTGTAGGTGTTCGGCATGTCGTTTGTCATTCACTCCCACCTCTGAGACTCCAAACCATCTGAAAAATTAAAGAATCCCACTTCAGGCAAAGGGCAGGAAAAGTATAAGAGAGGATGGGGGGAAAATATGCTGACCTGAGAACTTTGCAAATATGTGGAGTTTGTAAAACTAAAGGCAAAAAAAAATGTACATAAGCAATTCACTGTAGTTGATAAAGTTTTTTTCTCCACAGTGGTATAGGTTAACAATTTTAATACTGCTATCCATTACACTGGAATTGAAAAATTAAGTAAATAGATGGCAAGTGGTGAGAGCCAGTGTCTCACTGCTGAAGTGAGAGTTTACAGATAAGGAAGGGAGGCTAGAATGATCCATGTGGTAGTGGATTAAAGTTGGAGATATCAGTATGAACTCATGTTTAGCTTAATATAGATACAGATGGTTACATATAGAAATATTTATTAGGTATGTATATATTCACAGGTCAGTATACACATAGGTATTTCCTTGCTCTATCAGCTGAGAGGGCCTGGAAGCCAAAACACCTCAAAAGCAAAGAGCACAACTAGCACTCAGATCTGGTTTCTAAGATCCTTTTCCAGTAAAAGGAACAAGAGATCGTTGGATAAATAGCTGATTCTAGGACTGGCTTAGGCAATAGACAACATGTACTGGATTATCTTGTAGTGTCAGAAAGTAAGGAAGTGCTCAAAATAGAACAAAAACCTGCAATGATGGGGGTATGTCAAAGGGACACAGAAGCCAACTAAAAGATATCCCAATGGCCCAAACTGGCACAAATTGAGCAATAAGATAGTGTTGGATTATAACACAGCATAAAATAAATGTCTGTAAGTTCATAATAACATAAATTAATGATTGAATAAATAAATAAGTGGGGGAGAAGACACAAATCTCTCATGCATAAGAATTCCAAATAATTTATGTAGATACTTTACCCTCAAGGAGAGAGAGCATGACTCCCACTCAAGTGTGGGCTATTCATAGTGACATCCTTCCAAAAATTACACTATGGAAAGAGAGAAAGAAAAGAGTCACTTTACTGTGGAGAAACCTGACAGACACTGGCTCAACCAGGTTATCAAGGTCAACATCAGTAGTTTAAGTCACGTTAATGGTATGTACCCTTGATATGATGCAATGAAAACAGCACTTTAACTCTGTAGTCTTCCTCTCAAAACCCACAATATCCATCTAATAGTGAGAAAAATATCAGAAAAACCATAACTGAGGGACATTCTAAAAAATACCTAAACAATACTCTTTAAAACTATCAGGGTCATCAAAAACAAGTCTGAGAAACTGCCACAGCCAAGAAGAGCTTAAGAAAATATGACAACTAAATATAATGTGGTATCCTGAATGAGACCCTGGAAGCCTTTGCACAGATGAAACTGTTCACAGTGCTCCATGTCAGGGTAGGTCTGTGACCTTAGCCATGTGACTGAATTCCTATACCTGAGGTTTCTTATTTTTATACTTGAGACAATTAGTTATATATCTCATGGAGCAAATTGTGAGAATTAAATTAGACAATTCTAAAGTGCTTATATATTTAGTAGTAGCAGTAATAGTTAATAATAGTAGTACAAGCTCAATATGTCAGGTTCTTTTCTTCATTAGTTAAGGAATTGACAGTTTAACCTTTGTGTCAAAGCTACAGTTTTATCTCCTGATTTTGTATCTTATTTCTCTTCATTAACACCCGAGAAAGGAGATGAAGATGAAAGCTGCAGGTTTCTTCTCTTTTTCCCCCTTCTCTAATTTGATTTAAGTGTATATTACGAAGCATTCAGCATGATGCCATACCCTATGAGAACTAAAGAAGAATAAAACAATTTATGGGGAGGTGAAAATTGAGGGAAGGAATAGAAAGGCATTATAATCAGGAGACAAAACGTTATGTACAGCATCCCAGACCCTTCATAGCAATCTCATCCAAACTGTCAAGCTCCTAGCCTCTCCTTGAGATGTACCTACTTCAGCCACATGGGAAGGCTTTCCATACCCCAGACTTTCCAATATCTGTGCAGTTGCTCATTCCATTGTTTTTAACTATAATGTCCTTCTCTCTTCTCTACCTATCAAAATTCTACTCACTCTTCAAGGACCGTCTCAAATGTTACCTCCTCTGGGAACCTTTCCCTGGTTCTTCCAGGTAAGATTAATTACCACCTCTCTCTGGCTCCACAGCTTGCTTATAGCACTACAGTAGCCCCAAAACTTCCTGAAAATGGGATCTTGTCTTATTAATGCATTTATCCCTAGCAAGAAAATTCAGTTAATTTTTATAGAAGATTCAAAAATAAAGTTCTATATAGCAAGCATCCTACAGTCACATTGTTCTTAAATTTATTTTAATAATATTTTATGATGTTGAGTGCTTAAAAGGTATTTCTTCCAGCTTGCCTACATAGCACCCAAATTTTAAGATTCCCTCATGTAAGCACAGTTACTAACAAGAAAGAGAGAGGTTTGGAGAAAACACTAAAATGGTAGACTGGAAACCTGGTTCTATCCCAGCTTTGCCACTCACTAACTATATCGCCCTGAGAAAATCATGTCTTTGTGTCACAATCAACACATTTGTAAAATAAGAAGTTAAGCTAGATGACTTCTAAGGTCCTTTCCAGCTGTATAGTCTACCATTCTACAAATATCAGTCCTCAGGTCTTACCATTACATTGCTTTCACCCAAGGATTTACTGATAATACTGACTTTAAGTAAAAGCTTAAAGTAAGATGAGGGCGGTGGCTTCAAAACAACTGGAGAATAGTTATCTGCGGGACTTCCCTAATGGTCCAGTGGTTAAGACTTCACATTTCCACTGCAGGGGCACGGGTTTGATCCCTGGTCCAGGAGCTAGGATCCCGCGTCTGTGCGGCCAAAAAAAAAAGAATTATCTGCGATTGGGATGCTGTGCCATTCCTTTTTTTTTTTCTGAAAAGCTTGGGAAAGACACCAGTGTTTGTAACCAAAAACGGGGTCCGACTGCTCGCCGCTCAAAAGCCAATAAAGTGGCCAGGTTTGTGGAAAGGAAAGTTTGCTTTATTTTGGGTGCTGGCAACTGGAGAGTGGAGCGGGGGAGGGTGGACACCTGTCCAAAGGCCGACTCCCCTTGACCTTGACAATCAGGGGACAAGAGCTTTTATAGACAGAGGGAGGGGGCTACATGTAGAAACGGTATAGTCAGCTCTGACAGTCATCATCAGTGGTCTGACCAGCATCATCTTGACTGTGTCAGGTACAGTTAATCTTCAGTTCCAGGGTCAGTTTGTTTCCATTTCTTTGAGGCCAGTTCTCAGAATTGTGGCATCTTATGTCATGGCTACAGCCTGGTCATCATGTAGTTAACTTCTTCCACCTGGTGGGAGTTTCAGTATCTATAAGACAGCTCACAGGATATGGCTCAGAATATTATCTATAGCCCTTAAGGAGGAACTAAATGTTCTTGACTATACTTAATGACTAAACTATTATTATTTGGTCTCCTTTGACCGTTTTCCTTTGTTCCTGCATTTTCTCACTTCTCTGATTAACCTTATTCTTTGGCTAAAGTTTTTCCACAGAAAAAAGGAAGGCTGAGGACATGGGGTGGGGAGGGCAAGGACCATAGGGTCCTGCTCCATTTCATGTTGACATGTGGTCTTGGTAGCTCTGAGTGTGCAATCGATGAGACCACGTTCCCTAGAAGAGTCAGAGATGGAGATACCTGTTCAAATGCCTTGTTGGAGGAGTGTTCTCAGGAGTGGGGTGGGGGGCATGAGGGAAGAGGAATAGGCAGGGAAAAATAAAGCTGGCAGGGACATATTCTCAGCTAAACAATAGCTTTGATCCCATGGAGAAGCTCTGGAATAGGAATTACACCACAGATTTCACCTTGAGGTGAAGGGGCTGACTTTTGGACTCCTATGTCAGTCAGTCACTGGCCAAGTTTGGGAAGGTATAGCCTCCAAGGCAGGTCAGGTGGCTCCTGGCTGCCTCTTGACCTAGGGCAATTCTCTGTAAGAGAATTTCTCTATAAGAGAAAGGGGAAGCTTTGATTTGTTAGTAGTTAACACCTGAAGCCCCTGTAGGATGGGTGCTTCAGCTAACAAAAGGAATCTAGGCAAGCACCAACACCATCCTCTGATTAAAATTCCTTTACTTCCCAGAACAGAAGCAAGTACTCAAAAAAGTACAAGTGTTAATACTAGAATATTCTAAGTTCTGAGTGTAGCCATGCATGTAGTCATTCATTTCTTCATATAATCAATTAATAAACATTGAGTCCTGCTTACTCTGACCTGCTTCAGTAAACAATGCAACTATGTTCAAGTCAGACGCCCTTGAATGTGCCAAACTAATGGTTTTTAGTGATTTGGTATAAGAAATCGTTTTTTTGTTGTTGTTGTTTTTTGTTTGTTTTGTTTTGTTTTTTGGGGGTTTTTTTTGGCTGCAAGGCTTGTGGGATCTTAATTCTCTGACCAGGGATTGAACCCGTGCCCTTGGCAGTGAAAGCACAGAGTCCTAACCACTGGACAGCCAGGGAATTCCCAAGAAACCATATCTTTTTAACCAAAGTGTTCATCACTGGATGGGATGGATCCTTACACTATCCTTTCTTCAAAGGGCCTCAGGAGAACTGAATGGACAGCTTAGACTGAGCTGTCCACCCAAGGCTGGACTTGAGCCTACCAGGAGCACCAACCACTGGCCTGTTGGTGTCAAAACCCAGGATCCATGGATATTACCTTTGATATAAACAGAGCTCTTGGCAGTATGAGTCCCTATATGACATAAAAGAACATGTGGGGCTTTGAATACATTTGCTCTAGAAGTTATATATTATCGGTTTGGTTTTGTCCTCTTGCATAATACGTGTTTTTTCCTGTTGATTAAACTTCTTTTGCATTATATGTGGCCAGTATGCTTGCAAGTAAGGAAGCTGTAGCCAGCCTGCTGGAATATGCAGAGTTCACTACAACCCTCAATGTAAGCTAGGTTCTGTGGGTCAAGAATGTATCTAATAGCTATGGAAACATATTTAAATCACTTCTCTCCTGAAAGGAGTGACTGCAAAGAATGACTCCAAGGATTCTAGCATAATGGAGAACAGTACTGGCAAGTGAGACAGAAAATACTGGAAGAGGAAGCTTGTGAGACAAGAGTTTGAATTGGCTCAGAGAACTTAGTCCTTTCCCATGCATGCACATGTCTCTTAAGAGTTCTCCCTTTGTGGAAGGCTTTGCTTCTTCTTCTTTTTTTTAAACTTAATTATTTTTTATACAGAAGATTCTTATTAGTTATCTATTTTATACATATGTGTATATATGTCAATCCCAATCTCCCAGTTCATACCACCACCACCCCCCCGCCACTTTCCCCTGTTGGTGTCCAAACATTTGTTCTCTACATCTGTGTCTCTATTTCTGCCTTGCAAACTGGTTCACCTGTACAATTTTTCTAGATTCCACATATATAAGTTAATATATGATATTTGGTTTTCTCTTTCTGACTTACTTCACTCTGTATGACAGTGTCTAGGTCCATCCACATCCCCACAAATGGCCCAGTTTCATTCCTTTTCTATGGCTGAGTAATATTCCATTGTATATATGTACCACATCATTATTCATTCGTCTGTCGATGGGCATTTAGGTTGCTTCCATAACCTAGCTATTGTAAATAGTGCTGCAATGAACATTAGGGTGCATGTGTCTTTTTGAATTATGGTTTTCTCTGGGTATATGCCCAGTAGTAGGATTGCTTGTTCACATGGTAATGATATTTTTAGTTTTTTAAGGAACCTCCATACTGTTCTCCATAGTGGCTGTATCAATTTACATTCCCATCAACAGTGCAACAGGGTTCCCTTTTCTCCACACCCTCTCGAGCATTTGCTGTTTCTAGATTTCTGATGATGCCCATTCTAACCAGTGTGAGGTGATACCTCATTGTAGTTTTGATTTTCATTTCTCTAATAATTAGTGATGTTGAGCATTTTTTTCATGTGTTTATTAGGCATCTGTATGTCTTCTTTGGAGAAATGTCTATTTAGATCTTCTGCCCTTTTTTTTTTAACATGTACATGAAATATTTTTATTGTTGCTAGTTTTACAAAATTCTGCCCATTTTTAAAATTGGGTCATTTGTTTCTTTAATATTGAGTTGTATAAGCTGTTTATGTATTTTGTAAATTAATCCTTTGTCCGTTGATTCATTGGCAAATATTTTCTCCCATTCTGATGGTTTTCTTTTCATATTGTTTGTAGTTTCCTTTGCTGTGCAAAAGCATTTAAGTTTCATTAGGTCCCATTTGTTTATTTTTCTTTTTATTTCCATTACTCTAGGAGGTGGATCAAAAAAGATCTTGCTGTGATTTATGTCTAAGAGAGTTCTTCCTATGTTTTCCTCTAAGAGTTTTACAGTGTCTGGTCTTACATTTAGGTCTTTAACCCATTTTGAGTTTATTTTTGTGTATGGTGTTAGGAATTGTTCTAATTTCATTCTTTTACATGTAGCTGTCCAGTTTTCCCAGCACCATTATTGAAGAGACTGTCTTTTCTCCACTGTATATCCTTGCCTCCTTTGTCATAGATTAGTTGACCATAGGTGTGTGGGTTTATCTCTGGGTTTTCTATCCTGTTCCATTGATCTATATTTCTGTTTTTGTGCCAGTACCATATTGTCTTGATTACTGTAACTTGGTAATATAGTCTGAAGTCAGGGAGCCTGATTCCTCCAGCTCTGTTTTTTTCCCTCAAGACCGCTTTAGCTATTCGGGGTCTTTTGTGTCTCCATATAAATTTTAAGATTTTTAGTTCTAGTTCTGTAAAAAATGCCATTGGTAATTTGATAGGGATTGCATTGAATCTGTAGATTACTTTGGACAGTACAATCATTTTCAAAATATTGATTCTTCCAATCCAAGAACATGGTATATCTCTCCATCAGTTGGTATCATCTTTAATTTCTTTCATCAGTGTCTTATAGTTTTCTGAGTACAAGTCTTTCACCTCCTTAGATAGGTTTATTCTGAGGTATTTTATTCTTTTTGTTGCAATCGTAAATGGGATTGTTTCCTTAATTTCTCTTTCTGATCTTCCGTTGTTAGTGTATAGGATGCAAGAGATTTCTTTGCATTAATTTTGTATCCTGCAACTTTACCAAATTCATTGATTAGCTTTAGTAGTTTTCTGGTGGCATCTTTAGGATTCTCTATGTGTAGTATCGGGTCATCTGCAGACAGTGACAGTTTTACTTCTTTTCCAATTTGTATTCCTTTTATTTCTTTTTCTTCTTTGACTGCCATGGCTAGGACTTCCAAAACTATGTTGACTAAGTGGTGAGAATGGACATCCTTGTCTTGTTCCTGATCTTAGAGGAAATGCTTTCAGTTTTTCAACACTGAGAATGATGTTTGCTGTGGGTTTGTTGTATATGGCCTTAATTATGTTGAGGTATGTTCCCTCTATGCCCACTTTGTGGAGAGTTTTAATCATAAATTGGTGTTGAATATTGTCAAAAGCTTTTTCTGCATCTATTGAGATGATCATATGGTTTTTATTCTTCAGTTTGTTAATATTGTGTATCACATTGATTGATTTGTGTCTCTTGAAGAATCCTTGCATCCCTGGGGTAAATCCCACTTGATCATGGTATATGATCCTTTTAATGTGTTGCTGGATTCTGTTTGCTAGTATTTTGCTGAGGAATTTTGCATCTATATTCATCAGTGATATTGGTCCATAATTTTCTTTTTTTGTAGTATCTCTGTCTGGTTTTGGTATCAGGGTGATGGCAGCCTCATAGAATGAGTTTGGGAGTGTTCTTCCCTCTGCTATATTTTGGAAGAGTTTGAGAAGGATGGGTGTTAGCTCTTGTCTAAATGTTTGATAGAATTCACCTGTGAAGCCCTCTGGTCCTGGACTTTTGTTTGTTGGGAGATATTTAATTACAGTTTCAATTTCATTACTTGTGATTGGTCTGTTCATGTTTTCTATTTCTTCCTGGTTCAGTCTTGGAAGCTTATATCTGTCTAAGAATTTGTCCATTTCTTCCAGGTTGTCCATTTTATTGGCATAGAGTTGCTTGTAGTAGTCTCTTAGGATGCTTTGTATTTCTGCGGTGTCTGTTGTAACTTCTCCATTTTCATTTCTAACTTTATTAATATGAGTCCTCTCCCTCTTTTTCTTGATGAATCTGGCTCAATGTTTATCAATTTTGTTTATCTTCTCAAAGAACAAGGTTTTAGTTTTATTGATCTTTGCTATTGTTTTCTTTCTTTCTATTTCATTTATTTCTGCTCTGATCTTTATGTTTTCTTTCCTTCTACTAACTTTGGGTTTTGTTGGTTCTTCTTTCTCTACTTCCTTTAGGTGTAAGGTTAGATTGTTTATTTGAGATTTTTCTTGTTTCTTGAGGTAGGATTGTATTACTATAGACTTCCCTCTTAGACCTGCTCTTGCTGCATCCCATAGGTTTTGGATTGTCGTGGCTTTGTTGTCACTTGTCTTTAGGTATTTTTTGACTTCCTCTTTGATTTCTTCAGTGATCTCTTGGTTATTTAGTAACGTATTGTTTAGCCTCAATGTGTTTGTGTTTTTTACATTTTTTCCCTGGTAATTGATTTCTGATCTCATAGCATTGTAGTCGGAAAGGATGCTTAATATGATTTCAATTTTCTTCAATTTATCAAGGATTGATTTGTGACACAGGATGTGATCTACCCTGGAGAATATTCAGTGTGCACTTCAGAAGAAAGTGTAATCTGCTGGTTTTGGAGGGAAAGTCCTATAATTATCAAGTTAATCTATCTGGTCTACTGTGTCATTTAAAGCTTCTGTTTCCTTATTTATTTTCATTTTGGATGATCTGTCCATTGGTGTAAGTGAGGTGTTAAAGTCCCCCACTATTATTGTGTTACTGTCGATTATCTCTTTTATAGCTGTTAGCATTTGCCTTATGCATTGAGGTGCTCCTATTTTGGGTTTATATATATTAACAATTGTTATATCTTCTTGGATTGATCCCTTGATCATTATGTAGTGTCCTTCCTTGTCTTTTGTAACATTCTTTATTTTAAAGTCTATTTTATCTGATATGAGTATTGCTACTCCAGCTTTCTTTTGATTTCCATTTGCATGGAATATCATTTTCCATCCCCTCACTTTCAGTCTCTATGTGTCCCTAGGTCTGAAGTGGGTGTCTTGTAGACAGCATATATATGGGTCTTGTTTTTGTATCCATTCAGTGAGCCTGTGTCTTTTGGTTGGGCCATTTAATCCATTCATTTTTAAGGTAATTATTGATATGTATGTTCCTATGACCATTTTTTAATTGTTATGGGTTTGTTTTTGTTGGTCTTTTTCGTCTCTTGTGTTTCCCACTTAGAAAACTTCCTTTAGTTGTTGTAGAGCTGGTTAGGTGATGCTGAATTCACTTAGCCTTTTCTTGTCTGTAAAGCTTTTGATTTCTCCGTTTAATCTCAATGAGATCCCTGTTGGGTAGAGTAATCTTGGTTGTAGTTTCTTCCCTTTCATCACTTTAAATATATTGTGCCACTCCCTTCTGGCTCGTAGCATTTCTGCTTAGAAATTAGCTGTTAACCTTATGGGAGTTCCCTTGCATGTTGTCATTTTTCCCTTGTTGCTTTCATTTATTTTTCTTTGTCTTTAATTTTTGTCAGTTTGATTACTATGTGCATAGGTGTGTTTCCCCTTGGGTTTATCCTGCATGGGACTCGCTGTGCTTCCTGGACTTCGGTGGCTATTTCCTTTCCCATGTTAAGGTAGTTTTCAACTATAATCTCTTCAAATATTTTCTCAGGTCCTTTCTCTCTCTTCTTCTTCTTCTGGGACCCCTATAATGCAAATGTTGTTGTGTTTAATGTTGTACCAGAGGTCTCTTAAGCTGTCTTCTTTTCTTTTCATTCTCTTTTCTTTATTCTGTTCTGCAGCAGTGAATTCCACCATTCTGTCTTCTAGGTCACTTATCTGTTTTTCTGCCTCATTCATTCTGCTATTGATTCCTTCTAGTGTATTTTTCATTTCAGTTATTGTATTGTTCATCTCTGTTTGTTTGTTCTTTAATTCTTCTAGGTGTTTGTTCTTTTATTCTTCTAGCACTTTGTTAAAAATTTATTGCACCTTCTCAATCTTTGCCTCCTTTCTTTTTCCAAGGTCCTGGAACATCTTCACTATCATTATTCTGAATTCTTTTTCTGGAAAGTTGCCTATTTCCAATTCATTTAGTTGTTTTTCTGGGGTTTTATCTTGTTCCTTCATCTCGTACAAAGTCCTCTGCCTTTTCATTTTGTCTGGTGTTTTTCTGTGAATGTGGTTTTCATTCCACAGCCTGCAGGACTGTAGTTCTTCTTCCTTCTGCTGTCTGCCCTCTGTGGATAAGGCTATCTAAGACACTTGTGCAAGCTTCCTGATGGAGGGACTGGGTGTAGGTAGAGCTGGGTGTTGCTCTGGTGTGCAGAGCTCAGTAAAATTTTAATCCACTTGTCTGTTGATGGGTGGGACTGTTCTCTCCCTCTTGGTTGTTTAGACTGAGGCGACCCTGCCCTGGAGCCTGCAGGCTGTTTGATGGAGCTAATGACAGACTTTGGGAGCAGTCACACCAAGGAGTACTTTCCAGAACTTCTGCCACCAGTGTCCTTGTCCCCACAGTGAACCACAGCCACTCCCTGCCTCTTCAGGAGACCCTCCAACACTTGCCGGTAGGTCTGGTTCAGTCTCCTATGGTGTCACTGCTCCTTCCCCTGGCCCCCGAAGTGCACACTACTTTGTGTGTGCCCTCCCAGAATGGTGTCTCTGTTTCCCCCAGCCCTGTTGAAGTCCTGCAATCAAATCCCGCCAGCCTTCAAAGTCTGATTCTCTAGGAATTCTTCCTCCTGTTGCCGGACCCCCAGGTTGGTAAGGCTGACGTGGGGCTCAGAACCTTCACTCCAGTAGGTGGACTTCTGTGGTATAAGTGTTCTCCAGTTTGTGAGTCACCCACCCAGCAGTTATGGGATTTGTTTTTATTGTGATTGCACCCCTCTTACTGTCTCATTATGGCTTCTCCTTTGTCTTTGAATGTGGGGTATCCTTTTTGGTGAGTTCCAGTGTCTTCTGGTTGATAATTGTTCATCAGTTAGTTGTGATTCCGGTGCTCTCACAATAGGGAGTGAGGGCACGTCCTTCTACTCCGCCATCTTGAACCAATCTGCTTCTTTTTTTTTTTACACATTTGTTTTTTAATTAATTAATTTATTTTTGGCTGCGATGAATGTTCATTGCTGCACACAGACTTTCTCTAGTTGTGGTGAATGGGGGCTACTCTTTGTTGCGGTGTGCAGGCTTCTCATTGTGGTGGCTTCTCTTGTTGCGGAGCATGGGGTCTAGGCGCGCGGGCTTCAGTAGTTGTGTCTTGCGGGTTCTAGAGCACAGGCTCAGTAGTCGTGGCACATGGGCTTAGTTGCTCTGCAGCATGTGGGACCTTCCCAGACCAGGGCTCAAACCCACATCACCTGCATTGGCAAGCAGATTCTTAACCACTGTGCCACCAGGGAAGTCCAGGCTTTGCTTCTTGAGCCTGATAACTCCTTCTTGCCTAACATCATTCCTATCATCCCTTCGGGTTCGGTTCTTACTTTTTTCTCCCTAATTGCAAAATTTCAACCTGTTTCTTGCTTCCTTAGCCACTTTCACTAGTGTTACAATATGTGTTGTTCTGTATCCATGCTTCATTTATGCACTGGGACTAACCTCATTTTTCCATGCATAGCATTGAATTGAGGAATTCCCCAGTCACCAGGGAGAGGAAATATTTTATTTATCCTGGGGCCTCAAGTCTTCAGGAGATTTTGGATCTCTGAGACAGTGGTTCTCAATCAGGGGCAATTTTGCCCCTGGAGAGATTATGTGGCAATGTCTGTAGATATTTTTGATTTTCACAGTTGGAAAGAGAGTGCCACTGGTGCCTAGTAGGTAGACGCCAGGGATGCTGCTAAGCCTCTAATGGTGCACAGGACAACCTCCAGGAACAAAGAATTAACTGGTCTAAAATGTCAATAGTGCTGAAGATCAAATCTAGGATACTAAGTGTATTAGCCTCTCTCACTTCAAGGCTCCACAACTTGGCTCTTCTCTTTACTGAGGTTGCAAAATCATCTCTTCCAGGTAACAAGAAGACATCTGTCTTTACTAACAAAGGGCTCCCCAGTTTCTGCTCAGGCTACTTCCAGCTGCCGATGAATGAATCGACCATGGAGTTCCTTAGTGGACTTGCTGCTCCTCTCCATGGTCTGATCCCTCCCTCTAGTGGTAAGCATTGCAAATGCAGCTGGAAGGACTGAATTCCCCATGTGCTGGCACCAATACAAGCAGGGTGGTATTGAGAATTGGATTATAATATTTAACAGACTATCCCCCATGCCCAAAACTTCCAAGAACAAAGATATTTTAAAAGATGCTAAACACATCTTAAAAGATGTGTTCTTTTTTCTTAAAAGAAAAACAAACGCATTAGGTAAGCTTGAAAGAAATTTCATTTATTCAGTTTCAGTGTAAAAATTATGCATTTTTTATGAAGATAAAAATGGAAACCTACCACTATCAAGTATAACTCATCTGTTTCCTTTCAGCATTTTAGAAACCAACCCTGGGATTCAGAGCATGAATTTGAGCTCAGGCATTTACTAGCTGTGTGATCTTGGTCAAGTAACTTTTCAAAGTCTCATTTCCTTCATTTGTTAAAAAAAAGAAAAAAAGCTCCTTCATCTGTATAATAGTACCTATCCTATAGGGTTTAGTGAGGAGTAAGTGAACTGTTGTGTGTGAATCACTAAGAATTAAGTTATCTGGACACGCTAAGCTCTGCGTTTAGATGGGCAGCATTTGTCACCTTCTTGCTTTGCGTTAGGTGGGGAAAATAATAAGCATGCAGTGCCTCTCCTCTGTCCTGCTCAAAAACTACCCCAGGCCATTGCAGCCTGCTTTGTGACACTCTATAAAAACGTTCTCTCACAGTTACTATTGACAACCCCATCAGAGGTTTCAACCTGGAAACCTCTGCCTACATCTCTTTCTTGTGAGAGTTGGCTACAGCGGTCTCCTTGGAGGTTTGGATGCACTGCCTCCCCAAATAATGTCCTCTCACGATCTGAAATTTCAGGGTGTGGCAGCCACAAACTCCCACCAGAAGATCCTTTGGTCAGAAAACTTTGTAACCTTTTATCCCACTTGAGCCAGCAGATGGAATGAAAATTATTCATAAATAAATGTGTAGAAAATAAACTCTGAATATATTTAATGTGTATATAGTATATATATATATATAATATATACACATTATATATTTAAACATTAATAACAGGAATTACAATAATTCCAAAATCTTGCAGAAAGACCATTTACATAAGAAATGATTTTTATGATTGCAATTGAATGCTACTATACATGAATATAATCTCTTCACACACAATGGCTTTGACATAATTGCTGACATTCGTGTAACTCTTCACTTACTTAAAGCAAAGAATAACTAACGTATTCTAATCATAGCAAAAACCTGTTCACTGACCTATGATAATTTAAAAGCTTTCTTACCTTTCCAATTTTAGGAAATTTAGGGGTTATTCTTTAATCCCTTCAAGAATTCATAGGTGGTGGTTGGATGAATGAACAAATGAATCACTCTGTCAATCAACAGACTTTATTTATGGCTCCTATAGAAGAAAAATACTCTCGTGGAGCAAATAGAGCTGACAACTGATTTCATAAGGGACACATTGAATGAGACAGTGTACCTGAAAGCATGATGAATGATGTTTGGAACATAGTAAGGATTTAAGTAAGGTTATTAGAATTTCAGTCTAAATGTAATGCACCTCTCAGTTGCTTATTGTAACATAGGTAAAAATATGGAAATTATAGAGACAACAATATTCTGAATAAAAATTCCTGCCATAAAATAAGCATTCCAAAAATATTTTTATGAATAAGTGAATTCCAACAGTTCTTAGAACTAATTATTATTTTAATAGGTTTTTCCTCATTTTTTCTGCACATTTTTTATAGAGGTGAGATCATACTCTATAAATTATCTCATATTCTGCTATTATGGCTTTCTATTATAAAATGTTCTTTCATCATAAGCACTAAAAACCATTTGAAAATATTATTTTAATGACTCCCTAAAACACTTTATATTCCTTAATTTACAATTTCCCTGTTGTTGGACAATAAGATTGTTTAAGTTTTCTTGTTTTCTGTTTTTTAGCATTAAAACTAAAGCTGTAATAAACACTGATGTAAATCTGCATCTATTATTTCTTAACATTGATTCATAGGAGAGTTATTAAAGGGTGAAATTATGTAGTATCTATTGATTTTTCCTTGCTGGCCTTTTTTCCCCTTCTTTTGGTGGCAGCACCTCACTTTGTATCCCAAGATGTTTGAGTAAAGTCATCTCCATCCCTCCTGGCTGCAGTTACTCATTCAGGACCGAATGGGAGACCCAACACAGGCACCGAGATTCAGCCCTGGTTTTTCTAAGAACTACTGTGGAAGAGTCATTCCCTTTCATTAGGGATTGCTAATGTGATCTGATACAAGCCCAATTTTCTAGTGCCACCGGAGAGAGCCTACCTTGGTACGAAGCTAACACAGAGGAAATGCAGAAGCTAGAGATTTAAAAAGGCAGATTCCTAATAACAGAATTTCAGTAGCAGATTCCATCCTAAAACTAGGATATAATAATTTCTTTTTTGACCTAAGCAGGTGTAAGGTGAGAGTTTCTACAACTTGCAATCCTCAGAGACCAGACTAGTTAAAAGAGTGTAGCATGTTTAAGATTGATGCTTTATTGCTACTTTTCAAGAAATTTATATACACAGTACCATTTAATGAGGGTATCATCATATCAATGTTTCATATTACTATTTTTAAATCTCTACTAATTTTATAGGGGAAATGCTATTTTATTTTAATCTATATTTCTTAAACTAGTGGTGGTAATTTTTAAAATGTGTTAACCATTTTAATTTGTTTGTTAATCAACTTTTCCCATTTATATATGATGATTATTGATGGGGTTTTATGCAACCTCTATTAGTTTTATACAAAGTTTTCTAGCTTTTTCTTTCCATATGTGTTACATTTTTAAAAATCTATTGCTTAACTTTTAGATATGTGTTATCTATTTTTTCCCCTAGTGAAATTTCTCCAATTCAAACTTGAGAAAGAGAGAGATTGGGTCAAGATGGCAGAGTAGAAGGACATGCACACATTCCCTATTGCGAGAGCACCAGATTCACAACTAACTGCTGAACAATCATCAACAGGGAGACACTGGAACTCACCAAAAAAGATACCCCACATCCAAAGACAAAGGAGAAGCTGCAATGAGATGTTAAGGGGGGCTCAATCACAGTAAAATCAAATCCCATAACTGCTGGGTAGGTGACTCATAAAGTGGAGAACACTTATATGACAGAGGTCCACCCACTGGAGTGAAGGTTCTGAGCCCCACAACAGGCTCCCCAACCTAGGGATCTGGCAATGGGAGGAGGAATTCCCAGATAATCAGACTTTGAAGGCTAGTGGGACTTGATTGCAGGACTTCGACAGCACTAGGGGAAACAGACTCCAATTTTGAAGGGCACACACAGGGTACTGTGCGCATCGGGACCTGGGGGAAGGAGCAGTGACCCCATAGGAGACTGAGCCAGCCAGGCCTGCCTGCTGCTGTTGGAGGGTCTCCTGCAGAGGCGGGGGGTGGCTGTGGCTCACCACAGGGACAAGGACATTGGCAGCAGAAGTTCTGGGAAGTACTCCTTGGTGTGACTGCTCCCAGAGTCCACCATTAGCCCCACCAAAAAGCCTGCAGGCTCCAGTGCTGGGTCGCCTCACAAACAACCAACAGGGAGGGAACCCAGCCCCACCCATCTGCAGACAAGAGGATTAAAATTTTACTGAGCTCTGCCCACCAGAGCAATACCCAGCTCTACCCACCACCAGTCCCTCCCATCAGGAAGCTTACACAAGCCTCTTAGATAGCCTCATCCACCAGAGGGCAGACAGCAGAAGCAAGAACTACAATTCTGCAGCCTGTGGAACAAAAACCATATTCACAGAAAGATAGACAAGATGAAAAGGCAGAGGGCTATGTACCAGATGAAGGAACAAGATAAAACCCCAGAAAAACAACTAAATGAATTGGAGATAGGCAACCTTCCAGAAAAAGAATTCAGAATAATGATAGTGAAGATGTTCCAGGACCTTGGAAAAAGAAAGGAGGCAAAGATTGAGAAGATGCAAGAAATGTTTAACAAAGACCTAGAAGAATTAAAGAACAAACAAACAGAGATGAACAATACAATAACTGAAATGAAAAATACACTAGAAGGAATCAATAGCAGAATAAATGAGGCAGAAAAACGGATAAGTGACCTGGGAGACAAAATGGTGGAATTCACTGCTGCAGAACAGAATAAAGAAAAGAGAATGAAAAGAAAAGAAGACAGCCTAAGAGACCTCTGGGACAACATTAAACACAATAACATTCATTATTATAGGGGTCCCAGAAGGAGAAGAGAGAGAGAAAAGACCAGAGAAAATATCTGAAGAGATTATAGTTGAAAATTTCCCTAACATGGGAAAGGAAATAGCCACCAGAGTCCAGGAGAAACAGAGAGTCCCAGGCAGGATAAACCCAAGGAGGACCACGCCAAGACACATAGTAATCAAACTGACAAAAATTAAAGACAAAGAAAATTATTGAAAGCAACAAGGGAAAAACAACAAATAACATACAGGGGAACTCCCATAAGGTTAACAGCTAATTTCTGAGCAGAAACTACAAGCCAGAAGAGAGTGCTATGGAGAACAGTATGGAGGTTCCTTAAAAAACTAAAAATAGAATTACCATATGATCCAGCAATCCCACTACTGGGCATATACCCAGAGAAAAACACAATTCAAAAAGACACATGCGGGGCTTCCCTGGTGGTGCAGTGGTTGGGAGTCCGCCCGCTGATGCAAGGGATGCGGGTTCGTGCCCCGGTCCGGGAGGATCCCACATGCCATGGAGCAGCTGGGCCTGTGGGCCATGGCTGCTGAGCCTGTGTGTCCAGGGCCTGTGCTCCACGGCGGGAGAGGCCACAGCAGTGAGAGGCCCACGTACCACCAAAAAAAAAAATAATAAGACACATGCATCCCAATGTTCTTTGCAGCACTATTTACAATAGCCAGGTCATGGAAGCAACCTAAATGCCCATCAACGGACAAATGGATAGAGAAGATGTGGCACATATATACAATGGAATATTACTCTGCCATAAAAAGGAACGAAATTTTTTCATTTGCTGAGACGTGGATGGATCTAGAGACTGTCATACAGAGTGAAGTAAGTCAGAAAGAGAAAAACAAATATCGTATATTAACGCATGTATGTGGAACCTAGAAAAATGGTACAGATGATCCGGTTTGCAGGGCAGAAATTGAGACACATATGTAGAGAACAAACGTATGGACACCAAGGTGGGAAAGCTGGAGGGGGGTGGTGGGGTGATGAATTGGGAGATTGGGATTGACATGTATACACTGATGTGTATAAAATTGATGACTAATAAGAACCTGCTGTATAAAAAAAATGTGATCAAATGTATTCTATTGGAAAGAAGCAAAAATAGACCATGTTTACTGTCTAAATTATATAATAATTTAATGATATTTAGCATCTGTTGCAGATGTATTTATTATTGCAGATTGTATTTGCTTTATCAATGTCTTTGCTTTTGTAATTAAAATAAAATAAAATAAAGTAAAATCTGGAAAAAAAAATGGAACACTTCATGAATTTGTGTGTCATCCTTGTGCAGGGGCCATGCTAATCTTCTCTGTATCATTCCAATTTTAGTATATGTGCGGCCAAAGCGAGCACTAGACTAGGTTTTATCATTTAGTACTGTGACTTCAGGCAAGTTACTTAACTTCTCAGAATATCTGTTTGATCGTCTGTTAAATAGATATATAATGCTTACCTAATTTAAGTAGTATGAGGATTAAATGAGGTAGCATATTGACATGGTAAAAAGGAAGAAGAGATTATGTTCCTGTGTTATATAGCAATCTTTCTAGATTTCATTGACATCTACTTGTCATTGTTCAATAATGCCAGGACTGTAGTGAGAGAGTCAAATACATTACCAAACCATTCAGTTATAACTAGCAGTCAACTGATGAAGCTTTTTGGGGGGTGAGAGGAAAATTTTATTTATTTTTTCGGTAAAAATAATTTTTCTGACCATCCTGGTCTTTAAAAAAATGGATTCATGATTATTCTTCAGAGGAGCCTCTCCTTTAAATGCTCTGGTTCTAAACATTCCATTAGCTCAAGGTTGGTAATAGATTTTGTGTGCCAAACAAACTAAAATGCAGCTTTTTTTTTTTTTTTTTTTTTAGTTTTAAGACACCTTTTATAGAAAAATCTTATGGGAGCAGTTCCACTTCTAATGATGATGGAATAAGATCAAACCAGACTGAATCCTCCACAGGAAACAACCATAAAATCTGGACCTAATACAAATAGCAGCTACGTGAAGCACTGGAAAGTAAACAGAAAAAGATCGACTCTAGTGGATTATACTTGTCTAGAAAAGTGGAGTCCCCACTTTTTGAAACTTTCAGCCTGAGACCAGGTGCGAATGGTGCTGAAGGCAGTGGAGACACGATGGAAAATGGCCTCTGGTAAACCAGAATACTGAAGCCAGAAAACTGTGAGAATAGGTAAACTGGAAGAAAAAAAAATCATGAAGAGCGTTATCAAATTCTTCCTACCCATATCTTTGACCCATTAACCACACATGCATGAAACATAGAAAGCATCTTGGCCAGTAGTAATTGAACTGAAAGGAGACTAAAGCTGCCACCCAAGAAACAAAGTTTGCATTGTCAATTTTGCATAGATTGATAATTGAAAGGATTTATCAGACTCCACAGAGCACACAGTTGGCCCTCTCTATCTGTGGGCTCCACATCTGTGGAATCAACCAGTCATGGATTGAAAATATTCAGAAAAAAAGAAATTCCAGCAAGTTCCAAAGAGCAAAACTTGAATTTGTCTTGTACAGGCAACTAGTTGCATAGCATTTACATTGTATTTATAACTACTTACATAGCATTTTCATTGTATCAGGTATTAGAAGTAAATGTACAGATGATTTAAAGTATACCAGAGGATGTGGGTAGGTTATATGCAAATACTATGTCATTTTATAAAAGGTAATTGAGCATCAGTGAATTTTGGTATCTGCTGGGTGTCCTGGAACCAATCTCCTGTGCATACTGAGGGATGACTGTACTCATGTAAGACTTTTATTAAAGGCAGAGGATATGGTATGTCAAGAGGAAAAAAAGTTTTAAAAAAAAGCACTGAGGGTGCCTGAAACCTCCAGGCACAGCTCCACAGGGTCTGTTATGTTCACAAAATGAATATGTATTTCACCTTGGGATTGAATTGCCAATATTTCTTTGATAAATCTTCGTTTCAGGAGAGCTGCCCAAAAGTTTCTGGCAGGCTCTTTTATGCTCTTCTGGGTATAAAAGCCAAGCCCAAAAGTTTAAATGGTCATGTCAGGTGTAATTCATCAATAAACAAGCTGATCTTGGGTGCCTCCGGGGAAGTTTTGAACTTAAAACAGAATATTATAAATCGTTAGTTAGCTGACTGATCTTTTCTTGGCCAGGATAAGGTGCCAAACTTCCAGATGTCCCTGGAGATAAACATAGAGCTGTTCTAGTCCAGATCTAAAATAATTTTATCCTACACAAATTCCAATAAGATAATTGCCTGCTAAAACAAAAGAAATGACACACATCAGGGGAAAATAATAGAATCCAGAATCTCAACAACTTAACGTTTATAATCCCTAGGGTATAATGAAAAATTGCCTGACATATGAGAAACCAGATAAATGGAACATATTGCCAATAGAAAAGAAAACCAATTAAGAGCAACTCTGAGATGACACAGGTGTCAGTACTAGAAATTAAAGGTTTTAAAGTGGCTATTTTAACTTACCTCAATGAAGTAAAACAAAATATATTCACGATTGAATAAAAAGGTAGGAGATCTCAGCAGAGAAATAAAAATGGTAAAAGAAAAACCAAATGGAAATTTTAGAACCAAAAAATATAATATGTTAAAAATAATCACCAATGGTTGGACTTAGAGGAATGGAGATGACAGTAGAATGAATTTGAAGATAGATCAAAAGAAATTAGCCAATATGAAGAGGAAAAAAATAGAGAGCCTCAGAGATCTGTCAGATGATAGCAAATGGTTCTATATGCATAATGGTTCAAAAAGGATATGAGAATGAAACTATAATAGAAAAAAAATTAATTGAAGATATAATGGCCAAAATTTCCCAAATCTGATGAAAGGCAGAAAGTTTCAGTTACAGTAGTTGCACTATTGAAAATGAAAGATAAAGAGCAAATTGTGGAGAAGCAAGAAAAAAATGACATTTTATATATAAGAGAATAATAATCCAATTAATCAGCTCACTTCTCATAAATTATGAGGCCAGAAAAGAGTGGAACATTATGCGTGAAAATACTTAAAGAAAAAACTGTCAACCCCAGAATCTATAAAAATAATCCTTGAAAATAAAGGCAAAATAAAGAATAAAAAGCTATAGAACCATCTTAATGCCATCTCAATCAAAATCCCAACAGTTCAATTTTCTTGTTTATCTTTTAAATACTTTGTGTGTATGTGAAAACTGAGAAGATGGTTTTAAAAAATCATATGGAAATGCAGAACCAAGTACAGCCAAGACAATCTTGAAGAAGAACAAAGCTAGAGTACTTATACTATCATATATCAGGACCTATCATAAAAGTATAGTAATTAAGGGAACATGTTATTGGTGCAAAGATAAACAAACTGACCAATGGAACAAAATACAGAGTTCAGAAATAGACCCAGATATGTATGGTCACCTGATTCACAACAAAGATAATACTGAGAAAAGGATGATCTTTTTAATAAATGATGCTGAGTAGACTGAATTTCTATAGCAACAAAAATGTATTCTGACCCCTAATTTATACCATACACAAAATCAACTTCACAGGTATTGTAGATCTAAATGTGAAAGATAAAATAGTAAAACTTTTAGAAGGAAACATGAGAGTATCTTTTTTTAAAAAATATTTATTTATTTGGCTGTGGCAGGTCTTAGTTGTGGCACAGGGAATCTTCGTTGCCTCGTGCAGGATCTTTAGTTGTGCCATGTGGGATCTAGTTCCCTGGCCAGGGATGGAACCCAGGCCCCCTGCACTGGGAGTGCAGGGTCACTGGACCACCAGGGGAGTTCCTAGAGAATATCTTCTTGATTTTAGTTGGAGGAGGCAAACATTTCTTTAAAAGATTCTAAAAAGTACAAACTGTAGAGAGAAAATTTGACAATTTAGACTATATTACATCTACAATTCTTTTGTTAATCAAAAGAAACCCTTAAGCAAGTAAAAAGGCAACCCAGAGAAAGAAAAGCTATTCACAATACACTTACCTGACAAAGGACTCATAGACAGAATAAATAAAGAACTCCTACAAAATGACAGACAACTCAAAAGACCTGTACTAGAATGTTCAGAGGATTTTTATTTATAAAATCCTCAAATTGGAAATTCCCCAAAAGCCCATTAACAGTAGAAAAGATAAATAAATTGTGATATAGTCATACAAGGGGATATTACACATCAATAATAATGAATGATCTATGACGGCCTGCAAGAATATGAATGAAAATGAAAGAAGGCAGACACACAAATAAGTTAACACATTAGCATTATTTTAATAATCATAATAAAGTTTTTAATAATCCCCCCAAAAAAGCCAGACACACAAAATAGTACATTCTTTAAGATTCAACTTAATTATTAAAGAGAAGGGGAAAAATAGGAAAGAATTAATAGTGATTATGCTTATGGAGGAAGTATTAATGAAAGGAAGGGCCTTCAAGGAAAGCTACAGGGATGATACTGATGTAATTTTCCATTTCTTGATATGACTGCTGGTTAAACAGGTGTATCTGATTTGCAAAAGTCCTCCAAACTTTACATTCAGGATATGTTCCCTCTTCTTTAAGTATGTTATACATCAAAAAGTTCGTATAAAACAAAAGAGAGGCAGAGGGAATTATCCAAAGCAAAATTAACTAGCAAGTCAGTGGCAAAAGAGGAGTTCTAACTTCCAGCCTGGAATGCAGATCCTTTCGCTCAGAGGCTGGGGACAGAGCGGGGGCTGGACAAAAAGGCCATTATCAGAAGGACCATTTGGTCTGGACCTCCTATTCAGGAAGGGCCCCAAATGTGAAGTTTTTATATCACTTCCAAATAAGATTATACATATAGTTAGGAGATAAACTGACATTTTGAAGAGTATGTTCATCAAGAATCTTTAAACATTACCAGCTCATCCTACCTCATGATAAACTATTAAGCAATTATATACTGTTTTAGTAGATCCTGTAATTTATGATATGAATAGCAAAGTTATATATCTTTTTATGGATGAGTGTAATTGAAAAGTCTGATTCACAAACCTGTAGTCTTTTCCCCCAATGGATAAACTGTTTCATAAAAAGCCAAGAAAGTTACTGAAACTCTTTATACAGAAATCCATAAAAGGAGAATCATATCACTGAGCTATATCCATTGCCTCTATTAATGCTTTGGAATTTAAAACAAAAAAAAACTTCTATAATCTATAATAATCAAAGCTTGATTTCTTTCACTTTCCACATGTTAATATTTTGAACTTTAATATTTAAAATCCATTCATACTTTATTCAAGAATGAAAATAAAAGAACTACTAAAATTATTGAGGGGAAATCAGTTATTGGAATGAATCCCATCTAATAGGTTTAAAAAGTCACCTGAATCTTCCAAACACATCAAGTTTGCTGTTTTGACTGGAAATTTTATAAAACAGGATTGCCAGGAGAATACTGAAGACCAACTGTTGCTGATGCTTGTAAGATCAGAAGTTAGGTGATAACAACCTCCTGTCGGTATTTCAACATGAGTGGCCCAAGGCCAGGAAAATGACAGGGGTGCAGGGGTGGACTGAAGAGGGTCAGCGTGAAACATAAAGGAAAGCCCACTGAATATGAATCAGTCTGAACTTCACATGATGTAGGATTCAAGTTACTTATGAAGCAAATATTTAGAAAGCATTATGAAGCATTAAGAACACATATTAACTTCAAACAAAAAGCATTTAAAATAGCTATGCCATTTTTAAAGGTAGATATATAACGTCTTGAGATGGGGCCATTCAAATGTAAAATTGTTAAAATATCCCTATATGTTCTTAAGATGCTCCAATTCTTCTGGTATCTCCTTTCAACTCATGGCTTTTGCTTCCATCTCTTAACACCAGGAAGCCAGGAGCTAATTCCATTTTCCAGGGTACTAAGTTGCACTATATAAGCAATACACAGTTTCCCTGTTTTATGATGTCTGTAATTTACTTTTAAAAACTTCAGCAAAGATGCAGTACTATAAACGTGTGTGTTGGTTGGTTGCATACAGAGTTAGTTACATGTAGAGTATGGGTACTTAATCAAGAATTCATGGCTTGGCATGGGTGGCAAACATACATCAAAAAGGCCACCTCAGAGAGGACTACAAGTGCTTCTGTATTCATGTCTTTGAAACACACCAGATATTTGCTAATTAGCATCCTGAATGTCAGATATGGATTTTTACTGATGAAATTAGTGATTTGTTAATTAGCATAATGGTTGGTAGAAACAGGCTCTCCTTGGTGAAATGAGTGGTATTCAATTTACGTAGATTGGCTATAATCTAGAGACATTTGCATGAACAGAATTTAAGAAACTATTTACTTGACCCCCAAATGGTCATGTATCCAGTCATTGGTTGGAGGATATCCGGTGGCTGAGTCTTTCTATTACAATCAAGTGCTGTTTCTGGAATATTGTCGCTTCTGCTTTAAAAGAACTTTTCAGGCTTCCCTGGTAGTGCAGTGGTTAAGAATCTGCCCGCCAATGCAGGGGACACGGGTTCCATCCCTGGTCTGGGAAAAATCCCACATGCTGCGGAACAACTAAGCCCATGCGCCACAACTACTGAGCCTGCGCTCTAGAGCCTGCGAGCCACAACTACTGAGCCCACGTGCCACAACTACTGAAGACCGGGCGCCTAGAGCCCGTGCTCTGCAACAAGAGAAGCCACCACAATGAGAAGCCCGCACACTGCAATGAGTAGCCCCCACTCGCCGCAACCAGAGAAAGCCCACATGCAGCAACGAAGACCCAATGCAGCCAAAAATAAATAAATGTATTTAAAAAAAAAAAGAACATTTCATTTCATGCAAGGTGGTAGTCTCAGCACCTCAAAAGAACAGAGAGTTGGGACTTTGTAGAGAATACAAAGCAAGTTGTATGAAATGTTTAGAGTCTGTTTACTAATAGCTGTTTATTAAATAAGTGTCTAAATGTGAAGCCAAACTTGGTCTAAAGCTTGTTTTATTTTGAGCTGGTACTGGTGTCATGAGGGAGTAGCTTTAATACACCTCAGTCTTTTGTGATGTGCACTAATAGGTGCCAAAAAGAACTAAAGGTCAGTTCTATCAAATTTAGGTGAGTTCACAGGCCCCTGATTCATTTCTGCTCATTCCCATAAGAATTTACATCCTCAGGCTTTTCAAACTGTCTTTGTAAGTCACAACGGTAAACTAATTTTTGTTAATTTTTCTTTTACCCTTTCCAAGAATATACTTTCATCTCCATTTTCACCTTCTTAAAACTCCCGTGTCTTAATCCAAAGGTGGAACTTAATGATGGAAAACCTAGCCTCTGCAGGGAATGAGTAGGTTGATGGTTTTGGTCTGAAAGAGCTTTGCATGTCCTTAAGCTGTACTTCACTGGGTGATAATATTCTGACTTTATATTGAGCTGACCTTGGCCTCTAGTGTTCTGTTGTAGGTGACAACATGAATCTCCAAGAATTTAAAAAGTCACCTAAAACTTCCAACAGATTGGACCTTGTTTTTATATCAGTAACCACTTTCCTGCATAACTAACAAACCCTCAGTAGCATAGTTCCTGAGACATAAATATTTGCTAAATGAATTAATGTAAACATTCACAAATGATCCAAAAAATTAACCATGCTTAATGAAAAAGGTGAACAAATTTAAAGTTAAAGTATTAAATAAATGGTTTACCAGTTACTTCTTCTGCTGCTGATTTTCACTCTGTACAGTAGGTGGAGCCAAAGACATATTTATCTACTGGCTGGGAGTCTTTCCCATTAAACAAAACAACACAAAAGATTCTTCCCTTGACAAATACTTTGTGTGTAGCCTCACAGAAAAATTCACTTGGAAATAGGTGTAGGCTAGAGAATAAGTTCAGATTTTACCCAGGTTGAGACAACCTTTTATCCTCAAACCCCTCTCAAGGATGACAGAATGATAAATAAATGGCAAGCAAGTTTCACTTAAGTGAATACTCTGGAGCTCCGAAGTAAATTGTCAGACCCCAGAAATATATCTATTGAAAAAGGAGTCTAGGGCTTCCCTGGTGGCGCAGTGGTTGAGAGTCCGCCTGCCAATGTAGGTCAAAAAAAAAAAAAAAAAAAAAAAAGAAAAAAAAAAGAAAAGGATTCTAGCACAAGTGGGTAATATATTGGGAAATCTACACTATTCCAAAGGAAATATGGTTGACCAACAGTCACTTTAAGAACTCATTTTCTGGCTGGTTTTACCAATTTTGGTAGAGTATTTCCGAATTTGCATACTTTTGGGGTTGCAAATTAACTTTTTCTCCTTCCTTACAGTCCAATAAACATTAGATAAAATGGAAATTTGGTACCTGGTTAGAGTTATTCTGATGTTAATGAAAGGAAATCCATAAGACAATGCCATCTTAATCCAATACAAAATCATCCTAGACCCTCCCAGTCTTTGATAATCCTTTTATTCTTCTACAGCTGCCTTTGGATTCCCACAGAGGTATTGCAAACTTCAACTCTGATCAACTTGTTCTAATGTGAGAGTCAGCTGATAACCTCATCTACTTTATTTGAGAAGTTACTTTTAAACCTTAGCTTTCTAACATACTCTCTACTTTAAAACATTTTTTTTTTCCTTTATGGTCTTCATTCACTCTTGTTTGAAAGGAGTAACTGCCCTTTTTTCCAAATTTAAGACTCCCCCAAGTACCAGGGTGATATTTTCCTTACAAATAAACCCACTTCCCTTTACCTGATTCTACCTTGCCTCTTTCTTCATTCTTTTTCTTTGCCTGTATTAAATGAGGAAATCCACTGAGGCTGTGTGAGTGCTGTCTTTTTGGCACACTGCCTACATACCATCTCAGTTATAATACCTGTACCTGTGGTTTCAAATAGCAATTCTATGAGTAAAACCCCAAATCTCATAACAATTTTAAACTGAACTCCACAGCCCATGTTTGAAATTGCCAGCCAGATATCTTCACCAAGATTTTTCAGTTCTTCATACCAAATTTTCCAAGTTGAAATCATTAAATATCTTTCAGCAAATCAGTTCCTCGTCCGGACTTCCTTTTTGTGTGTGTGTTAGTAACATTTTCCCAATCAAAACTCCAAAATCAGTTTCCACACTCCCCTCTTGTCCTCCCCATTCAATCTATCATCAAGTTCTGGTAAATCTACCTTCTTGTCCTTTCTTACTCCTAGTACCCTAGTTCAGATTCTTATAACTTACTCACTCCTCTACCATTACAATATTCTCCTTACTAATCTTCAATCTTTTTCCATCAATTATTTTTTAACATCCATGCTACACATTTAAGTGGGAGTAATCCATCAGAGTTTGTGTGAGATAAGCACTCAAAATCCTTAAAAATTAATCCATTCATCTCTTAAAATTTCAAAAATTGCTATTTTGAAACAAAGGTAAAAATCAAAAAACGCAGTTGGTTTTCATATTAAGAAATACTTCGCACGATTCTGAAAAATAGTCTACTCTTCACTGTGCCAATAATGTGTGTCTCTCAATACACAGAGCAACATGGATAAAACGGAGTCCAAGGCCTGGCTCATGGTGGCACCTAAAGAAATTCTGCAGAGGACAGAACTCTAAGTGACTGTCCCTCATCTCTCAAAGAGCAGTGTTGCCTAGCACATCAGGCCGCATCTGTTTCTTCTGCATAGACAGGGCCTGGCAGTCAGAGAATATACAGTTCTGAAAAGTCAGTGTTTATACTAATGAAATGGCATTGGCATTTTTAAGAATATGAGAAAAACATTAAAAAAAAGCTATCCCACAATTTTTGCAAAAGATTCCGATGGAGATAAGCTTCTAAGGTCAGATGAATGGGATACTTTAAAAAATGTATATTATTGGTCAAAATACAACTCACCAGCACTGCTACAGTGTGAAGTATAATAGGAGTTGCTGCTAGACATTTGGAGAAGCTTCGAGGGGTCCACGAAAGGTAACTGTTGTCAATGTTCCAACAAGGAAGCCATTCAGCGGCCCAGGTCTTCTTGAGCACTCTTACTCATAGGATCAAATCTTGGTGGCATTATTCCAAAAGAAGAGAAGATCACATAGAATGTCTTCATCTTTTATAAAAGATTTTGTGGAAATCACTTTAGAAATAAAAGATATAGTACAGTCCATATGTTAGGAGAACTTATTATTTAATTGCTGGCTAATGTTATGACTAATCTCTTTGGCTTAGAAAATGGTTCAAGCAATTTCCATGAGTAACTTATTTTGGTATAAAGAAGTTCTTTCTTTCTCTTTCCAGTTGGTCACATAAGCAATAGACTAAAAAGAAAAGGTTCCAGAATACTTAGATAACAATTTCATTTTATACACCTAACAAAACAGAATTGGAAATAAACACAACTTTTCATTTAAAAAAACCCCTGTTATAGAATAGCCAATTGCAACTTTTCTTTCATGTAACGAATTCTGAATTAGCATTTTAGGAAATTTTTAAAAATAAAATGGATGATTTCAGTAATCATTGTACTTGATAAATCCTTTTACAAAAGTAAACCAAATATTTACGTAAATTAAATGAAGCATAGACTTTTTTTTTAAGGGGGAGGGAAAGCAGATTTTCTTAAAATAAAAAGAATAAATTACATTTTCGTGAATGTGTCCTGAATCAAAGGAAGTAATTTTTAGTTAGGACAAAACAATAAACTCATTTGAAGGAAAGGACAATGTAAATCCAAGACCAAAACAATATTTATGGATTGCTGAGCATGAAAACTTGAAAGTCAGATTATAATTTCCATTTCTTTTTTCCCCTTCTTTAACATAAAGAAAAATGTACCCTTAGAAATAACATAGCCAGCAAATAAGAGAGCAAAACTCTGTCTTAACACTACAACATTTCAAAAGGTGTTTTATTACTTATTTCAATGAATTGAAACTTAGGGAGAGGTATCTATCAGAAAATATTTGCCATCCTCTCCTTTTCTGATATCTGTACTACTGAGAAGAGTAAAGAGTATTAAGGCTGGATGTGTTTGCTTTGTTTCCAAAAAATAATGATCAAGAGATTTCCCTGCCCAACCTCAGGAGCATCACTGAAGCCAGTTTATGGGAATTGTCCTACCACAGCCCTTTAGTATGGCATCTGGAGAGTCCTCAAAGGACCTACCCACTCTAAGATTGAGGCCACATGACTCAGGCTATTATAAACCCTAATGCTGAGTGCTGAAGAGGGAGGACCATGGAAGTAGTGGAAAAGCACATAAAAATTATATGCAGACCTCTGCTGTCATCAGGCAGAAAACTATCCAGTGGGTTTTAGAGAGGGAGATGGTCTCAAGAAAGGTTGATAGTTTTGGGACCCACTTAATGCCAACTTAACATATGAGTATTTCATAAAAATATCCTGACATTTCACTACAAAAGAGATTTCATTTTTAGTGAGTTGGCATGAATGGGGCTGAGATATTATAAATCTTCAGTTCCCTGGAGATCTGGCAGAGGTTAGATATCAAGATTTTCACAGTCAAAATGTATTATATATTATACAGTTATAACTATTGTTACATAAAACTACATTGGTTTTGCTAAACTGCAGTAAAGAATAAAATTCAAAGCAGTCACGGGGATGGAAGGTGGATTTGGGATGGGCATACCACCATAAAATGTTCATTTCTGACATTTCTCTCTCCCATCTCCATTTCCTCTGTTCACTGTCCCTACTTAAACTAAGAGGAAAGGAATTAGCTCATCAAATAACTCACTCACACGCACCTTTATCTTCACACACCTTGGCCAGTAGGAAACAAGTATGCCTTGGCTATACTCTTTTCCACCACATTAATTTACTGTAATATTACAGTAAGTAAAATTTTAGAAAAGGTAGTAATATTCTAAAATACACTGCTTTTTATCATCCCTGGACTTTTGGTGAAAAAAGCGCTAACTAAAACCCATAATTGTTTTTGTAAGGAGCAACTACAAGCACGTCTCTAATGCTATTTCATTTCTCTAGTCAGCAGATTTAAAGTACAGCTTTATCCGGGCTGGTTACTCCTCTTTGCTTCTTCTCCCCCACCCTTCCACATTCGCCGGCCTCCTCTCCACTCTCCTGCCCGCCTTTCCTCTTCCCCGCCCCTTTCTTTTAGTCCCTCCTCCTTGTTGAGTCAGTGGCTTGAAACTTTTAAAAGCTCTGTGCTCCAAGTAAGAAAAAAGCTTTTATGAGGTATCAGCACTTTTCTTTCATTAGGGGGAAGGAGTGAGGAAAGTACCAAATAGCTGCAGACTTTTAAACTTTAAATAGACAGGTCTGAGGGCCTGGACTTGTTTTTGCATTTGACTTCATTCTCTGAGGAGTTCAATCACTTGGCGTGACTACTTCACTTCTTTCAAGAGAAACAGTAAGTTTTTTAAAAAGATCTTTACCTATTCCTTTCTTTTTCTACAAGAAAAACTTTTCTAAAGTTTTAAAATTTGTTAAATGTAGCTTTCACATGATATTGTAAAGGGAATGATGAACTTGAAAGTGTCTATAGTTTTAAACTTAAAATTGAACTTACGGTATTTACTTTTTGACTGTTAAAAAGTTTTCTTTTAATAATGCAACAGGTAAATAAGATTCAGATCTTTCTGATTAGAATCAGAATATTAGAATAAAGTTACTGGATATTTGGTTCTCCATTTTAGAGGATAATTTTACTTTTTTGGGTAATCAGTAATAGTCTAGGTGCTTTGTAACTTTGAGGGGGGCGGGGTTAGGGGGCCTAGGTTGGGGGTTTGACTGACAACAGCAGAAAAATCAAAGTGCAAATTTGCTTAGCGTGCTCGCTATAGAATTCTACTCTTTGTACTTTTTCATATGGAAATCTTGATTGATGTTCTATAGCCTTGCAAAGCAAACTTCTTAACAAAGTGCTTTGTTAAGACGTTGCTGCTTGACTTCCACGTGGTCCCTCCCTAGAATTTTACCCGGTAAACAAAAAGGTATGAAAATCAGAGCTGTAATATTGAGGTTCTTAGAGCAACAGTAAAGGGTTACTTTGTATTAGCACCCACTATGCAAAAATCTTGAGACCCTCAGGAGAGCCACCACTGAGTCGACCACGCTGGCGGTTCAGGAGGTGAAATCCCTTGAATGGGTGGTGGTTACTTAACAAAGCATTAACAGAGAGAGAACGGACGTTTAGAAGAGACTATATGCCAGGGTGCATTTCCAAAACGGTCTCCTAAGACAGGGGCTCCTAGAAAGAATAGGAAACGAAATTTGTTAAATCGGCGCCTTAGAGGGAGCTACCTCCCCCCAGCCCCACGCCCCCGCCGCCTTCCGCTTGTCCGAACCTGTAGCAGACTTCAGAGCTCTTGGGCAACATTTTTGAGTTTGAGCCGCAGGGTGCGGTGCTGCCAGTAGGCAAAGATAACACTGATTTGTTATTTTAAAGGGCTCAGTTTCTTACGTGCTCTTATGGGTAACACACATTCTGTTAGCCAGAAATGCAACCGTGCGTTTTCGTGTCCGGTAGGGATTTTGTCTGTTCTAACTCCACAGACTAATTAGTTTAAATTCTTGGTGTGACCCTGCAGTTTGAAGCATTTGCACCAGAGAATGCTGAAAAGCAAATAAAAATGAACGCTTTGCGGAACGAGGACGGGGGCCTGGGGCCGGGAGGGCTCGGGGAGCCTCCTGCCATCTTATCATCTGCCCGGCTCGCCCGGGGCTCCTGCACTAACGAGCCTCCGCGCTTTTGAAACGTTTGCTGAGAAGTTTTCCTCAAATCCTCACGGTCAAACCCAGCGCAGGTCCGAGTTCCGCCACTGGAAAGGAAGGGGGAGGGGGAGAGATGGACTGTGGCCAAATGGTAAAAGAAGAGCAAGTGATTAATTGAATTAAATGTGTCAATCTAATTTCCCTTCCAAAACCCGCACCCGCAGTGTCCTTTTTTTTTTTTTTTTTGGAACTTGTTGAATGCTACTGTATAAAGCATAAGGAAATCTGAGTACCTTGGGAATTACAAGTGCCTAAATGGCACTTATAACTCTTCTGTAAATTCTCAAAACTTACCAAGATAGGGATGGGGTGGGGAGAGCGGAGGAAGCCCCATAATGAAATGAGTAAAGAGCTCATGACGTGTCCAGAGGCAGATCAGAATTCGGAAACTCAAACCTTGAGTTCCCAGCAGCGGCTCGCCCACCCTTATCCTCTTGGCTGGCCATCCAGATGTTTACAGAGCATCTCTGATAAAGCTTATCAAAAGCTCTCCTTGACCAACCTCATCCTCACCCTAGGGCGTGCCTGTGTTTCTCTCCAGGAGAACAAAGTGGGGGTGGGAAGAGGAGAGCTATAAACTGTTGGAAAAATAGACGTGGCTTTATTTGGAGGTGGGTTTAATTTCTTCTGCTTCCCAAACCAAGCTGGTAATGAAAAGATGCTTAATCTCACCCTCTGATAATTGGGCACACTTGAACTCAGTCTAAAATGCCTCAGGCAGTTTGAAGAGTAGATTATGAAAAATTTTTAAAAAGCCTAACTTATACAAGGATTGCCAAGAATAAAATCCTGCAATAATGCAGAGACCTCATTAAATTAACCCTGTCTCAAATAATGAAAAAAGCCAAGTAGAAAACCCTTCAGGAGAAAGGATAATTCTTCTGTGTAGGCCAGATTGCCAGAAGGTTACTCTGTCCTAGCAGTGTGTATGTCTGGTGCTTTGTAGTTTCCAAAGTCAGTATAGTTATCACCTGTCCTTTGCCTGGAAAATGCAGTGGTAATGCTTTGATCCTACTCTCTTCACTGTTTAAATATGTTCCACATTTTTCTACTACCTTTTATAGTTTATCAATGCCACTCCATTCACTCAATTCCTGGCCCTTTACAGTGTAATTCTTACATTGCTGATGCTGGGAAACACAGTTCCAAGCAAGTGTCTGAAAGGGTGTGTTTTCAGATATCTAGAGTTGTTTTGTTACGTACATGTTTCCAGTTCCTGCGTAGAGAAGGATGGAAACCTCACATTACAGTGCATTCCTTCATTTCTCTGATGATATCCAGAGGGGTAGCTTGGTATGAGCCTCAGAGCCTCTGTATGATACTGAGGGAAGGGAATGAGGAAAGTCACCAGTGATTAATACCTTCTACTCCACCTTTCCTGTTCTGATCTGACTTCCCTTCAAGATACTTAATTGTTTGAATAGATTGTTGGAGCATATTCACACACGTTAAGTTGGTTCAGCTCTAGGGAGACAAGTTATTAATTATTAATTATCTAGTGTTTACCATTAATGTCAATATTCAGTATAGATGAGTCGAGTTTAAAAAAATATCCCCAGAATTTCTCCTCAACGGGAGTCCCCCCCCCAACCTCCTTCGGGTAACTACCTAAATTCTTCACTTTGTCTCCACTTTGCCTGTCTAGATTCACCATTTGGCTATGTATGTACATACTGTCTTTTGCCAGTTAAAACACAAACCAGGGTGAGCCATATATATATATATATATATATATATATATATACACACACATGTATATATATACACACACATATATATACACATATATATATATAAATTTTTTCTTTAAGAATTTCTTAACTTTCAATAACTTGCACAACCAAGCTTTCCTAGCTTTCTAAATAGTTTCTTAAAAATATGTGTTTTGGGACTTCCCTGGCGGTCCAGTGGTTAAGACGCCGCACTTCCACTGCAGGGGGCACGGATTTGATCCCTGGTCAGGGAACTAAGATCCCACATGCCACGCAGGATAGCCAAAAAAAAATGTGTTTTATGGAATGTTTAAAAGTTACAGTAATATAGAAAATATATAGTGTTTTTTAGCAATTTCTGTAAGGCAGATACATTCTATAGTTTATGACTTTTTCCATGATTTAGAGGAGATGCCTCCAAATAGAAACACAAAGACCCTCTTCATGGTCTTTTCTCCATATTAATTGATAAAGGGTAAATTCCTCCTTCTCATAAATCTCTTTGAGGTTGCTAAAATAGCGATATTGTACTCATTACAGGAGCATCTAGAAAACTAATTTTGATTACCATTAGGCAAATGTTAATCACTTCTTAGTTGCTATTTTGCTAAAGAAAGGATGCCAAAGTTAGAAAATAAGTGGGCTATATCTATATCTAAAATTCATTTAAAGAGTAATAGCTAAACTTTATTGAGCTTTTATTACGAGCTTCATGTGCATAAGATATTCATTCAATGCTCATTAAGGAAAATAGACTGCTCTTAATCAATACACTTGTGAGGGCTCTAAGAGTGTGTTTATATGATGACAAAATAACTAGGCTGTTCAATAAAAATAGTAAATTTGGAGGTGACATTTGGGGGAAGCACCAAAACTGATAGAAATAGCGTTATTTTAAAGTCCATCCAATCACAATCTAAGAACATGGTTTTTAGCCTGCAGCTTCTGACTTAGGCTCTTTCCTCTAGCACCCCTCAAGTGACCATTAGAAACTTCCATTAGTAGGGGAGTTGAGTGGTAGCTATCGGACTAGGGGAGGGGATTGTCTCTTTGGATGGAGTCCCTCACTCCTCAACTCCCATCTCATCTCATTGTTCTGTGGAGGCTGATGTGTGCTGACAGGGTGATGAAAAAGGGTGAGGGCCATGGAAAGAAGGCTTGTTAGTGTGTTCCCCATCCTACCTCCCTCAAAAAAGCAATGCCACACATCAGATACCTGCAGAAATGTAGCAGTATTTCAGTCTTTACAAAGGAATCTAAGGCTAATCAGGGAGCCATGAGACAGAATTTTAAATAGAACAGAGGTTTACACGGAATAGGTTTGATACATCACAGAGTTAGGCTAACTACCCAGGTATAAGGAAGCAAAGGTTGTATATTACCTGATGAACTGGGAAGATACATTTTCTTTTTTTTTTTTGCGGTATGCGGGCCTCTCACTGTTGTGGCCTCTCCCGTTACGGAGCACAGGCTCCGGACACACAGGCTCAGCGTCCATGGCTCACGGGCCCAGCCGCTCTGCGGCATGTGGGATCTTCCTGGACCGGGGCACGAACCCACGTCCCCTGCCTTGGCAGGTGGACTCTCAACCACTGCGCCACCAGGGAAGCCCTGGGAAGATACATTTTCTATGGTACTGATTCAAATCACTTAACATCCTAACATACACTCAAACTATATAGAGATGTTATATTAACCAGGGTTGATATCAGCTGTTACTCTTCTGTTCCGAGCCCCAATCTTACCCCGAGATTTATCATTCTTGAAATAAACACAAGTTTTAACAGATTATTTCTTCTATTGCAAGGCACTGTGGGGTCTCTTTCGGCGACAATTGAATTGTGTAGTCCAGTCAGAATTAGACAGTCAGAATTGGACCGAACAAGGTTTTTTTTTTTGGTGGTGTTGTTTTAAAATCTTAACCTGTAAAACAGCATAATAGTGAAACTGCATAAATATGATACCTGGTGCAGTTCTGCAAGAATCCCAAATCACTATGACCTTGTGTAATAAATTCAAGACCTTGTTTAACAAATTCTTTGTTAAAGAGCCTGTTTTCTTAATTCAGTCATATTGCCTGTTCAGGAATCATTTAAAGTATGTTGTTTCAGACAGTTCTCTGTTACAGCAATTATCACTTGAAAATTTAATAGTCCGTGTAATATGAGATGCTGACAATACCACTTTTTTTTTTTTTTTTACTGTGGAAGTCTCTTTTTAATTAATTTGAAACTTCAGAAGTTTGGGATATATAACTATAATTAAGAGAGTCCCAAGGAGATAGTAAGCAAACAAACAAAACTGGTGAAACCTAGTACCTTTCTTTGTACAAGCCGCTTTTAATTCATTCAATAGATATTCACTATCTCTTAAATCTTTTAAGCACTGGAGATACAGCAGTGGACAAAAGAAACTCCCTCATGGAGCTCACATTCTAGCTGAGGAAAGCAGATAGTGAAAAGTCCTTGTCATGGAGGCAGACAAACAATAAACAAGTAAATACTTAATGTGCCAAGTAGAGCTAAGGGCCATTAAAAAACAAAAACAGAACAAGGGGAGTAGCAAGTGACAGGCCTAGAGTGCTGGCTGATAAGGTGATACCAGAACAAGCCATGGGGATGGAACCAAGCTGATCAAGGCAGATCGGCTTGTTAGTTTTTCAAGACTGACTGAGGAGAATAGATTGGCGAGCAGGGTAACTAGGGTCTTGACATATAACCTGAAGAAAGATGACAAGTAACCTGATGATGGCTGAGATCAGGCTAAGAGCAGGGGTGGTGGTGAGACTCATAGTCTGTTTTGGGTGGAAGATAAAACCTATAGAATTTGCAGATAGGTTGAATGTAGATTATGTTAATTATGTGTGGGTATGAATATTACCAAAAACACATCTGGCTGTTGTAACTATAGAGGAATGGTCACAACTGAGCCCACTCAAAGACATTTACTGCAAGGGAGAGGGGTTCTTACAAAAATTAAAGAAAAACATTAGGAGAGTTTACAGTTTAGTTTTGGGGCTTATAGTATTTTTTTGTTTGGGCCACACCCTAGGGCATGCTGGCTCCTAGTTCCCCAACCAGGGATTAAACCTGTGCCCCCTGCAGTGGAAGCTTGGAGTCTTAACCACTGGACTGCCAGGGAAGTCCCAAGGGGCTTATAATGTTTGGTTTAGGATATTAGAAACACACACAGTACTTCCGCCCGCCCCACCCCCCAAATCCATTAAGTGGATTTTTATCAGGAAGCACTCCTATTTACCTTTATTTTATTTTAGTTCCCCACTCTCAACTCATTACAGTGTCTCTTCTTGGGAAAATCTTTAAAATTGGGAGTAAATTATATTCTAATTCTCCTAATAATTATTAGAACATTAATGACACAGCAAAGTATCTAACTTTGGCACAGTGATTTGTTTATATGGCTCTGGAACAGGGGACGGTCAAAAGTAACTTAAAATAGAAGTTTTCTTTTTTCATTTTGAATAAAGCATTTGAGTCCTTGTGCTCTTGGGGAGCAGCCGATGGAGGTGGAGGGACAGGGGGCTGTACAGTAAAGGGTAAGCTCAGTTCCCAGCTGCCCAGAGACCTCTGCTCCCCATACTAACCCTGCCCCCCCATCCCCTTGACCTTTTTAGACACTCAATCCCTTTCTGCTCTCCTGCCATTTCCCCACTCCTAAATATTTTGAATGAGAAACGAGACAGAGCACCAAAAAATGTCAAGAAACATTTGCCTCTTGGCCTGAAAACTTACTTCAGAATCACCTGGTGCATTTGTTTAGAAAAAGAAAAAAAAACAAAAGAATGATTCACAGCCACCCCCCACCCTCACCCCATGATATTCATTCAAACTGGTGAGTGTCAGGAATGTATGTTCTTAACACATGCTGCTAAGTGATTCTGATGCCCTTTGGGAACCTGCAAAGGGCCCAGAGGGTCCTTGGGCGGGTCACACCTGGCGTGACTGGTTTTTGGCTTCTAGTCTAGAGGGCCATGAAGAGCAATGGAAAATGTGATCTAACATGGTACATAGAGGACACAAGAAGGACGGTCCAGCTACTGTCAAGCATATGCTCCTAATGAGAAGTTTGTACAACTCCTTAACCTAGACCTTAATCTACATATGAATTTCCACCCTGGGAACCTAGAGGTGAAGGCATGAATATACAGGATATATGCTCAACTGCCATGATGTTATCATATATCAAATAAGGAATATACCTGTCTCATACTAGTGAATGTGAATGGGGTATATAGTCTGTAAATCAATGCTAGGGATTCTGTAAACATAATTATGACCTCTTCTTATAAAAGGGCATTACTTTTTCAACTATGACTTGGAAAAATGAAAATAATAATGGGGATGAGGGGACAACCAGTTGATAGAACTTTTAATTCACAGCAAAGTGAATGACTACCAAAAAGATAACGGCATTATAAGCCATCACATTAAACATTATCTGATGGTCTCTATGATAGTGCTAATAACAGGTCTCTACATGTTGCAGGATACTAGGTGTCCAATTGGATAATTCATCTCATTCAGATAAAAGAGTATAACTCAGTTAATGCCAATGACAACTGGGTGGCTGCTTAAAGAAAAGACAACTTGGCTACTACCTAGAGAGCTGTCCAGTGACCCAGTTCACATAGTGTGGCACTACAGGGTATTTTTGTGGAATCTCAGAATTATATGAAACTCAAGTTTTATTTTTCCATAGAGTGTAAAGAAACTTAGTAATTAATTGCCACAAGCATCTACATATTTTACTTTGAATAATAATGAAACACTGACTAAAATGACAACTTCTCAGTGTACCTGAAGCACGTTAAGTTTTTCTTGAGCTTGATCATCGCGTGAATGTGAAGAGATGTGTGCAGTTTATCATTTTATACTTGATTGTTTTTGTCATTCATCCCCACCCCCGCCCCAAAACTAGAGTATTGGGCAAAAGCAGATGACACTGGCAAAATATTGTAATTCTCTACACAGAATCGGGACCAATTTACACATCATCACATCGAAACTGTCTATTGATAGAGCTTCAAAAATTCTGTTCTATTTGTTTGACCCTCACGGACTGTGCTTCTTCATTCCCAGTGTAGTGTCTTCTGCTAAATTGTAGTTTCTTTCTTTTACATTCTCTCATATCAAACTGTCGGTCAAAGCTAAATTACTGCCTCTCTTCAAGCTTTTCAAGCTTTCCCCTGGCTATTTCACTCCCTTTGTCAGTCCTACAAGCCTTTGTTCTTGTTTGACTGCTCTTTCCATACATCAATTTCACTTTCGCTTCACAATCTAAAATGGCCCTTCCTAGAGGTGAAGCTCCCTTTTTTATGACCACTGGCAGGGGGGCGTTATTTACTGTAACTTGCCCACCCACCTCCAACCTTTACCACTCACCTCCAACCTTTACCCATCACCCACCCCCCCTTTCTTTGGCACCAGTCTCTGGGCTGTCATCAAAAATACTCACTGACTGCTAATTTAGATAGCTGATACATTTTCAGTTTATGGATCAGCCATCTTTTCTTTGTTCCATCCAGGAAATCCCAGGCCAGGTTTCCAATTCATTTTTTTCTGGCCTCTATAGCCAGGAGGTACAGGCATTAGACAGAAATGTAATATTGCTTGGTGGGGAAGAAGATTCCCATGGACCTCATTTACTTCCCACAAGGAGAAGATGGCTTATAGTTTAATACCAGGTGAAAAATTCTTTATATCCAGACAACAAACATATTTCTAGGAAGTCTATATAATCCTACTTCTAGTTATACTATTTTTTTTTTTTTTTTTGCGGTACGCAGGCCTCTGTTGTGGCCTCTCCCGTTGCGGAGCACAGGCTCTGGACACGCAGGCTCAGCGGCCATGGCTCACAGGCCCAGCCGCCCTGAGGCATGTGGGATCTTCCCGGACCGGGTCACGAACCCGTGTCCCCTGCATCGGCAGGCGGACTCTCAACCACTGCGCCACCAGGGAAGCCCCAGTTATACTATTTAAAATTCAGTAAGCTCCTGAAAAGTCTTTGCTTTGCTTGTTTTTAATTATTAAATAATCTTTGACTACTTCATCCCATTCTGAACCCTCCAATTACTCTCTGCTGAAAATTAGACTATATTCTCTCTGGCTGCCACATGCAATTATTCATTTCTTACCAGATTTCAGCCCCCGCTAAGATTGTATATGTTAAAGCACGGAAACATTTCTGACGTTAACCCGACTTTGCTATAATTTTAAGACCAGTGTCGTGCATTGGGAAGCCTTGGTCTTGGGATTGAAAGTCTTTTTCTGGCTCTACAGATAGCTGAATATTTCCTATATACTTAAGACCTCAATTTTCATCAGTTAAAAGGACTATTGGCATTAGAAGAATGAATTGAACTAAAAAGCTTTTGGGATTCCTGTCATATCAGCCCCAATAACGGGTAAGTCCTAGGCTTGAGATATCTAGGTATTGATAGGAAGTTAAATAGAGTGCGTGGGCTGAGGGCCCAAAGCCCAGTAAAGGAACTTACTTGTACAGCAATCCAAAGATTAAAACCAATCCTTTTTACTAGAGATAACACTAAAGTTGTCTTTTTATTTCTCAGGCTATAATTAGTATCGAGGTCAATTGGACTCTTACTTGAAATGTGATGTGCATTTAGTCTTGTTTTTTGAAAGTACGTTCCTGCATCTAGGGACACAGTGTGTCAAAATGGTGTGTTTCAGCACAACGTATTTTCCTCTGGGCAGAAGACAGACTTCTGAACCACATGAGTCACTGCTTAAGAAGAAACAGAGAAGTATAAATGACTACACTGTAGAGTATGCACAAATGACACTTGAATTACCAAGGAGAAACATTTCAGGATACGATTAGGAATAAAGTACTATATGTAATAGGAATGAGGTTTGAAAACAGGTTGCATGCATGTGCATGGGTATGGGTGTTCTTACCTCAATTCTTAGGTACCCATGCTTTTTGAATACCACATATCAGCATTTTGCTTGGGTGTGCATGCAGACACAGGCCTATCGGGTAAGAACAGTCCTCTAATTGGACCGTCCAGGGGGATAAAATAAGCAGAGACACTTAGCGCAGACAACTTCTCAAGTCACGTGGTAAGACAGTGGTTGAGCAAGTAATACATCTTCGCAAGGTTAAGATCGCAATTTACTCTGCTGTTTCGAAGATTTAGCGTATCTCAAGAAAATTTGAGAGCTCTTTTCAGGGGAAAATGGAAGAGTTTGCACTTGTGGCTTTTTTGTTTGTTTATTTGTTTGTTTTTGAAGAGCGCTAGAAAGATAGGAGATCTTTTACAGTACTTTGACTGCTGGCTGAAAGAAACTGTATATTAAACTAACAATCTGTGGCCTATGATCATTTAGTTGTCTTTTTCTTTTCAGGTGGTGCCCAGGCAACATGGGTGACTGGAGTGCCTTAGGCAAACTCCTTGACAAGGTTCAAGCCTATTCTACCGCTGGAGGGAAGGTGTGGCTGTCAGTCCTTTTCATTTTCCGAATCCTGCTACTGGGAACAGCAGTTGAGTCAGCCTGGGGTGATGAGCAGTCTGCCTTTCGCTGTAACACTCAACAACCTGGTTGTGAAAACGTCTGCTATGACAAATCTTTCCCAATCTCTCATGTGCGTTTCTGGGTCCTGCAGATCATATTTGTGTCTGTTCCCACACTCTTGTACCTGGCTCATGTGTTCTACGTGATGCGAAAGGAAGAGAAACTGAACAAGAAAGAGGAGGAACTCAAAGCCCAAACTGATGATAGGAATTTGGAGATGCACTTGAAGCAGATTGAAATAAAGAAGTTCAAGTATGGCATCGAAGAGCATGGCAAGGTGAAAATGCGAGGGGGTTTGCTGCGAACCTACATCATCAGTATCCTCTTCAAGTCTGTCTTTGAGGTAGCCTTCTTGCTGATCCAGTGGTACGTCTATGGATTCAGTTTGAGTGCTGTTTACACTTGTAAAAGAGATCCCTGCCCGCATCAGGTGGACTGCTTCCTTTCTCGTCCCACAGAGAAAACCATCTTCATCATCTTCATGCTGGTCGTGTCCTTGGTGTCTCTTGGCTTGAACATCATCGAACTCTTCTATGTCTTCTTCAAGGGTGTTAAGGATCGCGTGAAGGGAAAGAATGATCCTTACCACACTACCAGCAGCCCACTGAACCACGCCAAAGACTGTGGATCTCCAAAATATGCTTATTTCAATGGCTGCTCCTCCCCAACCGCTCCCCTCTCACCCATGTCTCCTCCCGGGTACAAGCTGGTTACCGGAGACAGAAACAATTCTTCCTGTCGCAATTACAACAAACAAGCAAGTGAGCAAAACTGGGCTAATTACAGTGCAGAACAAAATCGAATGGGGCAGGCAGGAAGCACCATCTCTAACTCCCACGCACAGCCTTTTGATTTCCCTGATGACCACCAGAATTCTAAAAAGCTCGATGCTGGCCATGAACTACAGCCTCTAGCCATTGTGGACCAGCGACCTTCCAGCAGAGCCAGCAGTCGTGCCAGCAGCCGACCTCGGCCTGATGACCTAGAGATCTAGGTCCAGTCTTGAGAGTATAAAGATTCCGCTCAATTGTGGAGAAGAAAAAGGTGCTATAGAAAGTGCACCTTAGGTGTTCATTTTTTTTCCAGTGGAGGTGGTACTCAACAGCCTTGTCACGAGGCTTAGAAAACACAAAGACATTAGAATACCTGGTTCACTGGGGGTGTTAGGGATAGGCAGGTGGAGAGGGAAGGGATGAGGGAGGTACATGTTGGTATTTAATGTAGTTGATTCAAAGAACTTAAATTTTAAATAAAAGTTGCATTAGGTGATCCATAGTTAAGGGCTTTTTCTTCCCCACACACCCTTAAGAATACTTCTGTGTATGTGAAAGAGTGGGTGGGTGATATTTTTGGTTAAATACTTTTTTGTTTTACCAAGAAACTGAAATAACTTTAGCCAGGAGAAAATACTTCCTGAACATCCTACTTCTCTTTATCAAGAAGAAGACAGAGGATTGTCCTTATGTCCCTGCTAAAACATTCCATTGTTAAAATTTGCACTTTGAAGGTAAGCTTTCTAGGCCTGACCCTCCAGGTGTCAATGGACTTGTGCTACTATATTTTTTATTCTTGGTATCAGTTAAAAGTTCAGACACGGCCCACAGAAGAAGACTTTCCACGCATTTGCAAATCTCAGCCAGTTTTACGTACATTCTTTTTTACATCCACGTTATTATTACCATCACTTTGCATCATTCCTCAACTACTATTCACATTCATTTGATGATTTCTGTAGACATTTAAAAAACAGTTGGGATATCACTTACCATTTTTTGAGTTATAGTCAGGGAAGCAAGCCATGCTCAATGTTTAACAATCACTTGTATGTGAATGTGTGTGGAAGAGTGTGTTTTATTTGTCATGTATTGGTACAAGCAGATGCAGTATAAACTCACAAACACAGATTTGAAAATAATGCACACATGGTGTTCAAATTTGAACCTTTCTCATGGATTTTGTGGTGTGGGCCAATATGGTGTTTACATTATATAATTCCTGCTGTGCAAGTAAAGCACATTTTTTTTTTCCCCTAAAATGTTTTTTCTCCATGTGTCCTATTATGGATACTGGTTTTGTTAATTATGATTCTTTTTTTTTTCTTTTTTCTTTTTTTAGAATATAGCAGTAATGCTATTGCTGAAATGAATGATTTTCTTTCTCTGAAATATAATCATTGATGCTTGAATGATAGAATTTTAGTACTGTAAACAGGCTTTAGTACTTAATGTGAGAGACTTAGAAAAAATGCTTAGAGTGGACTATTAAGTGTGCCTAAATGAATTTTGCAGTAACTGGTGTTCTTGGTTCTGTCCTACTTATGCACATTAATTCAGAACTTTTATTCTATCATGAGTTTGACAGTCTTTTGGAGTAACCAGCAACTTTGATGTTTGCACTAAGATTTTATTTGGAATGCAAGAGAGGTTGAAAGAAGTTTCAATAGTACACATGTAACTAATTTATTTGAAATCTATCCTAAAGAAATCTACCAGTTTCTTCAAATGTCTTTTTAAAATTCATCACGGATGATTAGTGAAAATGCAGAGTATCATACTTTTCTTCTTGCATGTCAACTACATAAGCAGTTTTGTACAATGAGAAATACTAATTTGTTTGACATTCCATGTTAAACTACTGTCATGTTCAGCTTCATTGCATGTAATGTAGACCTAGTCCATCTGATCATGTGTTCTGGAGAGTGTTCTTTATTCAATAAAGTTTTAATTTAGTATAAAGATAGCCTTTATATCCCATGTGATTTTTTTTAAAACTTTTATTGCATCAATTCACAATTATCAAAGACATTTCCATTGGTTATGAGGATATGGGCAAATAAGATCCACAAGATTCCAGAATCTTTAAAAGGACAGTATTTATTATTAGCTAGATTCAGTGCAACATTGATTAACATATTTGGATATTTATTCAACAGAGAAGGTAAAGTATTAGAGTGTTGAATTTGGAATATAAAATTAATGAGATGTGTGATAGAGCCTAAAGTGAGTAATTTAGTAGATCCATACATGACAAGTAAGCATAAAAAGATGAGGGTGCTAAAATTTTAAAGCTATAGGGCCTCCCAGATATAAAAGAATAATGCAGGGTTGGTTTGAGTATGGTTATGCTGTGTGACAAAAGAATGAAATAGATCTATGATTCTATTTTTCCAAGACATTGTGAAAACACAGAAAATATGAATTTTAAAATTCTTAACACCCAAGAAAAATTGAACCATTCATAGGGACAAGAACAATTCTGGGCAACTGATAGTATTGCTGTAATTTAAAATATAAAATGTATTAGCACTTCTAAGTCACATTTCAACAAAGTTTTTTTTTTTTTCCACACCATGTGGCATTTGGGATCTTAGTTCCCAGACCAGGGATCAAACCCATGCCCCCTGCAGTGGAAGCACGGAGTCTTAACCACTGACGGCTAGGGAAGTCCCAAAAGCTTTTTAACTTACTAACATTGTTTACATGAACACATCACAAAGCAAACTAGTAAATGCCTGGAACATAAAAATATTACTAGTTTAGGGGCTTCCCTGGTGGCGCAGTGGTTGAGAATCTGCCTGCCAATGCAGGGGACATGGGTTCGAGCCCTG
>NW_020174698.1:13750634-13858557 GCF_003031525.2 Neophocaena asiaeorientalis asiaeorientalis | reverse complement strand
TTTTTTTTTTTTTTAATTAATGAACAAATGTTACAGGATGTGCCTAAAGTCAAGGGATTGTCTACTAACCAGTTTCTGAGTCAATATAATTGGTAGTATCAAGATGTCTTCAAGTATTACCATTTGTCTGGCTGAGAATCTGAAGGGAGAGGCAAGTTTTCTCTGTACATGTATGTGTTTGCATTTACTATGGGGAGTAGAGAAGTGTGGTTTATTTGAATGTGTGTGTGTATTCACAAAAAGTTCGTAGGGTACAGATGGACAAACAGACTACTGAATGTAGGTTTCTGATGTACGTGTGTGGAGGTGGGAGGGCAAGTTACATCTTTAAAAAATAGTCCATCTTAAACATTTCCCAAACGTTAAAGCTTCTCACTATTTAAAAAAATAAAACCTAAGTATATTATAAATATACAGTTTTAAACTACAGTTTTAGTATACGAAATTGAAAATCAAACCTCAGGTCTCCCCATTCTCCAACAGAGACATCAGCGAAGTTCTAATTCCAGAGGAAATCACTGTTAAAAATTTGAGACACCAGCCATATATCAGATACTTTGTTAAGTAGTGGTGATTATTAGAATGACCCCATAGTCCCCTGCTCCATGAAGCTTACAATGTGAAGCCTTCCAGAAGTTTTAAAAATGATGTTCCACTCCGTTTTGCTTACCTTAATTGGCTGCCTATTTTCCACAACTAAAAATTGAATTGAGCTGTGTTTTAAAATTATGAGAAAACTATGCAGTTTTATTCCACAAATTTTTATTAGATACTCATTTTTGACATAAAATTTCAGGTTTAAAAAATGGGAAATTTTTGAATCTTCTAGAAGTAGTAGAACTTTCTGTTGTGGAAATGTTCTATTCTGTGCACTATGGTAGCCACTAGCTACATGTGGCTATTGAAACACATGAAATATGGCTAGTGAGTCTGAAGAAAAGGATTATTATTTTTTTAATTTAATTTAATTAATTTATTTTTTATACAGCAGGTTGTGATTAGTCATCTATTTTATACATACCAGTGTATACATGTCAATCCCAGTCTCCCAGTTCATCACACCACCACCCCCCTCCCCCACTTTCACCCTTGGTGTCCATACGTTTGTTCTCTACACCTGTGTCTCTATTTCTGCCTTGCAAACAGGTTCATCTGTACCATTTTTCTAGATTCCACATATATGTGTTAATATATGATATTTGTTTTTCTCTTTCTGACTTCACTCTGTATGACAGTCTCTAGGTCCACCCACATCTCTACAAATGACCCAGTTTCGTTCCTTTTTATGGCTGAGTAATATTACATTGTATATATGTACCACATCTTCTTTATCCATTCATCTGTCGATGGGCATTTAGGTTTCTTCCATGACCTGGCTGTTGTAAATAGTGCTACAATGAACATTGGGGTACGTGTGTCTTTTTGAATTGTGGTTTTCTCTGGGTATATGCCCAGTAGTGGGATTGCTGGGTCATATGGTAATTCTATTTTTAGTTTTTTAAGGAACCTTCTTACTGTTCTCCATAGGAGCTGTATCAATTTACATTCCCACTAACAGTGCAACAGGGTTCCCTTTTCCCTACACCATCTCCAGTATTTGTTGTTTGTAGATTTTCTGATGGTGCCCATTCTGACCGGTGTGAGGTGATACCTCATTGTAGTTTTGATTTGCATTTCTCTAATAATTAGTGATGTTGAGCAGCTTTTCATGTGCCTCTTGGCCATCTATATGTCTTTGGAGAAATGTCTATTTAGGCCTTCTGCCCATTTTTTGATTGGTTTGTTTTTTTAATATTGAGCTGCATGAGCTGTTTATATATTTTGGAGATTAATCCTTTGTCCGTTGATTCATTTGCAAATATTTTCTCCTATTCTGAGGGTTGTTTAGAAAAGGATTATTTTAATTTTAATTTAAATAGCTGTATGTGGCTAATGGCTATTGAATTGGGAGGTGCAGTTCTAGAATCTGCTGGGGAAAAAATAATTAATATTGGGTGGAAATGGAGGAAAGGATGGTCATGTTAGAAACAGGAAGGAGAAACTTCAGGGTCAATTTTATAGTCTTATAATAGTGTTTCTTACTCTGTAAACAATAGGAAACTTATTTAAGCAAAGTCTCTGCTTTTACATGAAACTACCTAGTCTTGTTAGATAATCATATATTTTATATTACCATCGTTTTACCTCAGAATTTCATGCACAAACTTATGCTACCTATTATTAAAAGTGGTAGGATTGCCCCAAGTCCTTAAATATTGGGAAGAAGTCTAGTGAACCCTTTTGGTTCACTGCATTATCATCCTAGCCCCTGTGGGTCCTAACGAAGCTTCTAGGCCATGGGCTGTTCTTTCACCTTATTTTGAGAAACTTGCTGAACCTCTACCTGCCCAGGGTGCTAGGTCCTTGCCCACACACTGCCTCTCCTAAAAATTCCAAACTTCATATTCCAACATGCCAAAACATCTGTGCTTTGTACTTGGAGGGAGAGCAAAATAATGAAGTTTGGGGGCTTATTAAAGTCTTAAAGTGGGTTCTTTTTATAAACAGCACACCCAAAGTATAGAAACATGTTTATAATCTTTACTGGCTCCAAGATTCTGTTTTTACCTTTTCTTGGTTGGGCAAATATAGCTGAGCCCCTTGGCATGTCAGAATTTGCAGCTGGCAAATTTCAGAACTCAAGAGCAGACGTGGAACTTTGCTTCAAGGACAGTAGAGTAACAAGAATATCACATAAAGAAGAAAGAAAATTTGGAGGAAAATTTTTGCATTTGTTTCCTGGTCTTCAAAGTGTTGAAATTTTAAGTCAGATTATTTCTTCTGGTCTCCGGATGTTTCTCTCAAATGACCCAATGCTTATTTGGGCTGTGACGTGTAGAGTAATTTCAATGCCCACACACTTTCCTGTTGAATATAAAATCTGTCTCAAGAGGCACCCACTTTAGAAAGCCAACCCTGGTCTCAGGTCTTATTTAATGTAATGAGCCATCTGTCCCTACAAGACACGGAATGAAATGGAGCCTGGGCGGGTATTTGTGCTGGAATCTCTTAGTCAGTTACTTTTTACAAAACTGTTCATCAGAATTAGTATAGACAGTAAGAGAGCTTTTAGTTGCTATGGTAGTAGAAACCATGAGGGTTCTTTTATTTTAAAAGTAAATGGAGAGAAATGTAAGACTGCCTTCTGCTTTGAAAAGCTTGGGTCAGAGTTATATATTTCATATATTCAGGTATATTTATTAATTCTGAACACAGTTAACTAATTTAGAAACCCTTCCCTGAAAAAATTTAAACTAACCTTAAGCCTGTGAGAAAACAACTTCAATTGAGATTAACTCAAAGAACTCTGGAGGGTAAAAGGTATATTTTGAGATTCTTTAAAACACTACTTGAAGTCTCAACTCCACCCAGAGTACTAGAGTATAAATTGGCCATTGCTTTTGAAGACTTTGATGTGATTGCGGCTCACATTCAAGTTTTTCTCAACTCAGAGCAACTGGAATTAAACTGACCTTTATAATTCGCTAACATATTAATTTCTAATCATTCAAGCTACTCCCTATATAAAGACATTTTCAAAGGTAGACACAACCAGAGAGCTAGTTAAAGAAAATGTTTATTCTGAGACAATTTTTCATATTTTAGCCAAGCTTGTCAATGACTGCCCTTCCTTGGGCAGGTTAATTCAAAAATATTTGGGGGAACCATGAGTTTCAAATTTCAGTGAGACTGAGTAATTTGGAAGTTAAATGTAACTATATCCAGCATCCTGTCATTTATAATTCAAGGCAAATATAAAACTATAATAGATATTTTCCTGTTATATTATTTCTGTATACTTGAAATATCATATAATTTATAATTTTATAATTCATAATTTGTAAAATAAAAATGACAGCAGATGCAATAAATTATAATGTTATTGAAGTTATTTCTTTCAGTTTAGAACTTTCAATCATATTTCTTCTCCATTTTCACATTCTTTATTTCTTCAGTCTAATCTCTCACTAGAATTTTCTGACTTGTGATAGCTTAAAATATAATATATACATTCTATTCCTCTCAGGTTTTGTTCATAGCTTGAGTTTCAATTATGGAATTTGTTTCCTACCATGAATCTACAGTAGAAGTTAAAACAATTTCAGTGATATAAAGCTTCCACCAAATTCTTTTCTTTCTTTTTCTTATACACATTTAGAACAGTTTTGTTGTTGGGTTTTGTTTGTTGATTTTTTGTATCAAATACTTCCTTTTGCCGTATATAACTTATAGCTTGTTCCCTTAAATATTTACCTTTTAACAAACTAGAGCAAGTTAAACATGTAGATAGTAACTCTGGAATAATCTAGCAGAAGTTTATTTGTGATTAAAGAGTATCATCAGAAACCATCAAAAAGTTTGTTTAATGTTCATTTTTACTCTCGTCCTCACTTGTCTGGAGGACTTGCAACACTTTATGATTAAAGAGTGTAAGAGCTGTACGTGATGGTTATCCAAACTTCCAAATGCGGCAAATGCGGGAAGCAGGCTACCATTTGGCATTTGACCAGTCTTTTTAGTCAGCATTATAGCCAAACTCTGCCTCTAAACTGATGATTCTACGTGATAAATAGCTATTATGTGTGAGAGAAAAAGAGCTAAAAAAGCTATAATATGTTATAAGTAACATCACATTAAAGAAAGATTTCTGTGTGGGAATATGTTCATATAAAAGTATTCTAATCTTGTAAGATAAAGAAGAGTAGTTCTAAGAGAAAAAAAGTGTAGTTAGCTAGTTGACTAAGGAACTTACTGCTTTTTTGTTTGCTTACAGCAGCATTTTAGCTTTGGAAATAAATTATTAAAACAAAATTTCACTCTTTCAATTTGTTATGAATCAGTCTACCATAGTGCTAACCCCATAGTTTGTGATGACAAAAATAATCTGATTCGTTTAGGTATTTAGACAGGGTTTTGTTTTTCATTCAAAAAATATTTTGAATAATCCTCTCAATTTGTGGTTAGATGCAAGATGACCTTTAAAAAGCAGGCACTGTTTTTAAAAGCCACATTACATTAAAGCTGCAAATGTTTTCAAGAATTAGAAACAGGAATGTCTTAAGATTTTCCAAACTTCCCAGGACTTCTGGGGAATTTCCAATATTTGTGAGACATACGCTCTGTTGTCTCTTAAAAAGTATTCACAAAACTTGGATAATCAATAAAAATGTGCTCTGTGGTGAAATGATATGTCAAGCAAAAATGATGTAAGTGGAACTAGATGAGAAATTTATAAGAAAAGGGTGTCTGAAAAAATTCTTACCACATTAAATAAGATTTGGTCTTGTGTTCATCCTTGCACGCTACACATTTTTAAAAGATGCTGCTTTAAACAAGACTTCTGCCCTTTCTTGTTATTTTTAGTATCTCCTCAAACCATAAATACAACCATGTGTCAGGGCAAAGCTGTACTGATGGTTTGGACGTGGAGTACTCACTTTTATTCTAACCATTCAGTTCCATTTATAGCAAGTAATGTGTATTTTTCATCAATGATCAGATTTTGCATATTTTTAGTTTGTGGACCAGAGGTCTGAGGAGTAGAATACTCTTCCTCTCACCTTCTTCAGTGCCTATAATTTCAAACATGAATTTTTTGAGTCTAGGAATACTTTTTAAAAAAAATTTACATTTATGGTTCTAGGGACTTTTGAAGTTGGCAGAAGCACAGGTAAACTGAAACTGACTATTTGGGGAAGTGTTTGTCATTTATTTACCGTGCGACCTTGAACAAGATATATAACCTCTGAGCCTCAGTCCCCCAACTCTAAAGAAAATAGAAATTCATTACTGCAACGTTATTGTGATGATTAAATGAGATGTGAGTGACGTGTATAGGACAGTCCCTGACAAATGGGTGGCATTAACTAATGGCTACAATTTCTTTCAAAGGAAATGAACAAAGGGAAAATTAGTATGGCTAGGAAAAAAAAATCCAGCGTGGTCAAATTCTGAATGCCAAAATATTACTGCTGTGTTTTCTACTTCTGTAAAAAACTGTAATAAGTAAAACACTGATAGGACAATTTGTGTAATCAGAAGCCATTGAAAAACAAACCTTAGTGTCTGACACCACATTTGGTGATATACGTGAGGTCTAGAAAATTAAGACCATTACAAATATGAAAAGAACACAAGGTGAGAATACTTTAAATAAATTCAGTTCTTACAGTAGATAGGGACACATCGTCACTTTCAGAACTCTGAGAATTTGATGAATAAATATTAACCTTATAAAGAATAAGGGTCAGAATGTGTCCCCACCATAAGACAGCTAAAAGGAGTATTATTAACATAAAGGAAAAGAATGGAGATGGGAGACAGCGTGAATTTCCAGTTTAGAAATCTTTAATGACTCCTTTTGTCTTTGTGGAAATGACTGCAATCCTTCAGTCTGCCTCTAAGCAGACTGGATCTGCTGGATCTGACTTTTTGCAGTCTCATCGCTCTTCATAGCCCTCTGTCACAGCTGTTCTCGACTTTTCCTAGTACCTCCAAATCTCGCAGTTTCTTCCCACCTGTGGTCCTTGAACAAACGGTTCCTTCTGCCTGAGTCACACTCCTTCTCTTTGTTGACCTAAAGCTAATAGACCGCCAGTTATTTCTCCAGCAAAAATGGGTTTATTTGGGATCAGCAGAGAATTGCAATTCGGGGTCTGCAACCACAGGGAGCCACAGGCAAGGCCCACACAGCAAGGGAAGGAGGATGCTTTTATAGAGGGGAAAAGGAAGTTGGGAGGGCTGTAGTAAACAAAGAGTCCATGGTTTTTCCTTGGCTGTGTTGTTGTCAGGAAAGAAGAGGAGCCTTTCTTCTTCCTGTTGGGCTCTGCTATTGGAGCTGGGTGTGAGTCCTCTGACTTTATATTTAATTGAGGTTTCTGCTTATTAATTTCTTACATTTTTCACTTAGCTAACTCCTACTCACCCTTCAATTCTCAACTGAAATGTTGCTTCCTCCTGGGACCTTTCTCTGATTTCCTGGGGCTGCCCATTTTATACTCCCATGGCACCTTGCTCTCTTCTTTACAATGTGGGCTGAATGGTTTAGTGTTTGACTTCCCTAATATAGATTTTCCTTGGCTTAAGATGGGGTTACGTCTTGATAAACTCATTATAAGTAAAAATGTATTTAATATACTTAACCTACTGAAAATCATAGCTTAACCTAGCCTAACTTAAACACGCTCAGAACAACCTAGCCTAACTTAAACATGCTCAGAACACTTACGTTAGCCTAGAGTTGGGCAAAGTCATCTTTACACAAAGGCAATTAAAGATAAAGTGTTGAATACCTCACATAATTTATTGATTACTGTAATGAAAGTGAAAAACAATGCCTGTATGGGTACAGAATCATTGTAAATGTATTCGTTGTTTACTCTCGTGATTGCGTGGCTGACTGCAGCTGCCCAGCATCATGAGGGAGCATTGTACTGCTATCGCTCACTTGGAAAAGATCAAAATTCAAATTCTGAAGCATGGTTTCTACTGAATGCGTATCACGAAGTAAAACAATCATAACTCCAACCATAGTAAGTCAGGGACTCACTATGGAGCCTTTTTTTTTCTTTTTCTCTGCAGTCTTGTTACTGCCTAGTGTTTTGTCTGGCAAATTAATAATATATTGACTGCTAACTAATGAATGCAATTGTAGCAGATACAATTCTCTGGCTCTAAGTCAGGTATACCTCCATTAGGGAAATAGACATATAGGTTGAAACTAGCCACCCACATCAAATTCTTCCCCCATTTTCTATGCTCATCAAACTACCTCCTCTGTATATTCATATATGCTTTTCTGCACAACAAACCTGAGAGATAATTATTATCTTCTTTTTACAGATGTGTAAACTGAGGTTAAGAAACTTGACCAAAGTCAGTAGCAGTAAGTGGCCCAGTTAAGTTCTGCAACCATATCTGCATCCTTGCCCACTCTGCTCTCCCAAATGCCCTTGTTAGTGAGGGGACGAGGTTGATCAGAGAATGTGAGGCTCTGGGCCAATATTTACATCTATTTCTAATAATAAATGTATGCAGTGGTTTCCTAGTTTTTACATCTGCCTCATATTTGGAAAAAACATCAGGCCTCAATTTCAGAAATAGATCAGCTCTTGGTAAACTGATATTTGAGCTATAAAAATTTAGGACCATACCGTGACCTACAGTGATTTCACTAAGACATTGCTGTTTGTGACTCCCTCTGTGGATAGTCAAGACCAGCTCTGGAGAATGACTCTATATCTATCTGGTGGTGTCAGTTGCAAATTCTCCTTCCTTTTTTCCTTTCTTCTTTTCTTCCTTCTTTCCTTCCTTCCTTGCTTTGTTGCTGCTCCTGTTACTGTTGGTTCTTCATCCTCCTCTTCCTCTTCCTCCTCTTCTTTTCCCTCTCCTTCTTCTTTAGTTATAAAAGCAACATCTTCTCATCACAAAAATGCAAAGGCAGGGCTTCCCTGGTGGCACAGTGGTTGAGAGTCCGCCTGCCGATGCAGGGGACATGGGTTCGTGCCCCGGTCCGGGAAGATCCCACATGCCGCGGAGCGGCTGGGCCCTTGAGCCATGGCCTTCTGAGCCTGCGCGTCCGGAGCCTGTGCTCCGCAACGGGAGAGGCCACAACAGTGAGAGGCCCACGGAATGCAAAAAAAAAAGCAAAGGCAGAAGTATGTAAAAAAGTGAAGGCCCCTTCCAACCCACCCCCTAAAGAGAATGAAATTATACACAGGTATACATATGGCTTGTGAATTATTTTATTTATTCTTTACAAGAAACTTCCATGTCAAAGTATATGGACCTACCTCATTTTTAATGGTTATATAATATTCCACAAGGATGAATAGTCAGTACTGTATTTAATTATTCCTCTATTGTTGGACATTTCAGTTTTTTCCCAATTTGCAATTATTACAAATAATACTACAATACTTGTATGCATATTTCAGCCATGTTTTTAAAATTAAAAGAGGAAACTTTAGTAGGCAGAATGCTCTTTTTTCCCTAAATAACATATCTCAAATATTTCACTATGTTCCATCATCAGCATGTGGTTATTAACATTACTGACATTGTGTTAGGCTCATGATAGAAAATGTCTTGATCATGATGGCAATTTTTCGTTCAGTATAATATGAGGCATTACCTTTCGGAATCTCCAAGAATTTTGCTAAGGGAAGATCAGTAGCTCTGCCAGAGACCTTTATTTCGTCTTCACCCAGCAATTCCTTTTCACTTTCTGCCTAGCTAGCTGCTTGATACAAAGATCTATAAGGGAAAAGATAAATTTCAATATGACATACTATAAGACTATGAAGACCAAGGAACAGCTCATACTGCCAAACTTCTATGTCATTCTTTCCTAATAAATACACAGTGTAAAGTTGTTTACACTGCAAGTAGAGCACACACCTTTTCCAAATTATATTTAACAAAATAATAAAAGTAGTGAGTATTTATTAGAGAAAATTTGAGAGAAATTTAAAAGTTAACAAAAAACAGGAAAGAACAAAATCATTTAATCTCAACATCCAAAGGAAAGAATGACTAAATAGATTTTATTTTGAATCTATGAAAAAGTTAGCCTTTAATTTGAAAATATTAGTGACCATTTTTATATTAAAATCTACATCCTTTAATTTTTTTAGACTTAACCTTAAAACAGAAACATTTTTGCATTAACAGAATCTTTTACAATATCATTAAGCATTTGAATCATTATTTATCTAATCATCTTCTACTGTTGAACATTTAACTTGTTTTCAGCTTTTTACTGTGATAAGCAAACTTTAATGAACAATTTATTTTTTTGATAAGATTTGTTTCTTTAGGATAAATTCTAAGAATTAGAGTCAAAGATTTGAATATTTTAGAGATGTTTTTGAACTGAGTGAGAACTATATTTGATACATTTTTATTGCTGTTTTGATAGGTAAAAACTCTCATTTACCTTACAATTACATTAATTAATAGTGGCAAGAATAATATAGATATTTATGTAGATATGCCTATGATATTTTTCTCATATGAAATGACTATTTATGACCTTAGCCTTTTGCTCTTCTGTGATCTTAGTATTTTTAAGAGCTGTTTTTAATAATAAAATGTTTGACCACTTGTCTTTTTTTGCTATGGCTCTTTTTCTAGCTTATTGTATGTTTTTAACCCTTAAAACATTTGTATGTTTTGGGGATGAAAGTTTTTAGACTTTGTATAGTAAAGATTTTGATTTTTACTTTCAAGATTAGAAAATCCTATCTTTTACCTAGGTATGTTTTACCTTGATATTTAACCACAATTTTATTTTAGCTGTTCATTTTATGCTTTTTATTTTACATTTGACTTTTTACTACTCTTGTATTTTTGGAGTAGAACCTAGTTAAGGCATCTATTGACTTTTTTTCTGAGTAGTTGACCGATTGCCTCTACACCATTTTCTTTTTAAAAAGCATCCTTTATTAAAATGGAAACTATGGTTAGTCCCATGATAAAATATTCTGCATATAAGGACAACAAATCAAAAGATGAATAACATATTTACCAAATTCTCAGGCACCAAGAGCAAGGGAAGGGGTGAAGTCAGAGTGTATACAGGGAGATCCCTACCTGGACAGGTGAAGAGGGGTTTGTGCAGGAAGGTGAGTACTCCTATAAAAAGATCAGCTATGGGATGGGAAGAGTCAACTCGGACACCGTGGTGCTTGGAGAGAGCTCTGCTGTCTATCAGCTGAGGGAGTTGAACCAGATGCTGCTGTTCTCATACCATGCTCCAACAGAGACATTTCAGGGACTCTCCTGGGAAAGGGTCAAGAGCTAGGAGTTTGTAGCTCTCTTCTCTCTCCTCCTTCAGCAAAACACTCTGCTTTGTTTCAATGTGAGATTTATTTGAAGAAATAATTCCAGTGTTTTTTAGAAAAACGCTTTTACAGAAATTTTCAAAACTACTTGAAAGTAGCAAAAATCATAATGAATCCCTATACTTTCCCAATGATTACTTTGTCTTTCTTACTTCATTTCTCCTTCACTCCTTTTTTCTTTTTTAGTCTTGAATATTTTAAAACAAATCCCAGGTATCTGGTCATTTCACCTGTAAATAATTGAGTATGCTTTTCTACCTGAGAAAGACACCTCCTTTTTTTCAAAATATAATTACCATGCATTTATCACATGTAACAAAATTAAAAATAATTTCTTAATATTGACTAATACTCAGTCCATAGCTCACGGTTGTCTTTTTACAATTGATTTCTTTGCATTTGAGACAAGACAAAGTCCATATGTTGCATTTTGTTGTGTCTCTTCAGTCTCTAACCGTCTCTTCCCAACTTTCTATGACATTGAATATTTTGGCTAACACAGTTTTTTAAACTGCCCATCTGTTTCTAATTGATTTGACACTTCCCATATTATATTATAATTTACATATAATAGAGTCAGTTCCGGTCCATCAAATCTGTTTTATTGAGCTGTGTCTAGTGTTGTGTTATAATGGCATCATAAAAGTTATTTTAATTTCAGAATAGGTTTTATTATCGAGGATCTTTTAGAGCTCAGTCTACTATTTCACAGTCTATTTTTATTAAATGTTCTTACCTACTTATTCTTCTATATGTTACCTTAGATCCTTAAACTTTCTGAAAACGAAAAAGGTGTTTTTAAATCCAAAGGTTTGGGACAGAGGCTCTTAACAGACATAAAACTTGACATAAATGAATAATTTCTGGAGTTATCTATTATTTTCAACTTTTCTCCACATAAATATTTTCTGGTACCAAATCTAGAAACCACATTTACTCAATACCTTTATTAAGTTCAAAGGGTAATGTTGAGGAAAGAAATTATTTCCTAGTAAACCAACTGAACTTAATGCAAAAGAAAAGAAATGCCATGAAGGAAAATTGGGCTTGCTGTGGTTTAAGCAACAGATGAAGATACTTTTCTCTGTTGGATTGAATCCAGGGGAAAAGTGAGATGGGAAGCTAGAGATAATAAATAATGTTTATGAAATCAAGGTAAGAGTTTAAAAAAATTTTATTGATTTAATAATCTCCATCAAGAAGGAACAGAATAGGAATGAAAGGCAAGGGGTTAAGCATAAGCATTTTCACTCATGCTTTAAAAAATTATTTTCTTTGAGATCCAGCCCCCCATTGCAGAGAGAACTTTAGATGACCAATTATTTTCATTTTATCCTCTGTCTTGGCATGCTAAGTCCACAATTTATTGCTACGTTTACATACTGTGAGGATGAAATCTCAAGCTTTGGCAACTTGTTTAACTTGTTTGTAGGATGAGATCTGATTGATTTTGACATCTATGGTTGCTTAGGGATGACTGGCTGAGATTTCTCAACTTAACGTAGGACACTGTATTAAGGTGAAAGGCAATTAAAGATAAATTAGCTAGATTTTCTGAGGATACCAAAATGTGGGACCCCAAAGTACGGGCCTCAAACACACAACTGACCCTCTTCTTCCTGGCAAACGCCTTGCATGTTAGGCCAGCAGAATGACCAAGACTAACACAGGACATCAGATGATTTCTGCAGTTGTTTTTGCAGCAAAGAATGAGAATTCACTGGATTGGGTCATATTAGGAAAGCTAGCACCTGTCATTTTAGTCAGTTGCTGACAAAGGCTTGTGTTTTCTCATATTTTAATTTGACAGGTATTGGCATCTCTCACAAATTACAAATATGTTAATACAAATTTCTTCTTGGCATGATGGATTGAATACCATCTCCCCACTCTACTTATTGGCCCAGAACCAACAAAATACCTGGAATATGGTACCTCCTGAGATTTTTGTGGGGGAAGGAAGTTAGGTTTTATCTATTTTCTTCTCCTTATTTTACCTTTCACATTCTCTTTTTAACAATGTTATTGAGTTTTACTCAGACACGATTCCATCTTGCACTTTAACTATTAATCCTCAGTTTAAGAAAAGTCCCTGGATGTCTGGTGGATTGAGGTGCAGGCCCAGACAGAGGTCATATTGTAAAAGGAAGCAAGGAGCCTTCTGGAAAAGAAATTATCCTAAGAGTGCCAGCACAGCCCTGAAAATGTCAGGCTCTCTTCCAACTCCCTGTTTCTGCATATGTGATTCACATTGTCTGCAGTATATTTCTTCACCTAACTAACCCTTTCCCATCTTTCACAACCTATCTTGGTCATCATATCTTTTCTCACTAGCCTTTCCAGTCTAGGTTAAGTACTTTTACCCTGTGCTTCTATAGTCATATACTCCTCTCTGTCATAGCACTTATTATACTATGTTGTAATTGTCTATTTTTGTCCCCTACCTTTTCTACTAGAATATCAAGTTATTGATGGCAGGAACTGGGTTTATATTCACTGTTGCTCACCAGTCCTTCCCATCGTGTGTTGCACGCATAATAACTTCTCAGAATAAATGGAGTTCTATTTACATATATTATCTCAGGAAGAGAAAAAAGGGACAGTGATTCTGAGTGAAGGAATGTGTCTGTCATTGAGACAATCTTTTGGCCCAGTTTCCATGGATTCATTACTTTGTCCTGAGAGAAGTGTTGGTGAATAAAAACTGAGAGGTGTGTTTTATTAAAACTCCTGTAAGATGCAAGGAGCTCATGGCAGCATTGCTTTAAGATACACATAACTGGGCTTCCCTGGTGGCGCAGTGGTTGAGAATCTGCCTGCTAATGCGGGGGACACGGGTTCGAGCCCTGGTCTGGGAAGATCCCATATGCCACGGAGCAACTAGGCCCGTGAGCCACAACTACTGAGCCTGCACGTCTGGAGCCTGTGCTCCGCAACGAGAGGCCGCAATAGTGAGAGGCTCGCGCACTGCGATGAAGAGTGACCCCCGCTTACCACAACTAGAGAAAGCCCTCGCACAGAAACGAAGATCCAACACAGCCATAAATAAGTAAATAAACAAAAACAAAACAAAAAAAGATACACATAACTGAATATAATATATTCTTTTCACTCTCCTGATCACCAGTAGGAGCAGGCACAGCATCTAAGTATCAGAATCCTTAGCATCTGGTGACCAAAGTGATCCAAATAGAAAAGATGGCAAATCTTCCACCATCATAGTACCAGATAGTTTTGTTTCTGAGCACATGGGAGACAAATTGGTAACTTTCTATTCATCGCCCTTGTTCTTTTTTTCTTTTCTGCTTCCCCTTTTTCTGTCTTCTCTTGTGTTAACTGAGCCTTTTATGATTCCAGTTTCTCCCTTCTCTTAACATAACAATTATACTTCTTAAAAAATTTTTAGTGGTTACTCTAGAGTTTGCAATATACATTTACAACAAATCTAAGAACATCTTCAAGTAACACTATAATGCTTCATGGACAGTGCAGGTACCTTTAATAACAGAGTATTCTCAAGTCGCCTCTCCCACTCTTATAACATTGATGTCATTCATCTTACTTATTTAAAAACTATAATTGCCCAATACATTGTTGCTATTATTACTTTAAAATAGTTGTCTATTAGCTCGATTAAGAATAAGAAAAATAAAATATTTTTATTTTACTTTCATTTATTCCTTCTCTGACCCTTCTCTTTATGTAGTGCCTGGTATTAGGTCCGTGCTGAATGATAATAACCCAAGATTATAACATAGTTCTGAAGGTAGAGAGGGAGAAGAAAGGTAAGTGGTGGTTTAAGCACACTAATTCCCTCACTTTTCACAGCTGGGAATAAATACATAAAGAAACAGGGCTCTATGATTTAAAGTTATAATGGAGAATTCCCTCGCAGTCCAGTGGTTAGGACTCCGCACTCTCACTGCTGAGGGCCCAGGTTGAATCCCTGGTTGGGGAACTAAGATCCCACAAGCCGGGTGGTGTGGTCAAAAAATTTAAAAAATATTAAAAAAAAGTTATAATGGAACCACTGTGTCCTTATATATCTCTATAATTTTCTGAGCACTTCTTTACTTTTTGGCACCAAAAGATGTTCAAGGCTCATATTTAACTCTGCCTATACCAGCCCCAGAATCAGTCAGTACTTCAAGTAGTCCTGGGGTTATCATTGTTTTAGACTCTTTCAGTGGATAGATTTAAGAAGGATGTATGTATCTACTAATGTACATGGGCCGTGTGTACATGTGTGCGTGTATCTAATAGTCATTTTGAATTTAAAATCATAAAGGGAGAACCACAGAAATTAGCTGTTAATGTGCTTGGAAATGTAACACCATCTCCTTCACAAACATCTTCTTTATCGTTTTCTAGTTAAACATGTTTTCCCTCCAGAACTACTATTCAGCATAAACTATGATATTTTTCTTTCCAATCCTTTTGATTATTTTTTGTTGACATTTCTGAGACGGTGTTGTTATCTACCTTTTTTTTTCTTCCTTAAAAATAAGTTCTTACAACTTGTATGGAAAAATACATTCAATTATTTAAAAATCTACTTAAAAACAAAATTTTGGAACATGTATAATTTAGGGAATTTTATACTTTATAATCATAAAATGTGATACTTTATACATGCTGAAAATTTTAACTTGAGGGAAGAATATTACCCAGAATATATATTCAAATTTTATAACTGGGGTTTTTTAGACAATTTTGGTATTGTATGTCAAGTTCAAATGACCTCATCAATGATCTTCTTCCGAAATAGATACATTATTTGCAAATGACAAATGAAAGATTTGGGAGAGGGGAGAAAAATATTCTCACTCTCAGTTGTTATCTCACAGCCATTTGAACTAGGCAGTTGTTTATGCTGATCTTGAAAACCCAGTAAAATTCTGGAACTGTTATCTAGGGGTAAACTTTCCCACTATCAATTTGAAAACTCAAGACATGTTTTAATATCATTACTCTATCATCTCACTGTAGAGTAAATATTTAAATCTTGCTTCTGTTTAATAACTTATATAATTAGATTCTTGTGGAAATATCATTAAATTTCAACGATACCTTGTAACATGAAATTAATCACTGAAAAACTTACAGTACTTTTTTCTGTCATAAAAATTTAGGTTGGACACTAAACATAATACGAAAGCTTGTACAAGTATCCAGTGCCTCTTTAATTTCTCAGGTAATCTGAATAAGGTGAAAATTTGGGATATGTGATGATTAAAGATTTAATAATAGAACAGCATGGCAACTGGATATACATAGACAATTTTATGAGACAAATGAGTTAATTTAAGAGATAAATTTTGTGTTTTTAAAATATTATTTTTACTGTAATTATAATATATTTTATTTATATTATAAATATAAAGGGGAATATCTCTTGGGTCATTTAGAGCAGAGGACCCCAACATTTTTTGGCACCAGGGACCAGTTTTGTGGAAGCCAATTTTTCCACGGAGCTGGAGGTGTGGGGGATGGTTCAGGCTGCGATGCGAGCGATGGGGAGCGGCAGATGGAGCTCTGCCCGCTTTCCTGCTGCTCACCTCGTGCTGTGTGGTCCGGTTCCTAACAGGTACTAGCCTGGAGGTTGGGGACCCCTGATTTAGAAATTTGCAATTGCTCTTAAACATGTCTTTTCATTGATAGGTAATCTTATCTAAGAACCATAACTAATTTTCTGTAAGAAACATGCATCATCTCTGACTTGTCAATCAACCAATAAGCAAAAAGTACCCTATAGGAATTAAGACAGTATATGTAAGCTGTCTATCTAAGATATATTAGGTATATCTTTTTTCTATCAAATTGTTCCATTAAGCTTAAAGAGGAATGGATCAATGGTATCCTAAGAATGTTCTCAGGTTTATCTGTTTTTGTTTCAAGCAAAGTTTGCAATTTTCACATAACTTTTTATTTTTACTTTAGGAAAAAGAAAAGATAATGAGAAAAAAGTCTATAGATGTCTTTAGTTCCTTTTATGAAGTATTGCAACAGAAACCAGCAATCACATGTACAACCATCAACTCTGAATATAATATGAATTATATGTAAGAAGTAGAATTTACCTAGATTAGTCTGCCTGTTTTTTTTAAAATTATACAATCATATTATAGAACACTGTGGCTTCTACAATTTGAGTCAATTTAGGAACGCAAACTCCTGCTTCCATAATATAAGGAAATAAGAATAATTTTTCTATGTAAGTCATCTAGTATAAACAAAGTTCACAGACTGATTTACTTTTATCAAAAGGTAAAATGATTCACTGTTATATCCGATCCTAAGTAGTTCTGAAACACAAAATAAATTTAGCATGTACTTATACTATTTGGGTTTCCCAAAACAAGATATTGATACAAAATGTGTTAAAATGGCTGAAGTTTATGGCTAAAGAAAAGGGAAATGAATAATTAAATATAAAAATTTACCAACTTTATTATTTCTAATTTTACAACAGATTCAGGTGTTTAAACCTGATTGGTTTCTTGATCCTACCCACTATGAACATTACTCAGTCTTATATTTTAACACCCTCAGTGTCACCTTTTCTTTGGTGTTTCATTTTGCAATTTATATGATCATTGCATCCAACTGCAATTGTTCTTCAGGAGGTTTCATTCCACTATCATAATGAATTATATTATCTTTAGTAAGTTGAATATATACTTGTTTTTGGGACTGGGCAGATTTTTTTCAGTTTTCACTTACAGTCATCAGCTTTGCCTATGATGAACCATCCTTAACCTTTTGGAAGCTTTCAAACATAAAAATGTTATAAGCTGAGCAAGGTTTTCCATACATTGTTATCTCTCTCCCTCTTTCTTCTCTCTTTTATTAATTCTTTCTTTTTTCTTAATTTTTAATTTTATTTATTTATTTTTGGCCTTGTTGGTCTTTGTTGCTGTGCACAGGCTTTCTTTAGATGCAACGACAGGTGGCTACTCTTCATTGTGGTGTGTGGGCTTCTCATGGTGGTGGCTTCTCTTGTTGTAGAACACAGGCTCTAGGTGTGCGGGCTTCAGTAGTTGTGGCTCATGGGCTCAGTAGTTGTGGCTTGTGGGCTCTAGAGTACAGGCTCAGTAGCTGTGGTGCACGGGATTAGTTGCTCCGCAACATGTGGGATCCTCCTGGACCAGGGCTTGAACCCGTGTCCCTTGCACTGGCAGGCGGATTCTTAACCACTGTGCCACCAGGGAAGCCCTGTGCCTACTTTTTAAATTAAACTTTACCATAGATATGTATGTATAGGAAAAAAGTAGTATATATAGGGTTTGGTACTATCCTCGGTTTCAGGCATCCACTGGGGGGTCTTGGAACGTATCCGCCATGGATAAGGGGAGAAGACTACTAGCGAAATCCTTATACATTTGTGTCATTGATCAAATCTTTTTTTTTTTTTTAACATCTTTATTGAGGTATAGTTGCTTTACGATGGTGTGTTAGCTTCTGCTTTATAACAAAGTGAATCAGTTATACATATACATACGTTCCCATATCTCTTCCCTCTTGCATCTCCCTCCCTCCCACCTCCCTATCCCACCCCTCCAGGCAGTCTCAACGCACCGAGCTGATCTCCCTGTGCTATGCAGCTGCTTCCTATTAGCTATCTACCTTATGTTTGGTAGTGTATATATGTCCATGCCTCTCTCTCGCTTTGTCACAGCTCACCCTTCCCCCTCCCCATATCCTCAAGTCCATTCTCTAGTAGGTCTGTGTCTTTATTCCTGTCTTACCCCTAGGTTCTTCATGACATATTTTTTCTTAAATTCCATATATATATTTTAGCATACGGTATTTGTCTTTCTCTTTCTGACTTACTTCACTCTGTATGACAGACTCTAGGTCTATCTACCTCATTATAAATAGCTCAATTTCGTTTCTTTTTATGGCTGAGTAATATTCCATTGTATATGTGTGCCACATCTTCTTTATCCATTCATCCGATGATGGGCACTTAGGTTGTTTCCATCTCCGGGCTATTGTAAATAGAGCTGCAATGAACATTTTGGTACGTGACTCTTTTTGAATTATGGTTTTCTCAGGATATATGCCCAGTAGTGGGATTGCTGGGTCATATGGTAATTCTATTTGTAGTTTTTTAAGGAACCTCCATACTGTTCTCCACAGTGGCTGTACCACTTCACATTCCCACCTTGATCAAATCTTTAACCAGGGTTTTGCTATTGAAACTCTAGAAACAAATATATACTATTAGATGTTACTTAATTGACTTACTCCTTTGTTATTTCTACAAGAACAGTACATTTAATGTGTAACTTCTATTAGTTTTAAACTTTACAATTTTCTTATTATATCACAGACTGGTAACTATATCACACACTTAGCATTAGTTACTCATATAGGTATTATGCCTATTCTTCTTGCCCCACCATTGTTAATTACCAAGATGATCTCATTTCATTCCATTGTTCAACATGAATTACTGGTTGAAGCCCAGTATGTTATTTCAGAACACATCCTGTGGTCTGATTCTAATCTCTTGACTTCTCTGGACATTTCATATCATATTTCTCATCATTTATTTTCCAAAGTTAGGAAACTGAGATTTTAATTTTTCTTTTTAAACATATTAATGTTTAATAAGCATCATGATCAAAAACATAATATAATTGTTTTCTCTTTTATATTTCCAACTCTTAATATATCTGTCAGCTTGGATTCCTTTTTTTTTTTCCTTAACTATTTTCCCTCTCCTAGTAAACTATAGTTATACTTTCTTTCCTTCTTTTTTTTTTTTTTTTTTTTTTTTTGCCTTTTCTTCTGAGCCATCTCCAATATTCAACATAAAGAATGTCATTCTGGTTGCTGAAGATGCAATTTTGATACATAAAGACAGGTTAGCTCTCTATAAATTAAGGGATTTAATTGAGGATAAGCACTCTCCTTGTATCTTTGAATTTTCAGTGCTTTGCACACGACTTAAAACAAAGTGGGACCCAATGGTAAATATTTTCACTCATGAATAAAACCCTTCATTTTCTCACATCAATGTAATAAAGAAACATTGACAAAGCTATATATTTTACTTCCTAGCCATATCTGAAAAGTGTAATTATGTGGCTTGAAAGGTGTTAAAAAGTAGACAGTTACATATGAATGAGCCCTACAGCTAAATATGTCTATATTAAAATTTTTTTTCTACTCTTAAATTTAACAAAACATAGTATGGGTGTATAGTCCTGTGATGATGAAGTCTATAAAACCCCATTGAAAGACTGAAAATTTTGCCATTTTATATTTCTCGTTGTGTTTGTGCATTCACCTTTGTATTCTTTTAATGCCTCATCTCATTTTCTCCATCAAACTTAAAAAAGGTCAGAATCATCACTTGCCATTGAGGTGGTCCTAAAGGCAATATTATTTCCATATAACATAGAACATAGTGTGCTATGAAAGAGATTTTCATGGAAAAAGACGTTTTTCTCATCTGCCTTTTCCTTCTGCCATTATCTTCCCACAAACCGAAATTATAATAGTTACTGGTAGTATTTTTTAATTTTTTGCTCTGTGCCAAGTACTGTTCTGAGAATGTGTGTATATTTAATTTCAAAACAACCACAATTTTTATTCTCATTTTTTTTTTCCCAGAAAAAAAGAGGTCAAAAACTTCTTTGCTAAGCATCATACAAAGGCTTTTTATTTATTTATTTAAGTACTGCCCTTTGTATGCTAGAGGCTCCATACCTCCATAGCATATAAGGTGTATAGAACTTCTAACATCCTTGTTAAATTATCCTCTTACTTGGTTTGCTCTAACCTGTTCCAACATTTTTTTTTTCTAACTTTTATTAATTAGTATTTTTGCTGTCTTTGTAAGGCATTTCTGGGCCTACTACCAGATATAAAAATACAACATAAAGTATTGTTAACATTTACTTACTTGTTGATACACTAACCATGAAATGGCAGTGCATTGACATGGCATCTTTATTCTACTGAGATGATAAATTTTTTATTTGCTTATTATGTTTCATAGGTGAGTGGTCAAACATTTATTAAATAGAGATGAAGTAGATTAAGCTTAAGCTTAGAATGCTCTTTTCTTTCTGAATAATTTTATATTATTTCTAGTAGACACCTGCATTAATGCCTTTTTAAAAATTAGTTTCAAAATAGCATCATAACTAAAATTTTATCTATGTGGCTTTGTAGAGATATGGGTAATATTTAAAGTTGCTCATATAATCTATTTTAAGAACCTAATAACCTGGATATTTTGTTTTCTGCTACATTTTTTAAACTAAATAATAGGCAGAATAAGTAGGGTCACTGCCAAATCTGAATTTTTTGCAAATTTTTATCACATCTTCCTATTGTGCTCTTTCATTTCACTTTAATTCCTTTGGTTCATTTTAATTCTATGTAATTACTAAATATAACAATGGATGATTATAATTTTTTAAAGATAACAATTTAATAAACTTTAGAAGAATTTTCCTGGTCCCATGGCTAATGAATTCTCTCTCCAGGATACCATTTGTCTGGCTCCTTCTTCAGTTTTTACAACAGAATAATTTAAATTTGGAAGTTAATTGTGGGAATAAGGGTAGGAATGATGTTTACCTTTATGCAAAGCAATGACCTATGATTACAGGAACCTAGAAAAAGCTGTTGGGGGAGATAAATGCATCTATTGAGAAAGTGTTTGCATTCATTTAAGGTTGAGGCAATCTGGTTAGTTTGCATAAAGGGAGGTTTTTATGATGAGGTAGGTACTTAATTCTTTCAGAGAGATTGGGTGTATTCAGGTGTGGTCTTGTCTCTACAACCCGGAAGACAGTTTCACCTCCCTGTTTTTTAAAGTCCAGTGTGTCTGGTAGATCTATATCAACCAAAGCTCTGCTAGGAATAGCTCTTCAAGGACATTATTGAAATTTGAGACTTGTTTATATTGTCCCCTCCCTCCGTGGATTAAATGATAATAACCAGTTTTTTCTTTCTTCAACTTAGATCTTTAAAGGCTATATCTGTTACTCTGAGTCAATAGAAGGAGTATGTTTGGACCAGTAGCTGTGCAAACTTTTTTTGCAGTAGATAGCAGTAGGAAAAAGTGAAGGCTTTATGCTTGTAAAAACATTTACAGTCTCCTAGCAATCTGTAGTGATGCTATGCAAGTCTGACAATAGATGAATGTTTTCTAATGTCATAAAACTTTACAGTAATACGGGAAACTTACTTAACTGTTTGCCTCAGGAGTTGATGTTCTGATTCTAGAGTTTCAGAAAGACTTGACTATAAACTAACTTTATCATAGAGTCATCAATTATTAACAGTAATATATACTTAAAGCAATAGACATTTTGTCCAACCTCTATATTTTTTTTAGATGGGAAAATTGATATGTTGAAAGATTAAATAAACTTTTAAAGTCATATGATTATTTTAGGTATTGAACAGGGATTAAAATACTCACTATTCTCATTTAAAATCACTGCTTTTCCACTATAGCTTTGTATGTCACCTAAAATGCTTAGGGCTGAGGCTGAACTGACTGGTGGGCTGGAAAAGAAAGTAAGAACTGTAGAGTATCTGAAAAATAACTTGTATATTTGAGGCATATATGATAGGATACAGCAATGCATAATCAGTACAAATGTGTACAATTCTATGAAAATTACCTGCTTCTCAGCTGGAATTTGGGCACAGTCTAGGTGCAGCTGGTAGGTGTATGCAACTACCCAGTTTGTAAACAGAGAGTGGATTGGACCACTGTCAAAAACTCATGCCTGTAGGATTCAGGAATCAGGAGTGGGCCAGATGGCGACCGTGTTGAGCTAGAGAGCAGAGGATCACTTACAGAATGGGCAATGCATACTCAGCTCCAGCTGATGTAATGTAAAAATGTGAGCCCAATGTTGCCAAATCTTCCTATTTAAAAAGAAAAGATAACTGGATTTTTAAACACAGTGTATTTACTAAATAAAACCAGCCTACATTTAGAGTTGCCAGGTCTAGCAAGTAAAAATACAGGACCTCTCGTTAAATTTGAATTTGTTTATCTGTTTACCTGCATTTTATCTGGTACACCTAACTGACTCACCTGCCTCTTTGCAAACTCTTGTTTAAGGAAACAGTAGGTATGTTGACGCTTGTGATATGTATCCACCACTGAGGGTCAATTGTGTTCACTTAGTTACCACATATTATTTTCAAGATTTTTGGTTCAGAGATGGTTAAAGCCTTTCACACAACAGTAAATTGTTCAAATATTATATTTTTAAGGTAGCAAATTTCACATTAAATATGTCAGAACAAAATATCTGAGTTTTTACAAATTACCTAAAGAATATAGCAAAAGTGAATAAAAAGACACTTTTATTGTTAGCTTCCAGGGAAGATTAATGCTTTCAATATAAGAAATAATTATGTGAAGATTTTCTGGGAAGAAAAAATTCCTATATATTATTACAAGCAAACATGATAATAATAGAGGCAGAATGCTCAGTCTCCTTGAAGCTTTGCCCCGTCTGCTCATAAAACCAGATAGGCTGAGAACAAGCTACAAAGCATCCACCAAAGTTATAATTAACATTAGCTTGAGAAAGAGTCGTGGATCCACTTCATGTCGAATTCCGTTTGATCTTAATTGAAAGGAGGCGCAGAGTTACAGGAAACAGACCCTCGCATTGAAAAGACCATGGTAATATGTTTAGAATTTCCCAAGAAACAGAAAGAGGTCTTGAGAGCACAGACGCTTGGAAGCGGAGGAGTTAAGCCTGGAAGCGGAGAAGTTAAGCCTTTAACACCTCACAGCAACAAAACTCATCTGTCAGGCTTTGAAGGCCTTGGCTCTGGGATTTATTTTCTTCTCATCTAAGATAGGCCCAGAAACTTAATTTTGTTTTTGAAGCGAGTAATTCTCCCCAACATTTCATCAGTTTGTTTTTGATTACCTTCTAATGCTTAGCTACCTCTCACAGGGTACCCATCTAGGGCCTTCTCTGAATAGAATAGCTTTTCCAGAGAAAGTGCTAAAATACAAACAGACTGAATAAAGCAATTTTTGAAAAAGTAATTAATTAATTAAATTACGACTGCTTTTGGGTCTTCATTGCTGCGCGCAGGCTCTCTCTAGTTGAGGCGAGCGGGGGCTACTCTTCGTTGTGGTGCACTGGCTTCTCATTGCGGTGTCTTCTCTTGTTTCGGAGCACGGGCTCTAGGTCCGCGGGTTTCAGTAGTTGTGGATCGTGGGCGCTAGAGCACAGGCTCAGTAGCTGTGGTGCATGGGCGTAGCTGCTCCGCGGCATGTGGGATTTTCCTGGACCAGGGCTCAAACAGGTGTCCCCTGCATTGGCAGACAGATTCTTAACCACTGTGTCCCCAGGGAAGTCCCTGAATAAAGCAGTTTTAAAGACAATCAACTCATCAAATGTTTACGTTTCCCAGGCAAGAGGCATCCTTCTAGGCTTGGGTTCCTGCTTTCAAGGAACATAAAATTTGAAGGAAGAGATGGAGACACAACAGTAGACACATAGAAAGGAATACAGGGCGAACCTCTTCATTCCTTCATAGGAGAGGGGTGATATTCCCTGAAGTTGATTTTTGACTGGGTTTTTAGTGGGGTCTCCGTTTCCCAACCATGGATTGAACCTGGGTTACAACAGTGAGAGCTCCGAATCCTAACCACTAGACCACCAGGGAACTCCCCTTGACGGGGGTTTTGAATGCTGGATAGGAATTTGCTAGACCTATAAGGGAAGGAAAGTCCTTGTAGCAGAGTGACACACTTGAGCAAGAGAATAAAATTGTGTGGTGTGTGAGGTGTGTGGGGACTAGTAAACAGCTTTGAATTGTGCATAGACAATATTATTGAAAAGAGAGGGGAAGAGGCATGCAGTCTGGAGACAGGCGGCAAAGGTCATTTCATTTGCTTGCAAGTACGTTTAGACTTTCTTCTGAGCACTGGAGAGCAAGAGATGATTAGATAGATTGCGTTTTAGAAAAAGACTTGGCCACAGAGCATAGATTGGCAGGAGAGAGGGGAGGCAGAGGGGTTGTGGTTATAAAACAAGTTAGAAATTTAAGGTGTGAACTGGGGCTGGGAAGTGGGGATTAAAAAGTTAGGAGCAGTGAGCTGGTGACAGAGAAGTTTCAGCATGAGAATGAGCCTGGAAATAAAATGAGAAAGAGGAAGGGATCCTTCTAAACCAACTGCAGACTAGGGCTGGTCTAAAGGCTAAATCTGCCTCAGTCAAAGGTTTATAAATTAGGAGCATTTTTTTGGAGGAGGGAGTGTGGTTCAACAAAGTGTTTTTCTTTTATTCTTCGGATTCTAGGTAACTTTTATTTAGAAAAAAAATTGTACAAGGACACAATTGTTTAAGGCTACCCATACATACGCCATATTGCTGTCAGTTGATAATTAACAATTATCAATTGTTAATTTTTCTACATTTATTTTTCACTTTTTTTCTTTCTCCCCCCCTTTTCTTTTCCTGAGTCAACTGAAAGCAAGTTTCAAGCATCAGGTCACTTCACTCCTAAATACTCAAGCATATATGTCCTAAGAAAAGGGATATTCTCCTAGAAAAATCTCCATATCATTATCAAACTCCAGAAGTTTAATATGATACAATAACATTAGCTTCTCTACCATCCATATTCACATTTCCCAGTTGCCCCAACAATGCTGTATGTGTGTGTGTGCATGTGTGTATGTTTTAAATCCAAGATCCACTTAATAATCACATATTGCATTTAGTTGTCATGTCTCTTTAGTCTTCTCTTCTGTAAAACAGGGTCCCACCTTTGTTTGTCTTTTGTGACATTTTGTGGCATTTATGATGAGTTCAGTTCAGCTGTTTTGGAGAATGTCCCTTAAGTTTGATTTGCCTGATTGTTTCCTCATGATTAGATTCAGGTTAAAACTTTTGGGGACTGTAGTGTACAGACTTCCCACTGGATTTTAGCAGGAGCACATAAGTCAGTTTCTCTTATTGTTATTGGTGCTGTGAAGTTTGAGCACTTGCTCAAAGTGGTCTGCACTCGACTTCTCCATTGTGAAGATGTCTTCTCCCTTTTGTAATTAGAAAGTTCTCTGTGGGGCGATGCTTTTTTAAAAAAATATGTATTTATATATTTATTTATTTGGCTGCTTCGGGTCTTAGTTGCGGCATGTGGGATCTTTAGTTGCTGCATGCGAACCCTTAGTTGCGGCATGTGGGATCTATTTCCCTGACCAGGGATCGAACCCAGGCCCCATGCACTGGGAGTGTGGAGTTTTAGCCACTGGACTACCAGGGAAGTCCTGGGTGATGCTTTAACATGCTATGTCTACACTGCTCCTTAACAACCTTTCACCTAATGCTTTCCACATATACTGGTGATCCTTAACCGGCTGCATAACGTTAGACAGATTAGGAAATTGCTCACAAAAATCTGGATTCCCAGGTTCTTGTTAAAAATTGCAAGATGTGGCAGAACTGGGCTCATATTCCTGAGCTGCAGTAATTGCTAGGAATGGATCAGCGATGGTCTCCTAAAAATGTGACCCAAAAAACTGTGGTTTTCAGTTTGCCACAGTTTCTACCTTTCCCAGTTGTTTACCCCGTCCTATTTCACTCACTTAGGGATTCTATTTCTCCTCTATAACCATTTGAGATTTCTGTCCTTGTACTATGGTTTCTAATTTAGGGATATGCAAGGTTGGTGGTGATGAGGGATATGGAAGCCTGGAGAAGGAGCCTAGGGAAAAATATTGACAGCTTTGGTTTTAGATGTTTCTTGAGGTGGTAATCGTTTCAGAAAGGCAGAAGAGACATCTGAACTGGAGGTAAGATTTTGAATTCTAAGGTGCTAGTTGAATGCATGGATGCAATCCCTCCTTCAACATATTGTATATTACTATAATAATGTTACCATATGATATGATCATTTACTACAATCCATGTTCCTTACTAGTCAATCATCCATCTTTTACCCTCTGCACTTGGTGCATATTAAACACTCAATAAACTTTACTGAATGAATGAATAAATGAATGATTCATATGAATGAAGCCACTTATTGTCAAGAGACATTTAAAAAGGGACTGATTCATAAGCCAGATAACATGAACCTCAAAGGGTTGAGAAGTGAGGGGAAGGTCGACATGATCTGTAGATTCTGTGGGAAGTGTGATATGGTGGAATGAGCTGCCTCTGCTCCAGGTAGCCCATGGTGAGAGAGATGTCATCAGGGGAGAAACATTTCAGTGAAGGCGGGAAGGTGGCCAGAAGGATCTATGAATGAGACACCAGTGAATGGACATTAGCAGTGAGGTGAGGGGGCAAAAAATGATATCGTGATGTCAGGTTGCTTTGGTGACAGGGAAAAACAGAATATTTGGATTTAGCAAACTCTTACAGGACCCGAGATCGATAGACCCTTTCAGTTCATTTCAGCTGTCACTGAGTACCTGCTTCAAGAGGGACAAGGCTGTGAGTGGTACTGGGGCTATGGAGATAAATAAGATGTAGAGTTGCCCTTGGGGAATTCAGATTCTAAAAGAGATCAAGAGGTAAATAATGATGAACAATTTAGTGCCAAAATGTGCAATAAGAAATATATGTACAAAATGTAGCCCAGTAATTAACTTCATACCACCTCGGGAAGGGGCTGGTTGTAGAAAGGATAAGAGCATCCTTTGGAGTCAGATAGCAGTAGGCTCAAATCTTAAATATCACCTCTTACTGGCTGCATGTGTGACCTCCCCAAGCCTTAGTTTCTTGATCTATAAAGTGTGAATGATGCTTGGGCACTGTTATAATCTTTAAATGAAATAATATTCATATGGCATTTAGTCTGTTGGTGTTTGGATGTCAGTAAGGACATGATATCTTTATCAGAGATGTCCTCTTGTTCACATTCTAGAGCAGAGCTATGGGGCATGGTGTACTGTGGCTTGATATTTTTTAAGAGCTTGTTTTACTTTTGAAGCCCTGCATAACTTATTGTGTCTTAGCATACACAAAAAATTGTTTTTTGTCTTTTAAATGGCCACTTGTACATTGTACTTTCTGAGGGTTTTTTAAACTCAAATATTTTAATGAGAAAATTTATAATTTATGTGAGAGAATTTACCTTTTTGGATACAAAAAGCATTTTCTACCTACAAGAAATAGAGCCTCTTGAGCTTTTGCTTGTTCTGGTACAGGACACTAACCAGCAGGTGTTTATTTAAAATACCTGGCAAATTTCCTTGACCTTCTCATTTTGAATAGACACAGGAGACATAACACAAATGGTTTGTTTTGATATCCTGACTGTCAACATCTTTAAAATACAGGCTCTGTATAGAAAAAGTCTCTGATTCCTTTTTATGACTGTCACATGAGTGTTCTGTTTTAGAACTATTACTCTCTGTAATGTGCTATATAGCGTGATCATTTTTGCAGATTTTCCCTAAAGACTGGTCTTTAGGGTAACTAAAGATCATGTTGATTTCCACGTAGCATCCTTATAAATATAATATTTGTTTGTAAGTTGTTGAGCATAACAGAGGCCAGGCAAAATTGCAATACTGACAATGGGAGATTCATGAAAGCTCCTGAAGTTAAGGTCTGTTTTCATTTTTACAAACAATGTATCCTCAAATTACGGATATGAGATACTGGATGAGCTCAAAATGACCAAGTCACTCCCTGGTTGGACATTCTGTGCTTCACAAAATGTAATCCCTCTTTTAGAACTCTAGAAATAATGCAACATTTTAGAAGGATGAGTTTACTCCCTCCAGTGCCTGAAGTTAGTTAACCAGGATTAAGCAATAGATGGGACAGGACCCCCTAGACAGCTGACGATGACTGATGAGTGACTTGTATGTGAGAGAGTTTGGAAAGTATAAAGTCAATATAAGTACCAGAGAAGAGAAACTAAACTTTAGAAGTTGTTTCTATTATTCTCTATGTGTCTTATTAATCAGGTTAGAAATTTTTCTGAGTAAACAGTCTAATATCACTGATACATTGAGGATCTCTTACATGCCTAGCAACAGGTTATGTAATTTGAGAATTTAATAACTTTAATAAGAACAAACATGTCAGTGGATCCACAAAGCTGCCTGAAATCCTTTCAAAACATGTGGTGGGTAGAAACAAATAAAGAATATAGTATAACAAATAAGGACCCCTGTCCATTATGACCTATAATATCTTCGAAAAGGATTTGGTCATCAAGGGTCTCTAGGATGAGTCAGTAACATTAAACTAAAACCAAACATAGACTAACCCATTTCTTCAAAGTGGGCTTTAAGACTATTATCAAAATATTAGGAAATTATTTTTTATTATGATAAACTGATTCTTATTCAAATGGAGGTTAAACAAGAGAAAATAATTTTAAGCTCTAGCAAAGAAGGAATTTAAGCTGGAATTTAAGTGCATTTTTGGATTTGTTGGTTGAGCAAATATTTATGCTCGGCAATCTGAAATATATTTGGGGAAAAGGTATTGAACAAGATAGGAAAGGACACTACTCTCATGGAGTTTACATTCTAGAGGGAGGAGGATAAAGAGATAAACAGATTGATGAACAAGAGTGTTTCAATACTGAGCACACTGTGGGCATCTGAAGTTACACTGCAAATCTTTGGTTCATTGTTATTTTTCCCTGGACTGGACTGTTTTCCATTTTAATTTGTTGGTGAGATAAACTTGCTTCTAAAACTGTAGGTAGGAGAAAAAAGAGATAATGTAAAAATTAAAATGTCATTCATCTGGCTTTAAGAGCAAAAGGAAATGGATACGTGGCTGAAGACTAAGTAAGGAAACAGTGGAGAAATCTTCAACAGTTACAGATTTAGCCAGCAGTTATGCCTGGACCAGGACTGTAAACAATTTGTACTTTTAAGTTCTCCAAATTCTGTCATATTCATTAATCATATTTTACAATTAAAGCATTGCCAAATTCATGCCCTTGAAAGTTTTTCTAAACCTTTCCCCCTCTTTCCACTCCTATCTCATAATCATTTAAATTTTATATTTCTACTTTTTGAAGTTCTATCTTATATTTCTTTTCCCCTATTAGTCTAATTTGGACCATCGTTCAAGCTAATAAAATCATGCTTCACCAGATCATTTAATCTATTTCTTAACCAAGGAAGGATTCTCAGCAAACATTTTCATGCACATTTTTTATTACATTCTTAGAGATATATGTTAGGCTAGAATTCTGGCAAGTTTTAATAGACCTCAAAGGATCAGAAATTAAATAGATTGTACTTTGTATGCTGTTTTCAATTGAGTGATTTATTTTACTAACATCATAACTAATGAGCTCATTTGGGATACATAGAAAAGTTGTTTGAAAGTTAGTTCAGTAAGCCTTAGGAACACAAGAGTAAATATAGAATGCTTTGCTTTGTTAATTATTAACTGTAAGGCCCATCTTTCTTGTCTCTATTTCTTTTATAGTCTTTAATTTTTGTTTTCATATTTTTTAATCTGTCTGGTGCCACAAGAACGTAAACTTCCTGAGAGCAGGACATTTCTCTTTCCTATTCAATGCTGTCTCTCCATAGCCTAGAAAACAAAGTCTGCCGTGGTAAGCCCTCAACAAATATTTGCTTATAATTTGATTAACTTTATCAATCAGTTTTCTAACAAGGCACACTAATTGATTTCTTTTGGAACTAAAGTAGAAGTAAGGATGGCAATGTTAAACACGGTAACTTTCAGCAAGTTTAAATTTATAGGAGCATTGATTCAGCCACAGAAATGAATTATCATGAACATGCCATGGATTAGTGAGGAAAACAACCTCAGTTCTTCTCCTTAATCTTCCTCTTTGGCCTCTTTCTTTCAGCTACCCTTTGCCTATTCTCCCCAGCTCCACACTGTCTTACGCCTTTTTTTCAGTAGCCCTGCAAATTCACTGCCAGTCAGAAAAGTTGAAAATGTCCTTCGACACTCAACAGTGGCAGAATGATCTCCTTAGAACTTTGCAAATCCCCTATCTTCATCTAACTCATAGAATAACAACCTTGTTTCAGGCCCCAAAGTTCATGGGCATCCCCTAAATTTATTATGATTTGAGGCAAAAGAATACTCAAAAACAAAGAAAATACAATTCCTGAGAGAAAGTAGACAATTGTAAGCAATATTTCTAGCAAATAAAGAAAACATACTGAAGCATTATTATTTGGTAGAAGAAAGAAAATTAGGGAGAGTCATTTTAAAGAATATTTTCAGTATTATAGATTCTCTGATTAGAAAAATTAATCAGGTAGATTTCTATGAATTTATCAACTTAATTTTTATCATGTATGATAGAAATAATGCCATGACAGAGAAAATGACCATTTCCTGAGATTTCTTCAACTAATAAAATGTAAATCATAATGGTAAACACTGTATATCTTGATAAAGTTATTCTAAAATATGGACACTGTAAAAACAGTCATACTATGAACAAACAGAAAAAGAAATAAAAATGCTTCTTCTGCTAAGAAAAGATGCTCAAACTCAGTCACAATAAGATAAATGTAGATAAAATTATACTGAGATATATTTTTTTACCGATCAGATTTAAAGGCAACAAATTAGAGGACATAGTTGGCCGGGTTGGTTGATGAATAAATTGCTTAGATCTATTAAAGTTACAAATACACATATTTCTTTTCTGTTTCTTTAAAGAATTTTTTTTTGATGTGGACCATTTTTAAAGTCTTTATTGAATTTGTTACAATATTGCTTCTGTTTTATGTTTTGGTTTTTTGGCCACGAGGCACGTGGGATCTTAGCTCCCCAACCAGGGATCGAACCTGCAGCCCCTGCATTGGAAGGCGAAGTCTTAACTACTGGACCACCAGGAAAGTCCTTACAAATACACATATTTCTTGTTCTAACAATTAAACTTCAAGGAGTTCATCCTACTTGTACATCTGCAAAATGATAAAAGTACAAGGTTAGCAATTGTAGCATTTCATATGATTCAACATAGTAGCAAAGGATCGGAAAAATTCTAAATATTCAAAACAGAGAATTGATTAAATATATTGTATTTTCCTGCAATGTAATATTATGCAGCCATAAAAAATAATGAAGAAGATCTCTATGAACTTATATTAAAATATCTCTCATCTAATATATTAAGGGGAAAAAAGCAAGGGACAGAATAGTTTATATAAGGTGCCACCATTTGTTCAAAGAGAAGGAAGAAAATGATATATGAGTGAATTTGCGTCAAAGACCTAGGAAAAGACAGGCAAGAATGGGACAGCACGGGTTGTTGTTGGGAGAAGGGGGTGGTGGGTGGAGAACTAGGTGGATAGGGTATAAGTGAGGGAGGAAAACCTTACTTTTATCTTCTTTGCCTATTGAATTTTGAATCATAGGAATATATTAGCTTTAAAAAATATATAGGTTATGAAAACCAAGTCAATTTTAATAGCTATAAAGTAAATTGTTAGTGTATACTTACAATTTATTGTACACAAACTGATATTTAAAACACAGACCTTAAAACATAATTTTATAGTAGGTGACAGAACCACTAATATATTAATCCTGACTTTGATATTTCCTCAGATTCTCAAAAGTGCCTCTCATCCTGTGTGCTTGACCTTAGAGCTGTTCACCTGCCTCTCCTTTAGGACTTGATGCAAAACAATGGAATTTGTATAACTATAAATGTAAGAAACACTCCATATTCCAAATAAGTTCTAGAATTTGGCTCTTACCAAGATTATTCCCAGCTCAAGTAGAAAATTTCTGATTCAGTAACCTCTCTTGCCATGAGTTAACAATGGCTCTTAAGTATATTCAGTCCCACCTAGGCAACTGTCAACTAAGGACATCCAAATCTCAGCTGTGTCTGGCTGTGTGCAGAAGTCAGGTATTTTGCCTCCTGTTAATCATGACCCTACACTCAGAGAGGAGACCAACTTTCTATGCCTGCACAATGCTAAAGGGTTGCATGCATACTTTAGAGAGAAGCAAAGAAGTTAATATCATGGGAATGAGTCTGGTAGTGGGGGAATGAGTAGGCAGTAGAGAAAATTGATGGTTGGTACTTGGTTTTCCTCAAAGCCTGGAAGATCAGGCTGAATGAAAAATATGTTCTTCCACTTATGTTGCATTTCTTCTGCGCCAACTCTCTGTTGGAATCCACTGTCCCATAACAAGCTGAAGAGTCATAGTTTATCTAACAGAGACAAAATCTGACAACAGGATATCACTCTAACCCGATGTTGGATCTGTTGACATTTGAGACAGGAACTTTTATTTAAATAGAATTGTCACCATATTTTAGTTTAACTGATAATGTTATGGTTTGGGTGGAAATGCTGTTTGTGTGGTTAAAACTTCAGGCTGTTTGCCAGGAAGTTTGTCTTTTAAACTTTGATGATGATCTTGTTTGGAAGAAATAAGACAGACTCTGAGAGACCTAAGGGTGAAGGTTAAAAACACCAAGTGAAAGTCTTCCCTGGTGGCACAGTGGTTGCGAGTCTGCCTGCCGATGCAAGGGACACGGGTTTGTGCTCTGGTCCGGGAAGATCCCACATACCGCGGAGCGGCTGGGCCCGTTAACCATGGCCACTGAGCCTGCGCATCTGGAGCCTGTGCTCCGCAATGGGAGAGGCCACAACAGTGAGAGGCCTGCGTACCAAAAAAAAAAAAAACAAAAAAACACCAAGTGAAAGTCTCCCCTGGTGGCACAGTGGTTGCGAGTCTCCCTGCCGATGCAAGGGACACGGGTTTGTGCTCTGGTCCGGGAAGATCCCACATCCCGCGGAGCGGCTGGGCCCGTTAACCATGGCCACTGAGCCTGCGCATCTGGAGCCTGTGCTCCGCAATGGGAGAGGCCACAACAGTGAGAGGCCTGCGTACCAAAAAAAAAAAAACAAAAAAACACCAAGTGAAAGTCTCCCCTGGTGGCACAGTGGTTGCGAGTCTCCCTGCCGATGCAAGGGACACGGGTTTGTGCTCTGGTCCGGGAAGATCCCACATCCCGCGGAGCGGCTGGGCCCGTTAACCATGGCCACTGAGCCTGCGCATCTGGAGCCTGTGCTCCGCAATGGGAGAGGCCACAACAGTGAGAGGCCTGCGTACCAAAAAAAAAAAAACAAAAAAACACCAAGTGAAGAGGGGAGACAACTAAGGATAGGGACAGTTCAAAAATAACAAAATCTGCTTTCTCCAGGCAATGTGCTTTGAGGAAAAAAAAAAGGTTCTTGGTAACCTGAATGACTCAGATGTTGCCTGAGCTTTCTATTTTATTATTATGGACCTATTTATATACTATATCCTTAACTTTTGCTTAGAAGTATGTAAGTGATATTTCATTTTCCGTCTACTGAATTAAAAATGTTCTTTATTTACGTTCTTCAGGTTTTATGAAGGCTGTGGGGATGAACCATTTTACATTTCTATGTTTTCTCTGGTGAAAATTCTACCTCAGAAACTGAGACTCTTTGACTGCTTCCTACAATTCTCTTGGGAATGATTCACAGAATGCAGTGTTGAAGGAGGAGGAAGTGGTGTCCGTACTGCTTCCGGACGTGCAGATACAGTGGTTTAAGTCATGTCTTAGCAGAGAGCCTGTGGAGTTCGTATGACCAGTTGCCAGTATCTGCTTTACTTACCCTTCCTAGTATCTCTGAAGAATATGAGGCATTTACTGATTCTGTTTCTGGGAGTGAAATTGGGATTTTCAGCCAGAAACTACAAAAGTTCACAAAGATCATTAGGGAGTTGCCATTGGCTCCCAGAAACTTTGTCAATGAATCCTGTTTGGAAGTAAATCCTGTACTAGAATGAAGACATTGCTATGTTTTTGTATATATAGAGAGACAGAATTATGAGCTGAAAGGAGCTTTTGAAATCTAGATAAAATATTTTATATGAAGAAAACAAAGCTGAAAGCAATTGGGTCATTACAGAAATTTAAAGATTTAGCTTAAATCCTTTGTTCTGTCAAGTACAATGAATGAAATTTAGATCTGTCTTTCAAGACAGCAAATTTCTGATAATCCCCATAGATAGCCTCTAGGTTCCCATTCCTTTTAAAATATCTTTGCTCCTCAGTGGATTTACTGTTTTCAACAAAGCATAGATCCAGAAACTTGCCTTTATCTTAAGGCTTTTCTAACCTTCAAAATCAAGAGCCCTCCCTCCTAATCCTGCTTTCCCTATCGTGCTCCTTAAGCTGACATTGCAGCACCTGGGCTGCAGATACGTGCTTCAAAAGCTGGTTTGGAAACGGAGCCAAGTGTGTCACCCTAATGGACAGGCTTTTCTTTCTCGGGTCACATCTGTTTTCTGAATCATAGGGAGTGCAAGATAGGCATGTAAGGCAGTGTTAGGTCAGTGGAGAGCAAAGCATACTGAGCAGTAGCTGGAGCTGTGGTAGGCACAGAAGTCAGAAGCTGTGGAATATCTATGAAGAAATGGTCGTCAGGAGTTAACTGTCTCATGTATGACTCCTTTTGGCCTCAAGAATCTACAGCTGACTGGAGATTCCAGTTATATCCTGCCCTTTAAACTGTCAATAATGAGAAACACTTAGAAAGCTCCCTTTACTCAGTACATCTTTATCAAGTACCATAGACACAGATAGCATTGCCTCAGTTGGACCATCACGTTCCTTCAGGTGACCTGGAACCCTGCTCTGCGTAGTTATAACAGCTCATCGTTGATTTGGGGGATTTGTCCACATGATTTCTTCTCTATTACCAATCACTTTCTTTTCAAACGTGGAAGTGCTTGTTGTCATGTTAACAATTTGATCCTCAAGTCAGCAAATCCGAAGATTTAAATGTATGGAGGTAAAATGAAAAATGTTATGGCAGTTTGTAGATTTGAAATAATACTTTGAGTTTTCCTTCTCCTGGAGTTCATGTGCTCCGGCTGCCCGCACCCCTTTTATACACGCATGTATGTGTACATACGTTCACACATGGAACGGTAGTGAGAGAGATGGCTTTTTCCTCTACTACAGAGCTTTAAAAACATGAAAATGTTCTTGCCCTCCCCAGACTGATATAGGATAATCATGCTAACCTCTTTTTTTTTTTTTAAGGCCTCAGTAATATTTTGAGAGCTGTCGTTCCCAAGCTTCTTCTGAGCAAAGTGTAAACATTGTCACATTTGGCCAATTGATCCTAAAGCCCTAGCTTGAACCACAGATTGGAATTTGAATGAAGGGCAGCTATCTGTGTGATGGCCAGCAGCCTATGAGATGATCTGGTGTGAGATTTCTTCTAGAAGCTGTGCTCACACCAGATAGTGAAAAAAGAATTAGAGGTTTTCTTTTCTGCTGAGTCTTTTCTAATCAGACTCATTCTCTCCTGGTGAATTTGAATTAAGACACTCAAAAATCCTGAGAGAGAGCAGCATGGTACTGAAACACAAAGAATGTCATCAGGTTAGAATAGGTTGCTAGCAATAGGTTGGAACCATATATGCAGTTAAGTGCTTTAGAAAGAGACACAGAAAGTTGAGTCATGAGACCAGCGTTCTCTACATGGGATACTGTGTCTTCAGTACTGTTCCAGGGCCCCAGGAAGCAAGTGTTCTGAGATTTCCTGTGCTTCCTTTCTTGTTTATTCCTGTGAAAAATGATCATGGCCTCTGTCAAGTTGAGAGTATCTCTTTTCCCTTAACAACCTGAAAAGACCCAACACGCTATTAAAAATCTAACTCCTTAAAATGCTGAATGCAGATATGCTCAGACTTTCCCCTGAGCTATGGTAGGACAAGGTATGTTTTAACTTCACATGACAAGGGCTAATGATAGTGCTTTTTCTTGACTCATCTTTTGAACATTACCAAAACTGCAACCCCAGATTACAACCTTATTTTACCACAAGATCCAGTATTGTGAATAGGAATTGCAGAGGCAAGGACAGAAAAAGCCACAGATATGGTTCTGGCTTGAGATGTCCTAGATTTCCCTTAAGTATATTAACCATTGCAAGACAAAGTTCAGCAGAATTGAAGAGATAAACCACAAAATTACTGGATTTCAACTCTCATCATGGCAAGATTTAAGCAATAGCAAAAAATAGAAGTATATGTCCCTTACCATTTTGATAGTAGATTTTGTGTTTCACTTTTTTCCTAACAACAAAATAGATCTTCTGAACACTATCAATCTTTACGGTATTTGCTCTGTACTTTTCTTATCATACAACTAATAGCATTTTGTTAATTAATTGTATGATGCTTTTATTCTTCCCAGTACCTAGCAGAAAATGTGTAGGGCCCAGGGCCAATTTAAAACATGGAATCCTTTGTTCAAAAAATTTTAAGAATTTCAAGGCAACAACAACAGAGCATTAAAACAAGTGCAGGACCCTTCCAACGATGGAGTTCTGTGCAACTCTATAAGTTATACACATCTGAAACTGCTTCTGCTAGGACATAATAGGATTTCAATAAGTCTATACTGCCTGGATGACTTAGTAAATAAGTGCTCTGAATGAAGATATCTTTTATTCTGAAGACTAGAAATGAAATACTCACAGGTGAGATTGGGTCTAGAGTACGAATTGCTTCTCCAATAAATCAATCTCAATGTTTCCTACTATTAGTCCTACTTTTTACCCAATGGTTCAGAATATAAAATCTGGTCAGCTTTAAGAAAATAGATTAATTTTGTTTGTTTGTTTTTGTGCGGGCCCCCGGTAGTGGAAGCACCAAGTCCTACCCACTGGACAGCCAGTGAATTCCCCCAAAATAGATTAATTTTTGTGCTTTCTTTATTTTGTTCTTCTTCATGCACAAGCTCAATAATTTTGGCAATTCTCTCTTTTTCAGCCACCATCTTCCAGTTGCTTTGAATAACGTCAAGCTTGAACCCCAAAACATCCTAATTAATATACAAAGAAATACGTTAATATTTAAAAAACATTATTATACACACACTGCCTTAGTAATACTAAAATAACAGGGTAGAAGAAAGTGTAGTTACTTGCAAAACTAGTGTGCCTTATATCTGGGAAGTCTCAAACCACTGATAAAGACCAGACTACTTCAGAAAGAATAATAGCTTGAAGGTGAAATTTACTCAGCACATCACAAATCAATGACAAATAAGTTTCTCTGCTCCATGCTTGACAAAGTATTTTTCTTTAATTGAAGGAAAAGACTTGATTTTTTCCAGAAATGATCTGATTCTGGAGCTGTCAGAGGAAACTTCTTCTGAAATGAATGCATCTATCTGTAATGATATGCTAAATCAGTTTATGCAGGATAATGAGTTTTTTTAAAAGTAAGGTTCATTTTTGTTTCTTTAAAGTTAAAAAAAGTAATCTAATAATAAATTATGATGGCTCACCTAAGGTAAGTCTTATAGGAATTATTATTATTATTACTACTACTTGCCAGAATCAAGTTTCTCATTGCATGTTGGCCCCATGAGACTTTGGCTCTGTTTCAAACTGTATATCCATGCTACCCTTTTTCATCTTCACACTGACTGATTCCCATTTTTCTTCCTCTGTATTTTTTTCAACACATGTAGGTAGAAACTTCATGGATTATTCCTTCCTTCAATAATATAATAGAAAGAGAATAGTCTTTGGAAAGCGACAAACTTGTATTTGAATCTTAGTTTTGCTGATTTCTTCCTGTGCTGTCTTGAAAAAATTAATCTCTCTGAATCTCAGTTTTACCTTCTGTAAAATGGAGATGATTCAACCCTTGCAATATTTGTTATAAAGATTCATGATGATACAGGTAAGTTGAATGATGCTTGACAGGCATTTAAAATATGGTAGATACGATGATGATGATTGTTTATAGCTCATTTTCCTTTAATAAAGTTTTTTCCTCATAATCAAAGGAATACACACTTATTATAGAAGGCTGGTAATATTCATAGATGTCTAAAGAAGCAGAAAAACAAATTATTCACCATACTGAGATGATAACAATGATAGATTCATATCCTGTCATTTTTTGGTATGAATATTTTTCTTTACCTAGTTAAGATCATACTTAGTATGTCTTATTTTTTGATTAGCATAATCATAAGGATGTTCCCATATTATTCAATTTTTTCATAATGCCTTCAATTGTTGCTGAGTAGGCTATTGATAAATGACCCACCCTTTTTTTTTCTGACTGAACTCTCAAACCACTTTCACTTCAGTGATGAAAGGGCTAGAAACACCAAAATAATTATCTATTAAATGTTGTGATAGTTGGCAAGAACAAGAGCTTTTAACCTTACAATCTCAGGTATAGCCTCTCCCACTGCACAGCAGCTATTCTTCAGTGATTTGACCTCGAAGCAGCTGCTTGGAGCCAGTGAACAATAAAATTGACCCTGCCCACCTCCACAGTAGGAAAAAAACCAACCATTTAATTAAGAAAATAAATGTTTCTGAAATGACGCATGGTTATTACCATGCAGACAGAAATAAAAAAGGTGAAGGAGACTGACAAAGAAATAATCTCAAAGATTCAGCCTTTTGATCTCTGGAGGCCAAGACTTTCAGAATCGGAAGAACAAATAATACAGAGAGAAGAGAAGGTGGCAGGAGTCACTCTGCGGTGCAGAGTCAGGATGGGAAGTGAGAGCAGTTTCTCACTTGTTCAAATCTAGATGGGAGGTACTGGGTCACAGAAGCATAGGTAAGACATTGGATTGAACCAGAAGTATAAAATCACTAACCCTTTAATACCTTGCAAATTGGAAGTTAAGTATGCTGAAAAGTGATACAATCATATATGTTGTTAGATACCACAAGTAAACTCTTTACAGTTTAAGGTAAATGTAAAATATTTCACAAAAATGATAACTTTGGGTGCTGGGAATACCTGTCCAACCTAAAGGCCCTTTAAGATTAATTTGTATTGGTAGCAAAATAATGACATCATAAGAGGAAGTAATTATAAGATGTATAACAGTGTTTTTAAATGAATTATAAAAATTGAGACCAAGTGGTTTACAGACAACATTAAAGGTTCTCGTCTTCTCTCCCCTTTGTGAGCTAGACTTTTTACAGGTGTGGAATAAAAACAGGGAGAAATCATGGCATTGATTGCTTAAAGAGAAACTGACCTTACACATAAGACGGAAAGGACAAATAATAGCAGTTGACTTCATATCTAAAAGTGATTCTTTTTAAGTACATCTTAGTAGTGGGTTCTTATTTAATTGCAGAAATCTTGAAGAGGCGTGACTTTCAGGAAGGGTAACATACCTCAGCAGCTATAATTTTCAGGAAGAGATCTGGAAAGCTCTGAGTCATGTTAAGTAATCAGCGTCTCAGTGTTGATGCAATGATGCCAGCATTGATGGGCGCATTTTTGACCTACTCTAGAGATCTTTGTAGAGGGTGGCTTAATGAATTAGTCATCCACTGACTTTGTGCCTTTCTGTGGCCTTCTTCATCTCGGCCACAGTCTGCTGGACCCAGGACTTGGCGGCACCTTGTCTCTACCTTCTTTATCCCATGACTCTGAGAGCTCTAGCACTTAAGACTCACCTTCCTGATTTATCTTTCATTCCTTCTTCCTCTTATTTTTACTTCTATTAAAATCAGCCAGATTTAGGGACTTCCCTGGCGGTCCAGTGGTTAAGAATCCCCCTTCCAATGCAGGAGACGCGGTTTCAATCCCTGATCAGGGAACTAAGATCTCACATTGCAGAATAGCTAAGCCAGCGAGCCACAACTACTGAGCCCATGCACTGCAACTACTGAGCCTGCGTGCCACAACTAGAGAAGCCCACACACTGCAATGAAACCCTAGAGCAGCCAAAAAAAAAAAAAATCAACCAGATTTATAACAATGAAGTGGTTTAAAGAGATAAAAATTATTAGCATTGATCCCTCTAAAGACAATGATTAATATTTTTCATCAGGGCTTCCCTGGTGGCGCAGTGGTTGACAGTCCGCCTGCCGATGCAGGGGACACGGGTTCATGCCCCGGTCCAGGAAGATCCCACATGCCGCGGAGTGGCTGGGCCTGTGGGCCATGGCCCCTAAGTCTGTGCGTCCAGAGCCTGTGCTCCGCAACGGGAGAGGCCACAACAGTGAGAGGCCCGCGTACCACAAAAAAAATATTTTTCATCAAAACTGGGAAAAGTTAATTGTACATAATGGAAAAAAAAACTGTGTGAAAGCAGCAAGCCCAGTGGCTAGCACAGGTTGATGAACTGCACATGGTTACTTGCTTTCCCTAGAGTTCAAATCATATATGTACGGAGAAACTGAATAGAAGACAGGCCAAAATCATTATTATTCCTTATTTGATATCATTGGCCTTGTATTTAAGTTGACTATTCTAATGAGGATGATTGATTTAAAAAAAATAATCTCTCCAACATAAAGCAATTTACACACAATATGCTGACCAGTCTAATCTTTAGGTTTGTTTTGTGTATGTGATGAGTATTACAGACATTAATTTTTTGATTATCTTTGCCCAAATTATTACTAAACAAAATGTATTGCTTTGTTTGTTGATGTCTTATTACATCAACAAAATAAAATTTCTTAATATATTGTTAGTAACCTTAATCTGAAGCAGGATTTAAAATATGAGAACAATATCTAGACTGGAAAGGAGTTAATAGATAATTTAACGAAACTCTAATAGATATTTTAATGACATAATTGGTAGTAAAGGTCTCCCCTATAGCCTATGACTACATGACCAAAAGGAGAATAGTGCAAAGAATAGGAGAAACCAACTCAGATAAATCAAGTTATTGATTATTGAATATTTTTCCTTTCAAAGCCAAAATATTATGACTGCTTCAACATCGTGTTTGAACAGACATTAAATCTGATCTAGCAAAGCAGCACTTTTTTAATTCACACCCAGCCTCAAATCAAAGAATTGAATCAAATCACCATCAAACCAAAGAATTATAACATGTAAGACATTATTGATCATCTGGGCAAACCCTGTTCTTTTATAGTGAATAAAATTGAGAACTAGTTTATACTTTAAAAATGACCTCGAAGTCTATTGTTTCAAGTATTATGTACTTCAACTTTTAAGAGATATATTGAACAGTTTTGTACTGCCACATACCCTACTATACTTTTCTACACTCTTCTTAGCATTTCCTTTTATTATATACTAGAGGACTTTGAAACTTGATATAAGATGTAGTGCAACTGTATAATTAAATGAACAATGTGGGAGCCCTCTGAGGGCTAAGCCATAGAAAGGAACTGTAGTTACTTATTGCTCATACAGTTCATTCTCATAGATATACTGGGTATCGTACCATGAAGTGGCCAAAAATCACTACCAGTAAAGTCAGGATATAATCTGTGGTTGACATTTTGTAAAGATAATGATAGATAAAACAATGTGGTCTTGAATTTTCTGCTAGTTAAACTAGTCATAATTTGTAAATATAAACCAAGTGAACTTGATTTTATTGTTTTAGGCAAAAAAATGAACCTGTTATCTCAAAAAGACTCAGCCTTCCCAGGAAGAGTTAGAGATTCTTTTTTAATGGATACAAGGAAAATTCATTTCTCTGCACGCAGGGATATTTGTTGTCTAGAGAGTAGAAGTGAAGTTACTTTCTACAGTTTGTTGTTGAACTTTCTTCTTTGTTGAATTGTGAGGAAATATGTACAGAGGATAATTACCAGGCAGGGCATAAGTCTTCCAAAAATAATTCAGCCGAAGGTTCTTAAAGATATAAATTGTCTACCTGGAACTAGAAGTTACCTACAGATTTGCCTTAATGACATGCTCAATTATGATTTGTTCATTCATTCCACAGGGAAAACATGTACAGTTCTGAAAGGCAGGGAAGTGGTAAGGGAAGGCCACCTTCAGTAAAACCAATTTCCATTTCAAGTAAGTCTGGCAAAGCCAGGAGCCACACCTGTTAGAAGTTTATAAACTTTGTATAACTTGCCAACGTTCAAATCTTGTTTCACTTTTCCTACAGTGATTAACAAGGGTACTTTTAGATGAAAAGGGCTGTTTTGCTTGTCTTCAAAGTAGCCATCCCTACCTGGACCTGAGGTGGGGATCAGTAGTATGCTTCCTCTCCAGAGCTCTCGCCAGAGAGAGGAACCCTGAAGGACATTGCAGGTGACAATAAGAGCAAAGGAAAGGAAGAGGTGAGACTAAAGGTTGCTGACCTGGAGCTAAGGAGCTGGGACTGGGGTGTTTCTATGTGGAGTTCCCAGATTTCCACAGAAAGTCTGTTTTGTTTCATTTTGGCTGTACAATGCAGCTTTCAGGGTCTTAGTTCCCCAACCAGGGATAGAACTTGGGCCCACGGCAGTGAAAGCACCGAGCCCTAACCTCTGGACCGCCAGGGAATTCTCACTTTTTTGTTTTCTACGATTTTACTCCTCTTTTTGTTCTAGATCAATTAATACTAAATTAATTGAAGCATGAGGGAGAACAGAAATGTTAGGAGAAGATGGAATGTTAGGAGATCTGAGTTCAAATTCTGTTCATATCTTTTCTGAGATAAGGTATTTTACTTTTCTAAAGATCAGCTTCCTTCTCTATAACATGAGGCTTCCCCCCTCCCCCTCCCCCATGAGATTAAAGAGAAAGTATCTGTTTGGTACCTGACACCAACTAAGTGATCAATAAAATATTTATTTATTCAGAGTTTAAAATATCTGAAAATTGCTCAATAACAATTGGCATCTGTAAAGAATGAGAAAGAAATGCGGTAAAGTTGTTTTAAAGCTCTTCTTTAAAAAGTCTAATACGGAAACATACTACTGATATCTCAGCACTGCAACTCTGTGATCAGTACCCAGTTTTCATATGCTTACAAGTTTTCTTTTGAGTTGTCATTGTGGTGAGAAAATCAATATGTAAATTAACTTAACCAATATAGGAAAGTACTTTTGTGGGCTGATCTATCTAAGAATATACCATACCTTATTCCAGAATTGGTCAGGGTGAAGACTATTTCATTGTTTTCTCCCAAACGATTTTCTTAACTTAGCTCTTTGGAGAAAGTCGAGACATGAACTGTTAAAACATCTTGCTAAATATTTCTCACAATGTGGTTTAAACTGTTTTGTCTAGTCAAGATTTTAATGGCTTAAATAAAGGGGCTTCTATCACTTCCCTTGGGGAAAATATTCAGTAGAATAACATGAAAGCTTCCACAACACAGAATTTTTATCATCTTTGGAGGTATAGATAAAATCATTCAATTGTACTTACCTTTGCATGGTTACTTTGATAAAGAAATATTCTTTGGGGGGTAACACTAAGGTAACACCTATGAAAGGACTACTTCAGCTACACACTGAGTAGAGGAATGCTAGCAATATATATCTCTAGGGAAATCGACTGCAGGCAGCAGGTATGGTTTTAGGCATCCTCCTAAGGGAGGATGTGTTTAAATGCAGTGTGACTGGTGGAAAGGGTTAGATCCACACTTCATTTGAGTCTCTGAATGTCTCTTGACATGCATCTTGAGCCATGAGTACACATTCAGGGTTGGCCATTGTCTGAACATTGGCCCCTGTAGGTGGAGGTTAAATGTGATGGTCAAACAACTGAAATCCCTGAGGTGCTCAAACAAGAACAAAAATGGAAATAAAAATTAACAAATTCAAATGTCCAGTTTTCCAAAATAGTGCTGTGCATGTAGATGTTTTTGAGGGTCTAAGTGTTTTGCTATAATAGTAATTTCTTATTATGTTGCTACAAATAAAATCATTATAAAATATGAGTTAAATAGAAAGCACCATGATTGTGGTTTACACTTTCAAACATGTGGTATTTCTCATCTGTAGGACTTATTACTCCATAAGGAAGCATTGAGGAATGACTGAGAGCATGTATTCTAGAGGCCTGGGCTCAAATTATGTCTCAGGCTTTTCCTAGCTGTGTGACCTCAGGCAAGTTGCTTAACCTTTCTGTGCCTCAGCTTTCCTAATCAAAAAATTGGATAACAAAAGCACCTATGAAGTAGGATTAATATGAGAATTAAATGAGTTAACATACAGTGCTTGGAACTGGGTCTGACTCTTAATAAATATTAGCAATATTTTTATTTATATAAGGTGCATCTCCTTGCTGAAATCTAAGAGGCAGAAAGCTGTCTTTATTGTTATTTTATTCTCAGCATGTACTATAATGGTACACAATATATAGGGCTGCTAAAAATGGGTTCATCAAACCAAATGTAACTGATAAAATTTGTTGGAATAACAACAAAAAACAATAAGATTTTGGTTAATAATTATGTATCAATATTGTTTCATTAATTGTAACAAATGTACCACACTAACGCATGATGTTAATAATAGGGAAAGTTCTGTGTCTGGGCTTGGTATATGTAACTCTTTGTACTATCTGCTCTATTTTTCTGTAAATCTAAAATTAGACTAAAAAAAAAAGTCAGTTATGCGGGAAATAAGTAAAATGAAATAAAGGATTAAAATGAGATTCAGTCTTACTAACTTCATGGTCAAATGGTAAAATGGCTGAATTAAGACCGACTGAACTAAAGGAATTAGGAAAACCTGAAACTGAAGACTGTCTTGTCTGAACATCCAGGCTCTAGTCAAAAGTGTGATTGTTTAATACCACCAACCGAAAACAATTAAAAGCTCACTTGGGAACAGCAAAAGGCCTAATTTGATAAAGATATGGGCCATGGAAATATTATTGACAACAGTACAGTTTACATTTTATATTAAGTTGCTTTGCTTGTACATAAGTCTTTCCTAAAATAACAATTGCATCCTTTTAAGAACACTGAGGATAGATCTAATAATTAAAAAAAAAAAACCTTCAGACTGGGTTAAAACCAGTAAATGCCAAACTGATTCAAAACTGGCACCCTTAGTAACAGGTGCTTAATACATATTTAGTGAAGGAGTCAAATTGAATAAGGGGATATACAAGGCTGTCTTAGGAATGTTCTTCCTTCAGTGAAATGGGGTCACAGGTAGAATTACTTTGTAAGAAGCACAACAATTACACCCCCAAAATTTTTTTCTAGAGGTTTTGATTTAACAAAATTATAAATTCACAGCTCAATCATATATGAGATATGGACTGTTTATAAATATATAAAAATCATCACAGAAAGATTATTGGAAAGAAGATTAAGTATAGGTATAATCTGGGGTACAATTTTGATTTTATGAATAACTCATGTAAAGCTTTAATTCTATTTAACATTTCCTGATTTTTAAGTAGAGAAAAACATGACCACCTACTTTCTCCTCCACAAGCATTTTTCCAGAATTGAGGTACTGAATATAAGTTGTTTGTAGTGTTTTAAGAGAAGAATAATGTTTAATTTAAAGTAGCTTAATAACCCTTATTTATTCCTATGCAGACAGAAAACCGTTCAGAAAAATACTCTGGTACCATTCCCATCATGCTCTTTGCGGAAATATAGCAAACCTATAGGTGTCTATGTAAAGCTTGTGTCCTCAAAAGATCTTGATTTTGATGTGAAGGCAAAGGCAATAAAAGACGTAAAGCAACTAACCTGAGCACCTTCTAAGTGCCTAACACTGTTCTGGACATGTGGGGATACATCAGGAACCAATGGATGATAACCCCTGCCCAGTGACGTTTACCTTTCTTCAGTGAAATAAGCTAGGTTGCATGACCCAGTTTTGTCCTTCAGGTATAGTGCCATAAGAAGAGGAAATGTTGGATTGCTAGAAAATGTGTGGTGTTTTTATAACTAAGCTGTATTTAAAAGAAGGAAAAAAATGGAGTAATCTCTCATGTCAAAAGAATAAGTGTTCAAGCAGGGTTAGAATGGCATGACTTGAGATGGGAATGTGTGTTGGTGGTGTCCTGAACTATTAGTTAATGACCAATATCACTGATCTTGAGAAATGACAAGAAGACTTTTAAAATACTTTCTTTACTCAAGGTCCTTTTCCTTTGGTTTGTATTTCAAAAATTATAAATCTCCCTGCTTCCTGGTAACAGCTATCAGCATAGCTCCTAACTGGGCCAAGGCCATTGTACTTCTCTTTGAGAGTGTAACAATGGCATGGTGGAGCTTTGAGCTTAATACAGAGACCCTGTCAATTCCTTTAAAAACTTTTTATAAATTTGTAAGGTCAAAATAATCTACGAGATTATAAATACGCAATGGGTCACTTGTGAAAGGTACCTCTGAGCTTAGAGTCAAAGACTGGTTTTGATCCTCACCTGGCACGACAATTACTAATGGTAAAACCTTGGGCCGTGATTTAGCCTGAGTCTCCGTTTCCTCATTTGTGAAATAGGAATAATAATAATGTTAACATTGTTTAAATCATAGGATATTTTAATGAGGATATGTATATATATATGTATATGATAATATACCTGGCAATATATATTAATATACCTGAGAATATACATTATCATATATATCATAAAAATTTTGAGTGACAAAATATGTTAAACATATTTGTCTTATAGTCTGTGAAATAAATATAACTGGGTTTTCATATATGATATTTAATTAAATCTAAGATGTCATAAGCTGTAAGTCACACATTATTTTACGTACCACTATAAAAGAAAAAGACATTGTCAATTAAACTAGGACACAAAGTTAAGAGGCATCTTAATTTCAGAGATATTAACATCTGCAAAAAAAGTGCATCTTATTTTAATAGATGGGATGTGGTAAATTACATTGTCCCCTCATTTAACTTATATATGTGCCATTTCAGACTTAACTATTGTCAAAGTAGCATGGTTTTTAATTCTTCAATTTCCATATTCAATTTAAAAGGTATGAATTTAAGAGTAGTATACTGGTGGTCAAGAGCCTAGGTTCTGGCGTCACAGACTGAGTTAGAATTTACTTTTCTGCCATTTAATCAGCTACATGATCCTTGCTAAGTAACTATTACTGTTATCATCATCATAATTATCACTGTTATGAACATTGTTTATGATATGAAACAAGTGGCAATCCTTATAGTGACTCATAGTGCTGGGTAGAGAAAATTAATCCTATCCAAGAATATCTGAAAAATTTTCTATTGATCACAAAAGAACTGGGTGAAAATTTACTTGATTCAAGGCAACCACATCTCCATTTCTGGAGAAACAGCTCAGAGCTCTCATGCTGCTGACAGTGGGTCAGAATCTGTTGGATGAAATGTTCATACATACATATGACTACAGTGCGCTAATAAATCATTTCCTCCAAATGGTGCTCCTATCATCATGTGCATAGTTAACAGTACAACGGTTCTCTGAAGATATTTGGAACAAATGTGCACTCTTTTAAAAATATGTTATATTTTATCCAAACCAAACACTGTCATGCTCATTTCAATTTTATTCACAATATGTAAGAATCGATTCTATTTTTGCTGGAAGAAAAAATATTCAATTGAATTCAACATATTTTGTCTACTGTGAGCCATAACGTAATATATAAATGATACGTAAATCATTTATCAATAAGTCCAGGATGCAAAAAATATATATTTCATCCTCTTTTTCTTTTCAAATTTACAGAAAGGAGCAGCATCTTGACTATGTCAACTTGCATACCACACGGGGTCGGTAAATTGCTAAAACTCTGCGGGCTTCAAATTAGTCACCCACAGATATGGGTTATGCAGATAACAGGAACTCAACAAAAAGTTGTGAGAATCAATAGACAATATAAAAGTGTCTGGTAAGTAATAAGTGCTCAAATATACAAGTTGCTATCTCCTCCTCTTAAAATGATGTAGGCTTTATTACGCTTTCATTCTGGATTCTTCAAAGGGCCAAGTCCTTCATTTGGAGACTCCTGGAGACTCACATATGGCAACTCTCGGTGAAAATTTGGTAGCATGAATGAAATACTCTTTTCTACATATTGAAAATATGTTTTCATCATGAACATTGAGGATGCTTGGAAGCAGGATCACTGACCCTTTGTGAAGCCTAAGCTAAATACCACACTCTTCGTAACGCCAAGAAGCAGTTGGGTTTATTAACGCTTGCACAAATGTGTGTATGTATGTAAGGGTGTTCCCTTAGATAAACTTTGCTACTCAATTTGGAAGGCATGGCTGACCCTTAGTTGACCTGCTACATGAGGTACAAATCAACTGGGTAATGGAGGGCCTTTTTGCAATGTCAAAACACAATGCTCATTCAATATTCTCTGGACTGCTCCGGGCATTGTAAAAGCTGTAAGTTTTTAGATCTTTGATCTCTAGCCTCCAGTTCGTCCCTGGTCCCATTTGGCTTTCTGTAAAATTAAGTCTCTCAGTGTGGCTGTCCAGAGTAACCACAAAAGAATGTTTATGCAGTAGGAACAGTTTCTCTAGACAATTTTTCACTGAGGTCAGCGGTGAGCCTCTGGTATCCCGATACTTACAAACTTCTTAGTGTGACAATTTTGGCATCAATTATCCAGAGAGAAGCATTGTCAGTGCAACAGGAATTGGCCCATGTCAAGCTGACAGAGTTACACTGCCAGGTGAGGGGGACTGCTGGTGTATAAGTCTTCTTGCAAGGAAGCCCAGTATTCATTTGGCTTTGTCTGATAAAGAAATAAATAACATTTGTGATTCAGGATCATATTGTAACCTTAAAAAGTCTATGAGTAACAAAATTAAGAAACATGATTCCAAGAGTGTCAATATTTTTTTCTCAGCATTCAATTCAACTTTGTTCTTAACTGCACAGACCTCACTGCCCGAGTATGTCAAATTCGCTTTTTCCTTTCCTTTTTGGATGGCAGTGCATGGAATGCCCTTGTATAAACACAGCTAGGGCATGAGAACAGTTCCACTTCATTTCCTCAACTCTTTGTTTTGCTCTTCCCTCATTCTCCTGTGTCTGCATTCCTTGACAATTGGTGGATTCAGTCAGCATCACGCAAGAAGGTATATAGAGGAATTTATAAAGGCCGAGAAATAAATTCAAGCTAAAATAATAATGATAAAAAAGTAGGGGAATTAGTCTGGGTTCTCCAGAAAAACAGAAACAATAAGCTGTATATATAAAGAGAGAGATTTATTTTAAGAAATTGGCTTATGTCATTGTGTAGGCTGGCAAATCTGAAATCTGCAGGGCAAACTGGCAGGCTAGGGACCCAGGAGAGAAATGATATGGCAGTCATGAATCCAAGGGCAGTCTGAAGACATCACTTCCTTCTTTCCTCGGGGACCTGAGTCTTTTTCTCTTAAGGCCTTCAACTGATTGGATGAGAACCACCATCTTAGGAAAAGTAATCTGCTTTACTTAAAGTATACTAATTTAAATGTTAATCACATCAAAAAAGGACCTACACAGCAACATCTAGACTGATGTTAGACCAAACATCTGGGTACCATAGCCTAGCCAAGGTGACATATAAAATTAACCATCATAGTGGGATATTCACTTACAATAACTGAAAGAACATTCAGGCTCTAAATTTTAGTAAACAAAATAGATTTTACTAAAAAATGAAAATATAATTGCAAAAGTTTTTAAGTCAGTAAAAAATGAGTATGATATCAGCCAACGCTCTGAGAATATTGCAGGACTCAGGCCAAAAAATTAAGATAAATCAAACTCTCCTACCTTGCTTTTGAATTCTATTTTGGATCATCTCTTAGAGTCATCTTTGAGGCCACTCATGATAATTTGTTTCATATTTTCTTCTAATGAATTTTATGGCTAAAATTCATTGTTTTGACTCATAAACATAACAAAAATATGTAAGGATAAAACATACAACTTTCATTTCACATATTCCACGTATTACATTCAAAAAACATTTTTTTGAGCTAAATATAGCAGATACATATTTCAACATAAACGATATACAAGTATGTCTAAAGCAGAATTTAAATGAGCTTTGGGAATAAAAGTAAGCACTTTTAACTTTATTTCCTGGGCATGTTATTATCTCAATCCCTAAGAAAAGAGGAGACATCCCAGGAGTTAGCTGAATTCTAATGACTCTTCTAAATAATATCGAAAAAGCTTGGTTTGCTGTTTTGATTCCTGGATTTTCAAAATTGTTTACTTATTAAGCTTTCTTATTTGATTTCTAATAGTTGGATGGAATTATCAAAGATGCAACCAGCTTTCCCAAATGATTGAAATAAGAATCTACCTAGTGGCAGATGACTAGAACAAACTTTTAAAAATCTATCTTGTTTATTTCAATAATAAAAATCTTGAGTTAAAATACCAAAAGTAGGGCTTCCATGGTGGCGCAGTGGTTGAGAGTCCGCCTGCCGATGCAGGGGACACGGCTTCGTGCCCCGGTCCGGGAAGATCCCACATGCCGCGGAGCGGCTGGGCCCGTGAGCCGTGGCCGCTGAGCCTGCGCATCCAGAGCATGTGCTCCGCAACGGGAGAGGCCACAACAGTGAGAGACCCGCGTACCGCAAAACAAAAAGCAAAAAACAAAAGTATATTCCACTGGAGATAGTCAGCAATGAGGAGGTGGAATGAACTTGAACGTGTAAGCAAAGGAGTAGGAGTAGGCGGAGCCAGAAAATGAAGGAAGTGTCAGCAAGCACAGGACGTGTCAACTTCTGACCCTGTTAATTTAAATTGCTAAGCAAAATAAATGCAACCCTTATCGTCAAGGCACTTCATAAAAGAAAATAAAATTAATTACCATAATATTAGGGTGATTTCTATTTTGCTGATGAAGAAACTGATGAGAAACACTAATGGCCTTTCTAAGGCTGCAGTTGAGCTTTGACAAAGCTGGGATTAAAGAAATAGCTCCCTGCCCTGTCTTCACAGGCACTTCTCTCTCTGGATCCTGCAAACCAGTACAAATGAATCATCAAGAACGTTGGCAATCTGGCTGCCACATGGAAATAAGCGAGCCGTCAGGCAGTTGGTGGTTCAGTCTGGGTAATGCACAGCGTAAATTCAGCAACACTGTCTCAGGTTAACCCAGCAGATGAATAAAACCCTGATGGGCACAAAGAGATGTTCAAAATATCTTCAGTGCCACCTCAGAAAAATTCAAAACAAAGTAATGAAAGGAAAGTTGATCTGTTTGCAGCACTGCTCAGGAATTACAGGCTTTCAGTGCTGAAATCTCCCTGAGGAAAGCTGTCAATCCTAAAAAATGTACCCTGTTTTAGGAAGACTGCTTTCCGAGGCAACTTTCTGACTTGATTTATTTGAGCAGTTGGCTTTACCTTTAGGCATTTTGCTGTTAATTTGCAACATGGAAATTAAATGGTCTTGGGAGCTTCATACACATTCTTGTTTAAGAAAAACTTTGTCTTACAAAGTCATGGATTTTTCTTAAATAGACCAGACAGTTTGTAGCTGTTTGGCCACAGAGATATTTTTTGTGGCTGTGAAAATTTCTGCTAACACAGACACACAAAGGGCACAGGGCCACGTGGTCTTGGCCAAATACACATCTCTTGCCCTCACTTTCTCTGCAGCCCCCAACTCCATACATGGATGGGACATGAATTACATTTCAGTTAGTTCCATTTCCCTTAGAGTCCAAAAAAGTTGAACATTTTGCTTGGCTTCCGTCTGAATAAGGTATTTTCAAAGCAACACATACCAGATCTCACATAAACTGTCATTTACCTGGACTGCAGAGAGTAAAATTATCCATTAGGCAAATCACAGACACTATTAATATTTCCCTTGTTACTATTTAATGATGATTTTTTAAGAAATTCTGGTCTCCAGAAGAAAGATGGCTGAGGTTACTATAGAAGACAAGGAGAGTGTTGCCTTGTAATCTGTAATATTTTCCTAAATTAACAACCATAAGGATATCAGAAGCAAGCGGGCCTGAGCCACTGTGGTCCTGCTACAGGCTTATGAAATACGTGACCGGTCATATCATGATTTTCCCTCCCCAGCTACACACCCAGTGTCAATGTGCCTTCTCTCAGAGGGCGTATTAAGCACCCATTTTAGTTCTTATTTAGAGAAGTAGATAAAGGAAGGTGGGAAAATATTTATGAAACAACCAAGAAATAGTCCTGCTGATAAGACTTGTTTCTCACTGCCGTTCTTTGTTAGCCAACATGAGACTTTGAGGCTTGTGTTCCTGTCTTTCCATTTAGAGACGCTGACTCTAGTCAGAGTAGGATCTCCCCTGGAGGAAGGCCACTTTGCACAGGCAGCAAGCAGAATGAAGGGCTGTGGACTCTAGAGTCAGCTGCTTTGCCTGGGGCGCAGGCTGTGGGTGCAAATCACACTGTGTTAATACCCTGTGTTGGTGAATAGAGAAGCTGCAAGAAAGAAAGGGAAGGGAAAAACCCACAGGAGTGTAATACCTGCATCCACTGATACTTGGGCTCATCAAATGTCGGCGGTGTTCACTGAAGGATGCCAGAAAGTACTCGCTGACCAATGTTTTCCATACTGACCCCAAATCAGAGATTTAATTTAGTGTTTCTTGAAGGCCTTTTGGCGTGTGCTAGTCACAAACTAAAATACAAACAGCTATGGGAAGGCGAGGGGGTGCACCTCTTAGGAGGAATTTACATGGCAATGGAAAATGGCCCCCTGTAAGAAGGAAACAAAAATGAGGCTCCCAGAATGACAGAGAGGGGGTAGAAAGAAGTGGTAGAACCCCTAAGGTACCATATCTGCTTTTGCCCAGGAAAGCTATGTCCAGAACAAGTGGCAAGCTTTCAACAGATGACAAGAGATTGAGCTATCCATCATCTAGACCAGGCTTTCACTCGCTTAAGTGAAAGCCTGAACAATTTCATAGAAGAAACATGGCACTGAAACTGGAAGAAAGAAAAAATACTACAGTGAGAGAGGGTATAATTTTTCACATTTTCATTAATTTGGAAAGATGGAGGCTAATAATGTCTTTATATAGTCTAGAAATAGAAAAGCCCTGAAAAACATTTCAACAGAGATGTCTATCAAAATAATCAACATGGTAGATCTAAATACCAACCCTAAGAGAGTTGATATATTCAGTTTGCTCTTAATAGCACCTGCTGATAGGAAGAAGCATGCTGATCTACTCTAAAACCAAGTACACATATAAATATTTAATCCTATAGTAGGTACTTGACCCCTCCTTCAATTTCTATGTGAATTATAATATGAAAATAATACAAATAGGAATTTCAATCTTATATTTCAAGGCCGGATCCAGTGATACTTCATCCTTTACTCTTTCCCATATGTTCTCAACTTGATTGAATAACTGCTACCTCTGCACTTCTTGACGATCAGCTGTGCCTTTGTTATAGTACTTGTTCAGTTTGTATTATAGTCAGGGGCTTGTATGTTGCCTTCCCCCTTCAGACTACAAGTTCTTTGAGGGCAGAGGACTTATTCAACTCCTCTCTCTTTAGTCTCATTGTTTTTAATGCGGTGCTCTACAACAAATAAGTGCTCAATAAATTGTTGTCAGATTGAATTTATATATTGAATTTTATCACTTAAAGTAGATAGCATCTAGACCATCTAAAAAATTTTAAAATTACAATCCCTTGGGTTTATGCAGTATGTCTTCTCTAATACCAAACTTGGACCATCTCAACTAATTTCTTTGGGTCTCCGTAATAAAAAATAGACTTTGTTCTTCTCAAGCTTAGCTATAGAAACTAAAACACAGCAGTGAAAACCAAATGTTTCAAAGAAGATTAGTGACAGAAGGGTCAAGTATATGTCAGAAACAGCATCCTGGGGCTTCCCTGGTGGCACAGTGGTTGAGAGTCCGCCTGCTGATGCAGGGGACACGAGTTGGTGCCCTGGTCCAGGAGGATCCCACATGCCGCGGAGCGGCTGGGCCCATGGGCCATGGCCGCTGAGCCTGCGCGTCTGGAGCCTGTGCTCCGCGGCGGGAGAGGTCACAACGGTGAGAGGCCCGCGTACCGCAAAAACAAACAAACAAACAAACAAACAAAAAAAGAAACAGCATCCTGAAGTCCTTCTCAATGGTGTATACAAAAGCCCGAGTTGAGGTTTACCTAGATGCTTTTAAACGTCTCAGGTCTCACATTCTCTAAATTATTAAGTAGCAAATATGCTACTTGAGTAATAGCTCATTGATAATTGATGTTCAACACATATAGTAGTATAAGAAAGTATACAAGTGCCACTCACCTCTCACTCTTCAGAAGGGCTATAGCTACAGCCATTAGATCTTAAGGGCTAAGGCTCAGAGAGCTACTCAGAACTTTGGGTGAAATTAAGTAGGAAGGAAAGATGGCCAAGAGGAGCATGATTATGGACAACTTTCTTTCCTTATATTTTTTTCTTCGAATTTTGTTTTCTGAAAAACGGTTATTGGCTTCCTTAATAATTCTTACTTTTGAAAAGTAGATGGAAAAGGGTAATATAAAATGCAACACACTGAACATGACTATTAAACAGAATTTAGATACTGTCAAGGCCAGTGCGAAACAGCTTAAGTTTTTAGGAAAAAATAAACTTTATAAAAGGTCTAAGGACTGCTTATTTTTGTGGGGTCAACTCCATTGCCCACCTTTTTCTGGTATCATATACTGTTGCTTTATTCCTGGGGTTAGGGCTTTATGCATTTTACTTAGTTATTTAACAAACAGTTTAGTGCTGCCTATGAGTGTCAGGCACTGTTCTAAACACTTTACAAAATTAATTCAGTATCTATTAACAACCCCAAAGACAGATGGTATTTTATCTCAGTGTCAGAAAGAATTGAGGCATGACGAGATCACATAATTTACCCAAGGTTATCCACCTCAAGAAGAATGAAGCTGCAAAATGAGGCATCATTAGTAACTAAGTTTTGTCCTATGAACTCTCACCTCCTTCAAGAAGTGTGCTTAACAGAGGCTGATAATTCCTCTACCTCGTTGTGCTGTCTCTCCGCTTAAACACTTACCCTTCACAGTAGCCCAAAAAAGTGTTATTAATACTTTTAACTTTCAGTCTGACTGCTTGCTCTTTGTCCTTTGTTGATATATATCAAATGAATCAGACTGACACTTCCTAGAAGAAAGTGCTATTTCTGCGTAACTTTCACTATGTCGTGTCCATCCTGTTCGTGAAAAAGATCACTTCGTAAACTCATCTGGAGATTAAAAAGGAATTCAACAAACACTTATCAAGCAAGTGTTAGATGTGATGCACTACCATTAAGCATGGAAATGACGGCAGACTCCTTGCCCTTCATGCTAGCACATGCTAATAGAAGATATGAGCACAAGGCAGGAAGATAGATGGCTATCCCTTTGCCGTGAAGGTTTGCAACACTCTCCCCTGAGGTAGCCCAGTGGGAACCTTTGCTTCTGCCGGGAGCCAGCCGCTCCCTGAATGATGGTATTTCAGGCTTGTGATGCCTGGAATATGTTGCTTAGTGGGAGGCAAGCATCTTGTCTTCTGCTCCCATTTGGCAAGGACACCTCATTATGTAAGACGGCCACTGTTTATCTGCACCATATTTATGGTTTCTACAAGGGTTATTCTAAGGTTTGGCAGATACGAAGGAATATTTTATAAAGCACGGCTTGTAGTGGGCAAGACCTCAAATGAAATTTCTGGAGTATATCTAAAGTACCTTTAGATGATTCATTCTAAGGTGATTTAATGCCTCTCTCCCTACCCCACCCCCTCTCTGTTGGTCATATTCATCAGACTGAGATGAGAAATAAACTCTTTAGGACAGGGTACTATTATTACATTGTCATTCCTAAGTTTAAAAAAATCAAGTACATTCAGTGGCCCCTTGAAACCTAAAGAATATCTATGTTTATCTCATCTTTCGCAAGTATTTCTAAAACGTTGGAGTCAGAGCAGCACTTAACCTTTGAAAGTCCTCTCTTCACCGCTCAACCTGAATCCCATAATATCGTTTTCAACGGCTTGTCCTTAACACCATGATGCTTATGAATGGGAAATTTCATAAAGGTATCTTTGGGGAGATGCGGTGAGGTGCCAAGGGTCTACTAAGAATTAGTTCTTTATTCAAAGGTTATTATTTTGTTGTTAGCTTCATTGGACATTTATATCCAACCGTCGCTACATAAATCTGGAAATTAATAAAAGAGAACCTCAACACAAAAGAGCGATCACTTTACATGTCTTTGTTCTAAAGTTGATTTAACATCCCTGAGTATATAAGAACCATTTTATGAGCAGACAGCTTCTATGGTCTATTTCCAATGCCACCTAGTGTATTTTGTAGTTTAACATACATCTGATTTAGATTGTCTCCACCTGATTAAACATCTTACAAAAAAAAAAAAAGCAGTGCTCTTCAGTTCCAGTCTAGGAAAGTAAATATTTCCATTTAAAGGGATTGTAGCATATGAAAATAAGTAAGTTTTAGAAGTCCAATCAATTTCTTGGTGCTCTCTGCAAGCTTGTCATAAAATAGAGGTCAGTCTGTCAGAATTTATTAGAAATTGCCAAGCCCTTTAATCTGTGATAAAATAAAGGGACAAAAAGCCAAATTTACTATACACATGTGTGTTTTTGAAAACTGTGCAATAAATCTTCCATTTTATAAGTAAAATCACAATTTAAATATTTCCAAAAAGCTCCCCTCTCTGGAGAAATAATGTGGTCAACACTCTTGTAAAGAATCACCTTTTGAGGTATCTATCTTGTAAGATTATATTTTAGCAGAGTAGATTAAACTTGTAGTACAAAGGTTTATTAATTTGCAATCACTTAAAACAAAGCAATAAACAATAAATGATATGAGTTTGCAACAACACAACGTATGTCTACAAAGTAATTGTTTTCCTTTATGAAAGAAAAAGAAAAAAAGACTGGTGAATATTTGCAGTTGACTCTTCAAGGCACAGTTATCAATAAGCCAAGAAGGCTAGAGGATTATTTTAGGCGGTGTAAGCAAAATCCTGGTTCAAGAGATTGCTTTAGTCTACTGATACTGTAGACTTGGCATGCTCACAGTCTTTGTTTGCATAGCTGTCTCCCCAAATAAAATTATAAATGCTGGGCTTCCCCGGTGGCGCAGTGGTTGAGAGTCCGCCTGCCGATGCAGAGGATCTGTGCTCCGCCACGGGAGAGGCCACAGCAGTGAGGGGCCCGGGTACGGAAAAAAAAAAAAAAAAAAAAAAAAAATTATAAATGCCTTTCACATGTGTGGTGTCTCATGAAAACACTTGCCAACACTTAGTGGAATTGTAAACCTTATTCTCAGCCTGATTTCCTTTTTTCCTCTTTATTGTCCCTCTTCACTCTCAATTTTTCTTCTTATTACATTAGTGTTTTTCTTCTTGTAGGTAAATAAAAGGGAAACATAGGTAGTATCTTAGGATGAAAACAATTCTCAAGAACTGAGTTAGACTAACCTAATGGTAGATGGAACAAAATCTAGTGTCTTGATTTTTATGTCCTTTCAAAATTTACCCTATTTATATCATAATTTATCTATCTATCTATCTACCTATCTATTTATCTATATCTGCTATTTTAGAAGAATTGTCTTGGTACTTCCCCAGAGGTCCAGTGGTTAAGATTCTGCCTTCCAGTGCAGTGGGCATGGGTTCAATCCCTGGTCGGTGAATTAAGATCTCACATGCCACGCAGTGTGGAAAAAACAAAAATTGCTTTATAAGTGCTTTTTTGTTGTTTGTTTTGCACAAACAACTTTAGATCTGATGCAATTCTGTCAAATTCTAAGGTCCTAGCCCAACAAGATCAGTTAACCATTTATTGTATTATGTATACTGCATTTTCTCTTGCCAAGCTTTGTACTTGTGAATAGAGATACCAAATCAATATGGCATATACTTCACACTTTGTGGGAGCTCAATCTAATGGGAGGTGGAAGTGGAGGTGAGGACAAAAACTATAAATAGATAACTATATCACAATATAGCAATCACACATACAAACATTAATAAAAGGAGTTGGTGGGGATATAAGGCAAACTGACAGCTTATAGATGCACAAGTAATTAAGACATATTAATCAATATTACATGTTCAAGGCAGAAGGAAGGGAATTTTGTTTATTTATTTTTTTTGCGGTACGCGGGCCTCTAACTGTTGTGACCTCTCCCGTTGCGGAGCACAGCCCCCGGACGCGCAGGCTCACCGGCCATGGCTCACGGGCCTAGCCGCTCCGCGGCATGTGGGATCTTCCCGGACCGGCGCATGAACCCATGTCCCTTGCATTGGCAGGCAGACTCTCAACAACTGCGCCACCAGGGAAGCCCGGGAATTTTATATTATGAAAATCCAAAAGCCATTTTGGGTTTCGGTATCCGCAGGAGTCCGGGAACCAACCCCCTGTGGATACTGAGGGGTAGCTGTATTCAGTGTAGGTAAGGCCTTTATTATACATTTATTATAGCCCAGTTTTGGCTTTAACAGCTTAAGTGAGATTTAGAGACTCGAATGAGATGTAAAGAGAAAACAAATATAGGTACATTCAAATATGAGAAAATCTGTTTCATCAGAAATACTTATCTAAATTGCAGTTATTTGTACTGGAGAAAGGACTAGTACATGAAGGAATATATGTAATTTAAAAATATATGGAAATGAATGAATATGTGTAATTTTTAAATATATGAACATGTATATTATAAAAAAACAGTTCTCTTTAATATAATTGCAACAGAGAAAAGAAACCTATTTAGAAGGGTGCAGAGGAAGTTTATGCTAGTCATTAGGAAAACTGGTACAGTGTGAGAGTTGCGAGTGACTGGAGAAACCCAATAAGAATAATCAAAGGCAAGAAATAGTCCAGGGATTTGCATTCCTCTAATGATTAGTGATGTTGAACATCATTTCATGTGTTTGTTGGCAATCGGTATATCTTCTTTGGAGAAATGTCTATTTAGGTCTTCCACCCATTTTTGGATTGGGTTGGGTTTTTTTTGATATTGAGCTGCATGAGCTGCAAATCAAAACCACAATGATGTATCACCTCACACCGGTCAGAATGGCCATCATCAAAAAATCTGCAAACAATAAATGCTGGAGAGGGTGTGGAGAAAAGGGAACCCTCTTGCACTGTCGGTGGGAATGTAAATTGTTACAGCCATACAGTATGCAGTTGTAGTTAAAAAACTACAAATAGAACTACGATGTGACCCAGCAAACCCACTACTGGGCATATACCCTGAGAAAACCACAATTCAATAAGAGATGTGTACCACAATGTTCATGGCAGCACTATTTACAATAGCCTGGACATGGAAGCAACATGTGTCCATTGATAGATGAATGGATAAAGAAGATGTGGGGGCTTCCCTGGTGGCACAGTGGTTGAGAGTCCGCCTGCTGATGCAGGGGACACGAGTTCGTGCCCCGGTCTGGGAGGATCCCACATGCAGTGGAGCGGCTGGGCCCGTGAGCCATGGCCTCTGAGCCTGCGCGTCCGGAACCTGTGTTCCGCAACGGGAGAGGCCACAACAGGGAGAGGCCTGTGTACCGCAAAAAAAAAAAGATGTGACACATATATACAATGGAATATTACTCGACCATAAAAAGAAATGAAATTGAGTTATTTGTAGTGAGTTGGATGGACCTAGAGTCTGTCATGCAGGGTGAAGTAAGTCAGAAAGAGAAAAACAAATACAATATGCTAACACATATACATGGAATCTAAAAAAAAATGGTTCTGATGAACCTAAGGGCAGGAGAGGAATAAGGACGCAGACATAGAGAATGAACCTGAGGACATGGGGAGGGGGAAGGGTAAAGCTGGGACAAAGTGAGAGAGTGGCATTGACATATATACACTACCAAATGTAAAATAGATAGCTAGTGGGAAGCAGCTGCATAGCACAGGGAGATCAACTCGGTGCTTTGTGACCACCTAGAGGGGTGGGATGGGGAGGGTGGGAGGGAGGGAGACGCAAGAGGGAAGAGATATGGGGATATATGTATATGTATAGCTGATTCACTTTGTTATAAGCAGAAACTAGCGCAACATTGTAAAGCAGTTATACTCCAATAAAGATGTTAAACCAAAAAAAAAAAAAGAAAGAAAGAAAGAAAGAAATAGTCCAGGGAGAAAAGGCTAAAATAACAATGCTGTTTCAGCTGGAGGAGAGAAAGCTACATTTTGGTTCACATGACTAAAGAGACCTGAGGACAGCTCATCTATTGCCCTGTCCCTTCCTCCCTGCCAATTTCAGTGTTACTATAATATAAATATAATGAAACAATTCTGTGCTGAGTCCAGATGTATCCCATTTAGACAGAATGACTTAAGGATTCCATGTTCTGTGTTTTCCCCAATGACAGAAAAGTGGGAGCTGGGGCTGAGGAAAGCAGTTTCATTTGAGCTTTAGGGAGACATTCAATGTGTCTTGGTGATGATGAAGTTATAGTTCTGTCCATATGTTTTCTTTTTTTATACCAGACCTGGGAGGGATGGGGTAGACTAGAGAGGCCTGGCGGTGGTTGAGCAGGAAAGTGGGTTACTCTTGATGTTCCTAAATTCTTTCAATTCCTCATTGGCTCTTTTCCCACAGCAAGGGATTAGCCTGGCTTATGTTGAGAAAATAGCAGGTCTCAGAAGAGGATGTGTCCTTACTTAAAACGGACTCAATAAAAGTTTTTTGGATTTACAAAAAATGAAATATTTTGGTAATGGGTAGTCATTTTCCACATCTCAAGAGACAGAAAATACTAAGTCTACTAAAGAAAGTTATGTAATGTCAGATGAGAACTTTCTATGTCTGAGGACTGTGAGAAAACAGAAATAAATTTATGAGATATTGTAAAATCTATTTTTCAAGAAACATGAGTGATTAAAATAAAAGAAAAATCTACTTAAGATGCTATAAATCGGTCCTCATACAAATTACTTACAAATTACTGAAGTTTGCTGAGTAATGTCAATGCTCTAAGTGGGGCTGGGTCCAAGGTGGTGGCAAACTGGAGACCCCCTGCCCCATCTTACAGAGTTGGATGGGGATCACTCAGCATCTGGGTTTGGGGCCCTGAAGGAATGCTGGCTCAGGAAACTGAAACCTGAAATGTGAAGCCTGTAAATCTGAATTTTTATTTGAAATTCGGATTAAAAAATAAAATTAAAATAAAAACCCGAAGTGGGTCAAACTAAAGGTATTTGCTGGGGTCAAGTCTAGTTTGCGAAGCTACACATTTGTGATTTCTGGTGAAGACTGAGTAGTACCTGGTCCCTCATAAGTTTTGCAGCCAGATATGTTTCCACAATCAACAACTCTCTAAAGTTGTCAATATCTTTACAAGTCATTAGCACTAGGGTTTTTTTTCCTCTTGTGATTGAACTATGCTGGGGAAGAAAGGGAAGAGAAGTTTGGTACCAGCTTTCTCAGAACTGGACCAGTTTTCCTTCACAGGTGCATTATGCCATGATCAAAGCAGAAATCCTGGGGGGAAGGTGAGCAACTGGGGTCCTAACACCGGGGAGTGAACTGAGTCCTACCTTAGAAAAATACCTGGAGAAAGTCCTGACTGCAGTCAGGTAGTTGGATTAAATGGCTCTTTAGTTCTCATTCCAGGCTTTGATTACATGGCTCTGAGCCATTTCTGGTGATATCTTTATTCTCTCTCATTACAAATATTGTCTCCTACCTTTAGAAAAGCTTTTCTTCTGCGTTTAAAAAAGAATTACTCTTTCTTCCCCCCAAAAGCCTCTAAAAGTGAATACAAAGAAACTTGCAACTCCTCCTAAATGGACAAGCCCGGCATGTTTTGTCTATGGATTTTTAAAATCATGGGATTGACTAACATTCCAGAATAATGCAAGTCTCCACCACTAAAGGTTTGATTCATACCGAAAATGTTGCCATTATTTGGGGTAATGACATATAATTACGCCTTCCGACTATGTCTCATGCTTTTCTATCAGTGATTCATGGCTGTTGTCAAAAAGCAGCTGCATATCAGAGCTTACCCAACAAACAGGGTTTTCTTGATTTATCAGATTATGCAGGTAGTTCATGTGCTTTTGTAAGAACCTGAGCTGATGCCAGCTTTCATTTATATCCACTGCAACTTGTTTTTTTTTCTCTAGAGATGCTTATGATGTTACCATAAAATGTAAGTAAGAAAAAGAAAAGGATAAGGTTGGTTTAACAGGAAACACATTCATTACTGTGTATTTCACAATGCAACACTGTAGAAGAATTCAGGTTATGGGATCTAAGATTGCTCTCCCCCATGGATTTGTATCGTATCCTAACAGGTTCTCTCATGCTTCAGAAGAGGACAGATATGTAGAGTGACTTGCTGCAGAGGAGGTGATCTTCTTAGCACTTTTGTAACTGAAGATTCTAATAGCGTGTGCCAGTTTCTCCTCACATAAACAGCTAGAATAACGGATGTCTATTCCTTGGGTAGCAAGCCAACTCATCAGATTAGTAGGAGTCAAAAACCAAAGCGAAATCCAGTGTCCTCTCCTTTCTGTGGCAGCAGCTGAGCTTCTAGAGGGGACATAAACCAGAGGACTTGTTCCATAGAGAAAGGGTTTACTAGCTTCGATCCTTGGTGTTCAGTAAAAAGAAACGTAGATACAGTTCAGGTAACACAGACACTTTTAAAAGAGTAACTTGACTCTTCACAATTTAATGTAGTGGCATAGAGTGGGAAAAAAAAAAAGGAAAATAATTTTGAGTTTTTCAAAAGGAATTATTCAACTTCCAAAAGTACTTTCTGACTGCTCAAAATATATCTCACAAAACACAGCTGCTTTTCAAAATTACTGTCAGGGGCAAGACAGAGGTGTTTGTTTTCCTAGATCTAGAGGTAGAAAGTAAAAAGGGCAAGAGTAGGAACTCACTTGGTTTTTCACTTGAGGGGAAAAAAAAAAAAAAAGAGTTCGATCATGAAAGAGGGATCTGTTTTCCCTAGACCCTTGATAATTTCTCTCAGCTTTGGCTTGATTTTTATAATGAATAGTTTAAACCCAAATTACAAGTTTAAATTAAGAACTCTTAATCTAAAATCCTTTTATTCCTAGCAAGAAATAATTTCAGGGATTCATGTGCTGTTGAAATTACTAGCCATATATTTTATTAAGGTTAATCACAGCCACTATTAAAAGAGAGGTAATAATATATGTTTTTCTCTGCTAAGATCAGCTGGTGAAACTGTAGTTCTCACATGGTTGCAATATTCTTGCTAATTATCTAATCATCAGGACAAAGATGTACAGCACCAGGCAGGTTGAGACGGCTCCTGCTGCCGGATTCCCAATCCAAGTAAGAGCTTTGTAGACAGTATGACCTATTTATCATAAAATATGCTGAGTTATTCAAACGGCTGCCAGTTTTGAGAGCCAGTACTATTATTTCTCTGCTTGAGTAACTGCTGTTAATTGAAATGCAGACAACATCATTCTCAAGGACGGGAAACGATATTGATGAGTTTTTTCTTATAATCCTTTCTTTCATTACCCTCTAGTTGCTTATATCAACACATTTATTACTGTCATTGAGTTAATCATCACATTTCATGAACACTCAAGTATTATTTGCATAGATGAATAAAGCAAGATGCTACTAAATCAGATGGTTTCATGTGAACACGCTTATTCAGTGACATAAACCAACTCCTTTGTTTCTAATTGACCTCACTTTAGGTATGTATAGTTTGCATTGCATCCTAATAGTGAATGGATTTCTGGACAGATCTCTGAATCTCTCATAGTCTTACTTTAGAGCTTCTTTTTTGTCTCATGGGAACAAAACTTTGTTGGCGAAGTGATTCTCAAACAGTGTACGTACGAATAGTCTGAGAAGTGTGTCAACATGCAGATTCCAAGGCCCCTACGCTGATCCAATAGATCTGTGTTGGGGCCCAGGAGCTGGTTATCTTCGCACACATCCCAGGTATCTCTGATACAGGTAGCTCACAGACAGTATCTACTTTGACTAAAGGATCCTTGAAAATAGCAAAGAAGATAACGTACATACAAGTAATTTATAAACTCAAATTTGCTATTTAGTTACAATAATGACACAAGAATACCGAACACAACAAGAATCACCTTATTTAAGACTGTATTTAGGGAGTCTATACTTTTTAAGATCTTGCTGAACAGAGAGAAGTCTTATAGGGAACATGTGGGAACTCTCGGTTTGGAAAAAGCTTCTCATAAACAATCAGAAAGTAATTGAATGTGCGGGAGATTGAGAAGTGTGTTCCTCCAAGTATTTCCAGGAATAGACTCACGTAATGTTTATATACTTAGTGGGAGAGTGTTATTGGGAAGCTGGACTGTGATCTGTGATCGTGGCCTTCAGCTGGGAAAAACAAGAGGTAAGTTGAAGTCTGTGACATTAAACTTTCCTTTCTCTTTCCCGGGCCTCAGGCACAATGTAACTCCAGCTTCTTCTTTTAATCTACCTGTGCTCTATAGCACAGGTTAGTTTGCATGTGCCCCAAATTCACATGCTGAAGCCTAACCCTGAGTTTGATGGTATTAGGAGGTGGGGCTACTGGGAGGTGATTAGGTAATGAAGGTGGCGCCCTCATGAATGGGATAACGGCCCGCGGAAAAGATACCCTAGAGAGCTCCCTTCCCCTACTTCTGTCATGTCACAGCAATAATGCAGCTGTCTATGAACAAGGAGGTGAGTCCTGGCCAGACACTGAATCTATTGGTGACTTGGTCGTGGACTTCTCAGCCTCCAGAACTATGAGAAATAAATTTCTGTTGTTTATAAGCCACCCAGTCTATGGTATTCTTTTTTCTTTTCTTTTCTTTTTTAAGGATTTGACACATTTTATTTGAATTTGTAGCAATATATCAAGTTGTTTTGCTGCATAAATATTTTGACTTCTTTCAGTTTGTTTTTATCTTTTCCAAAAGGTGGTTTTAAAACTTCACATTTCACCTATGGATCTCTCCTTATCATTTTTAGCTGGGGCAGCAGTGGTGAAGAGGGCAGGACCACTTGCTGGTGCAGCACCAGCCGCTGGGGCAGGTCCACCAGTCCCGACATTGCAGATGAGGCTCCCGATGTTGACATTGGCCAGAGCCTTTGCAAACAAGCCTGCGCAGAAAGGTTCAGCATTTATACCAGCTGCTTTAATCAGGGCATTGATCTTATCCTCTGTGACCGTCACCTCATCGTCGTGCAGGATGAGGGCCGAGTAGATGCAGGTGAGCTTGGAGACGGAGGCCATGGTGCGGGCGAGGGCTGGGCAAGGGCTACTGGGCGCGGTGCTAGTCGCCAGATGCAGGATGAGGGCCTCACCCCAACGTGGCCTTACCTTCCTCGGGGGAACAGAGAGGCTTAGCGGCAGCTGAGGAAAGGGTAGTCTGTGGTATTCTGTTACAGCAGTCAGAACAGACTAAGACAACCTCCTTGATAGTAATGCACGTTCCTTAGGAGAACGGCCTTTGGAACAGCAGGGAGTTCATATTTCACTGTGAGCTGCCAGCCATACCATAATTTTGGCATATAGAACCTGTAGCAGAAGTATTAGTAACCATGACCGTCATTGCGCACACATGGAAACAGCATCTTTGGATAACTTCAAGTTATTCAAATAAGCCTTGAAAGTAGAGAGAAATTGATTGTAATAACCAGAAATATAAAACCTACTGAGTATAAAATTTCATTCCTAGAAAGAAGAAAAATAAAAATATGAGGGGTAAATCTTTATCAATTTTGCTTTTGCCTTCAAGAACTAAAATTTGTGGTACTTTGCACCATTATGATGATTTTACAGTCATCTAAAACGTTTAAGACTTTGCTTTTAGTGAAAAATTTGAATTGGGATGTTGACCTACCTTAATTTATTTTTGGTGCAGATTCACATTATATTAAAGGAAATACATGCTAAATTTTAGTTAAATTCAGGTTTAGCACATCTGTACACCAGATGATGAGCTTGTACACAAAAGTCACTTGGACTTTTCTTTTAAGAAATAAAAATGACAATTTGCTAAAAGACATGCAGAATTATCAAATAAGACAGATGGTCTTTGATGCAGTTTTCTTTGGATGAAACGTAACCACCATGACAGTCAATAGTGTACGCTGAGACAGTTTGGGAAGTGTTGTCCAACCACATGTGAAAATAAGCCTGGCATCCCAGACACGGAGATCCATCTTTCAGTGGAGAAATACTCTCCTTCCTCTAGAAGTGTTGCCTAATTCTTGCCATCTTGTCTTTATTAGCCTGAACAGAGCTTGAGGTTTAATTTTCAACCAATCTTTGATTACTCTTCAGTGTTCCTTTTCTGGAATAGGCTTAAAGGTATATTATGGGGTGAAAGTGCTCCATCATTGTAAATCAAACTACTAACTTCCTAAAACTGCTTGATTTTATTTTTCTGCACTTAATTTTTAAAGAGAAAAGGCATATAATGACAATGCAATCTCAGATGGTGAATATTCTTTTTTTTTTTTTTTTTTTGCTCACGTGGCATGCAGGATCTTAGTTCTCTGACCAGGGATTGAACCTGTGCCCCATGCCTCCTGCAGTGGAAGCATAGAGTCTTAACTACTGAACCACCAGGGAAGTCCCAGATGGTGAATATTTTTTAAGAAGTAATTTCCTGGGCATATTCTTGGGTCACTTGCAGATCCAGCCCACCTCCTACAACTAAGAAAAAGGCATTAAAATTACTGCAAGAGACTATTGTTATTTGACATAGTTCAAAATCAGGAATCATTGTGAAAAGTTTGTCTTTAATTTCTCGAATCTTTGAAACCAAGGATCTTGTCTCCCATTTACCCCATCTTTTCTTTTTTTTTTCTTTTTTTATTGTGTACCCAAATATTTATTTATCTTAGTGGATTTTTTGAAAGAATAAAATACACTTCCGGCCTTTAAGAAATGTAGATTTTAGGTGGATATTTAAAGCATATTAATAAAATAACCAAAGGATAATACCAGAATAAAAGTATATAGATGAACTAATTATCCATATTTTTTAGGAATGATGAACTTTTTTTTTATTAGAGTATATGGTAGTTGATTTACAATGTTGTGTTACTTTCTGCTGTGCAGCAAATTGAATCCATTACACATATACATATATCCACTCTTTTTTAGATTCTTTTCCCATATAGGTCATTACAGAATATTGAGCAAAGTTGCCTGTGCTGTACAGTAGGACCTTATTAGTTATCTATTTTATTTATAGTAGTGTGTATATGTCAATCCCAATCTCCCAATTTATCCCTCCCTCACTTTGCCCCCTGGTATCACTGCCGTGGCCCGGGGTTCAATCCCTGGTTGGGGAACTGAGATCCCACAAGCTGTGCAGGGCGGCCAAAAAAAAGAAAAAAATCTCTCCCATCTTTTCTAAAGCCTTTCAGAGGGCTGTACGTATAAGGAAACACTCTGATTATCTGGCAACCAGGCTTTTGGCATTCAGGAGTATCAATCAGAGAAGCTGGGACACTAGGAAATTAAACATATAAAATAAAAGATTTATTGTAGGGATTTGATCTCATAATATAATTGTGGGAGCTGTTGTTTCTGTGTCTGGCACTGGAGGCTGAAGTTCATATGGCAAGCAGTCGAGAGGGGTGTATGAACGTGAAGTGGGAAAAGCAAGGAAAAGCCAGAGCTTGTGAAGCTAAGCCAGAAACCACAAGGACGGGAACTCCTGTCAGTGTCTCTTGGCCTCCAAACTTCCAGCTTCTAGGAGGGGACCATTTTGCAAGAGAAACCAAAGCCCTTCTCCTGGGAGCTAAACATGCACTTGGCTCAGAAGTGAGAGAAGCTGAATCAGAAGATCCAGCAGGAGCTGGAAATGCTGAGGGCCCGCCCATGCAGCCTCCTGCCAATGGTGCAAATCAGTAGATAAGCAGTGATGTGTGTGAGATGCAGCACTGCCTTGTTCCCTGCACCAACTGCTTGAGGAATATGTTTGCTCTCTCATTTCCACCTTCCAAATCTTGTGCAAGATGTTCCTTTTGGCCCATGTTAACTATGAACTATGCAGGGAAGGGAGTTCTAAGTACTGAAGTTTCAGCTTTATTAAATTAGCGTAATACGAATCCACCATAGTTTAACCTTGGTTAACTTGCCATCCAAATACACCTTTTTAAACCACACTTAACTTCCAAGTAATGACAATAGGAGAAACTTACTTCCACCTAACATAAAACAACTATCCTTTATACAACTGGAAACACACTAATATCCCCCCTATAAAGATATAAAATCCTTTATCTCGCAATGATTTTCATTTCTCTTCTAACTGAATCACATTTCCTCTTTGATATAAAGTAACTTAAATATTGAGCTATAACGTTAACTAGTATTCATTCCCAAAGGTTCTATGCTCTATGCAGTCCTGCTTGTATTGGACTTTTTTTAATCTCCTTGGAGGTAAAATGAGTCATCTCAGGAAATCTACACCCCAGACATACTATTCTCTCCCCGCACTGCATAGTAGTAACTCAATTTCCCCTTGATTTTAGGATCAGGCATGTTATCTGTTACCTGTTGATTCTTTGATTTAAGAAGTATGAAAGAGGTGTGGTGACAGTCTCATTTCCAGTTTAATGGAACTACTGCTGTGTCCCACTGGTAGAAGACTTCCCCCCCTTGGTAATTTCCCCTAGACCAACAGAGCTCAGAGTACAAGAACAGGAAGCAAACATTTTATTAGTGATCACTAGTAGTAATCATTAGAGCAGCCACTTCCTTGTATACTGCTTGAGTCCCAGAGCCCTAAATCCTGCCTAGAGGAGAAACAGTATCATATACTTGTCTCTGAATGAGGGTATGTACCCCATTCCAGAAGTCACGGCAGTTCTGCAAGGTGTGGCCGCCTAGCTGGTACCATAATTAAGTCTTCAAAAGTCTATTCCACTATTTGTTCAGCCTTCCATTTCACGATGACAGGGAAGATGGAAAAACCGGTGAATTCAACAGTCATAAACCCATCAACAGATTTCATAGGCTGTAAAATGAGTTTCTTGGTTAGAACAATGCTGAGAATAAGATATTTTGTATGTTAGAAGATGATAGTTTTGGCATAAGAATTGTGGGGAAGGAAACAAATTTTTATATAGTACAAGTGTTTACTCCAGTGAGAACAAAGCACTATACCTTCCATGACAGAGGTGGTTTTATGCAGTTAATCTATCACTAGGGAATTTCCTGGCCGTCCAGTGGTTAGGACTCTGCGATTCCACTGCTGGGCCCCGGTTTGATCCCTGGTTGGGGAACTAAGATCCTGCAAGCCTGGCTGATTCTGTTCCCTCCCCTCCCACCCCCAAATGAATGGTGCCATATTGGAGACTCCATGTTGGTCTGTGCTGCTGTCAGATTGGGCATTCAGTGGCTGTAATCAGATCACCATAAGTGAGGGAAATCCATGCTGCTGTGGCTATGTATAACTTCCATCCTTGCTTCCATTAGTACTTTTTCAGGAGCCTATCGGTCAAGTGTAGGGATGATTGAGGAAAGAGGCTGACTATTGTACATATGATGGGTCATCTTATACACCACTTATTAATATCCTCCTCCACTGAGGTTTCTCTTTGGTGACCATGTAGATACATATCTTCACATCTTGTACACATTTGCAGAGGTCTCCGTATTACCAAATTTTCAGTTACGTTCTTTCCAACTGCCTGACAATTCAGCCAAATCCTTAGCTGCTCCTGATGAGGCAGTATGTATGCACATTTCTGGCAATCTTCCTTTCTAGGTAGAATGAACAGCCAGCTGTATCACTCAAAGTTCTGTGCACTGAGAGGATTTTCTTCACCACTGTCTTACAAGGTACCTCAGATGGGAGCTGCTGTAGTTGCCTGCTTGTCAGGTACAGCCAGCCTATCATGCAGAACCACCTTCAACCCAAGCCCCAACTCTTACTGCCCCAATTAGCTAATCATAGGAAACTCCCCTTAAGGTGGAGAAGGAGAAGGCTTTGTGACAGGAATATTGGTCATGAGCAACTGTGACACTTACTCACGCACCTTCTTTGCATTTTCAGGACCTGATCAAGTTGGATCTTGTATACCACTTTCATATAATGATGGAGTACTGCTGTGTGTGCCTATCTTTAGGGCTTAGTAGGACATAAAAGCCAGGATAAACACTCACGTCGCATAGTAATCTGGTGACCCATGTTCAAGGGTTCAGCCTCTATTGAGGTTCAGTGGCAAGTGAGAATCTGATTATCAAAAGGACAGTGGTAGTAACTTTCACTGAAGAAGACATAGCTATTTTTTCTTTCTTTCTTTCTTTTTTTTTTTTTTTTTACAAAATCTGGATACTTTGTGCTGTAATTCACCTGTAGGGGACTGTCAAAGGCCACATACTACATCCCGTCCTACCACTTTCAGATCTCTAGGGCCATACAGTCCAAACGGCATTGCGGCTTACATGGTAGCCTGGGACCGCTGCAAAGCCTTCTTCTGTTCTGGGCCACCCTAAAACTGGCAGCTTTTTGGGTTGCTCTGTAAATGGGTTGGAGTGGCACCTTCAAATGCCAAGTATGTTGCCTTCAAAACCCAGAGATGTCTAGTGGCATTATGTCTCTTTCTTAATGGTAGGGAGAGCCAGGCACAGCAACTTGCAATTCATTTTGGAAGACTAACTTCCAGAAATTTCACTGAATTTCTGTAGGACTTATTTCTCACCAGCTGGCACACAGTTGTCACACTCATGTGTCTGGGGTTATCACTATTTCCTGCTCAGTTAATCCAATCGGTATGATACCGTCAGTGTAACGGACAGAGGGAAATGGGTGGTGATCAAGGTCCCTGACATATGGCTGAGAAGCTGATAGAGCCCTGAGTTAGGGCAGTGAAGGTACATAGTTCATTCTGCCACAACCTCCAAGCTCCCAGCTTCCATGAGTGGGCATCCTGCAGGAGAAACTAGTTCCCTTCACTGCACCTGGCCTAGGATTCAGAGAAGCTTTACCAGAAGCTGCAGATGCTGTCAGCCCAGTTGCTGCTTTCTGCCAACGCACAAACCGGCAGATAAGACAACAGTGCCGGAGGCCCTGCACTGACCTCCTGAATGTAAAGGACTAAGGTCCATCTTTCACTTCTGGCTTCCTGTGCAAATGCTTCCTGTGGACTATGCTAACTAAAAATCTGCAGGAAAGAAAATTCTGGGAAATGTAGTTCTAGTTTAGCCAAGTGGGTACAACTCAAACTCATCACATCAGAATAGCTTTGATCTCAAATGAAGATACAACAGAAACCTTTGAGAGCAGGAAACTTCCCTTAAATCCCGAAAACAATGAAGGTGTCTGCAAAGAATGAAAGCTCAAACAAGGATTTCTTCTCATCTGCTCCATCAATAAAAAAGAAAGATTTGCTATGGCAAGCTGGTGAAGTTCACAAATGTAAAATATTACGTTTGTGGGGTGAAAGCCAAGAAGAGCAGGAGAAACAATTGAAGACAGAAGAACAAAGGGAAAAGGCAAAGCAGAGAAACTAGGTGATGGTGATGAGAAGGAGGGGGAAGGGCTGAGCAGAGGGCAAGTGGAGGGACGGTAAACAACGAGCAACACCTGTCAACAGAGAAAAGCAGCAGCGACTAAAAATTGGAAAGAAGACCATTTTCTCTCTCTGGGTGAGAAAATGTCTATCCGGGCCTCATTTAGCTACTCCTGAAGGAACAGGCATGTGGAAGATCCATTCTTACAATTATAACCGACAGAGCTCAGGTGGCAAATGGCTCCCAAGGAAGACTATCCAGGATCTTTGGAAAACACATGGCATCAGCTAAAATGGCTAATCTAAACTTCCTGTAAAATTTACATGTATAAAACAGTTCCATCCTCAATAATTTCAGTTTAAATGTAGTTATTAAATTTTGTCTAATTTCAATCTGTTTTTTTCACATTTGCTATTTATAATAATAGCTACCATTAGTTTTTCATTATTGGCAAAAATTAGGACATAATTGTATATGTATAATTATAAATGATATATATATATTTAACATCTTTATTGGAGTATAATTGCTTTACAAGGTGTGTTAGTTTCTGCTTTACAACAAAGTGAATCAGTTATACATATACATATATCCCCATATCTCTTCCCTCTTGCGTCTCCCTCCCTCCCACCCTCCCCATCCCACCCCTCTAGGTGGTCACAAACGACGGAGCTGATCTCCCTGTGCTATGCGGCTGCTTCCCACTAGCTAGCTATTTTACATTTGGTAGTGTATGTATGTCCATGCCATGCTCTCACTTTGTCCCAGCATACCCTTCCCCCTCGCCATATCCTCAAGTCCATTCTCTAGTAGGTCTGCGTCTTTATTCCCATCTTGCCCTTAGGTTCTTCATGACCAGTTTTTGTGGTTTGTTTTTTAGATCCCATATATATGTGTTAGCATACGGTATTTGTTTTTCTCTTTCTGACTTACTTCACTTGGTATGACAGACTCTAGGTCCATACACCTCACTACAAATGAATCAATTTCGTTTCTTCTTATGGCTGAGAAATATTCCATTGTATATATGTGCCACATCTTCTTTATCCATTCATCTGTTGATGGACACTTAGGTTGCTTCCATGCCCTGGCTATTGTAAATAGGGCTGCAATGAACATTGTGGTACATGACTCTTTTTGAATTATGGTTTTCTCAGGGTATATGCCCAGTAGTGGGATTGCTGGGTCGTATGGTAGTTCTATTTTTAATTTTTTAAGGAAGCTCCATACTGTTCTCCATAGTGGCTGTATCAATTTACATTCCCACCAACAGAGCAACAGGGTTCCCTTTTCTCCACACCCTCTCCAGCATTTATTGTTTGTAGATTTTTTGATGATGGCCATTCTGACTGGTGTGAGACGATATCTCATTGTAGTTTTGATTTGTATTTCTCTAATGATAAATGATGTTGAGCATTCTTTCATGTGTTTGTTGGCAATCTGTATATCTTCTTTGGAGAAATGTCTATTTAGGTCTTCTGCCTATTTATGGATTGGGTCGTTCGTTTTTTTGATATTGAGCTGCATGTGCTGCTTATAAATTTTGAAGAATAATCCTTTGTCAGTTGCTTCATTTACAAATAAATCCCCCCATTCTGAGGGTTGTCTTTTCATCTTCTTTATGGTTTCCTTTGCTGTGCAAAAGCTTTTAAGTTTCATTAGGTCCCATTTTTAAATTAATTTATTTATTTTATTTTTTGCGGTACGCGGGCCTCTCACTGTTGTGGCCTCTCCCGCTGCGGAGAACAGGCTCCGGACGCACAGGCTCAGCAGCCACGGCTCACAGACCTAGCCGCTGAAGAGTTTGAGAAGGATAGATGTTAGCTCTTCTCTAAATGTTTGATAGGATTCACCTGTGAAGCCATCTGGTCTTGGGCCTTTGTTTGTTGCAATATTTTTAATCACCATCTCAATTTCTCTGCTTGTGATTGGTCTGTTCATATTTTCTATTTCTGATTCAGACTTGGACGGTTGTGCTTTTCTAAGAATTTGTCCATTTCTTCCAGGTTGTCCATTTTATTGGCATAGAGTTGCTTGTAGTAATCTCTCATGATCCTCTGTATTTCTGCAGTGTCAGTTGTTACTTCTCCTTTTTCATTTCTAATTCTATTGATCTGCGTCTTCTCCCTTCTCTGGATGAGTCTGGCTAGTGGTTTATCAACTTTGTTTATCTTCTCAAAGAACCAGCTTTTAATTTTACTGATCTTTGCTATCATGTCCTTCATTTTTTTTTTTTCATTTATTTCTGATCTGATCTTTATGATTTCTTTCCTTCTGCTAACTTTGGGGTGTTTTTGTTCTTCTTTCTCTAATTGCTTTAGGTGTAAGGTTAGGTTGTTTATTTGAGATTTTTCTTGTTTCTTGAGGTAGGATTTTATTACGATTAACTTCCCTCTTAGAACTGCTTTTGCTGCATCCCACAGGTTTTTGGTTGTGTTTTCATTGTCATTTTTTTCTAGGTATTTTTTGATTTCCTCCTTGATTTCTTCAGTGATCTCTTGGTTATTTAGTAGTGTATTGTTTAGCCTCCATGTGTTTGTATTTTTTACAGATTTTTTTTCCTGTAATTGATATCTAGTCTCATAGTGTTGTGGTCAGAAAAGATACTTGATACAATTTCAATTTTCTTAAATTTACCAAGGCTTGATTTGTGACCCAAGATATGATCTATCCTGGATAATGTTCCATGAACACTTGAGAAGAATGTGTGTTCTGTTGTTTTTGGATGGAATGTCCTATAAGTATCAATTAAGTGCATCAATTAAGTTGAATGTATCATTTAAAGCTTGTATTTCCTTATTTATTTTCATATTGGATGATCTGTCCATTGGTGAAAGTGGGATGTTAAAGTCCCCTATTATGATTGTGTTACTGTTGATTATCCCTTTTATGGATGTTAGTATTTGCCTAGTGCACTGAGGTGCTCCTATGTTGGGTGCATAAATATTTACAATTGTTATATCTTCTTCTTGGATTGATCCCTTGATCATTTTGTAGTGTACTTCTTTGTCCCTTGTAATAGTCTTTGCTTTAAAGTCTATTTTGTCTGATATGAGAATTGCTACTCCAGCTTTCTTTTGATTTCCATTTGCATGGAATACCTTTTTCCATCCCCTCACTTTTAGTCTGAAGTGTCCCTAGGTCTGAAGTGGGTCTCTTGTAGACAGCACATATACAGGTCTTGTTTTTGTATCCATTCAGCCAGTTTGTCTTTTGGTTGGAGCATTTAATCCATTTACATTTAAGGTAATTATAGATACGTATGTTCCTATTACCATTTTCTTGATTGTTTTGGGTTTATTATTGTAGGTCTTTTCCTTCTCTTGTGTTTCCTGCCTATAGAAGTTCTTTAGCATTTGTGGTAAAGCTGGTTCGGTGGTACTGAATTATCTTAGCTTTTGCTTGTCTGTAATGTTTTTAATTTCTCCACCAAATCTGAATGAGATCCTTCCTGGGTAGAGTAATCTTGGTTGCAGGTTTTTCTCCTTCATCACTTTAAATATGTCCTTACACTCCCTTCTGGCTTGCAGAGTTTCTGCTGAAAGATCAGCTGTTAACCTTATGGGGATTCCCTTGTGTCTTATTTGTTGTTTTTCCCTTGCTGCTTTTAATATTTTTCTTTGTATTTAATTTTTGATAGTTTGATTAATATATGTCTTGGCATGCTTCTCCTTGGGTTTATCCTGTATGGGACTCTCTGTGCTTCCTGGACTTGATTAACTATTTCCTTTTCCATATGAGGGAAGTTTTCAACTATAATCTCTTCAAATATTTTCCCAGTCCCTTTATTTTTCTCTTCTTCTTCTGAGACCCCTATAATTCGAATGTTGGTGCATTTAATGTTGTCACAGAGGTCTCTGAGACTGTCCTCAATTCTTTTCATTCTTTTTTCTTTATTCTGCTCTGCAGTAGTTACTACCACTATTTTATCTTCCAGGTCAGTTATCCGTTGTTCCGCCTCAGTTATTCTGCTATTGATCCCTTCTAGAGAATTTTTAATTTCATTTATTGTGTTGTTCATCACTGCTTGTTTTCTCTTTAGTTCTAGGTCCTTGTTAAATGTTTCTTGTATTTTCTCCATTCAATTTCCAAGATTTTGGATCATCTTTGCTATCATTATTCTGAATTCTTTTTCAGGTCTACTGCCTATTTCCTCTTCATTTGTTATGTCTGGTGGGTTTTTACCTTGCTCCTTCATCTGCTGTGTGTTTCTCTGTCTTCTCATTTTGCTTAACTTACTGTGTTTGGGGTCTCCTTTTCACAGACTGCAGGTTTGTAGTTCCCATTGTTTTTGGTGCCTGCCCCCAGTGGTTAAGGTTGGTTCAGTGGGTTGTGTAGGCTTCCTGGTGGAGGGGACTAGTGCCTGTGTTCTGGTGGATGAGGTTGGATTTTTCTGGTGGACATGTCCACGTCTGGTAGTGTGTTTTGTGGTGTCTGTGGCCTTATTATGATTTTAGGCAGCCTCTTTGCTAATGGGTGGGGTTGTGTTCATGTCTTGCTAGTTGTTTGGCATAGGGTGTCCAGCACTGTAGCTTGCTGTTCATTGAGTGGAGCTGGGTCTTGATGTTGAGATGGAGATCTCTTGGAGATTTTCACTGTTTCCCTTGTGGACTAATGTCCTGAACTTGGCTCTCCCACCTCTGAGGCACAGCCCTGATGCCTGGCTGGAGCACCAAGAGCCTGTCATCCACACAGCTCAGAATAAAAGGGAGAAAAAAAAGAAAGAAAGAAGAAGATAAAATTAAATTTTAAATTTATTAAAATTAAAAAAATAATTATTAAAATTTTTTAAGTAATAAAAAAAGAAAGAAAGAAGAGATCAACGAAACCAAAAGGCAAATCCACCAATGATAACAAGCAGTACAAACTATACTTAAAAACTGGATAGACAGAACCCTAGGACAAATGGTAAAAGCAAAACTATACAGACAAAATCACACATAGAAGCATACACATACACACTCACAAAAAGAGAAAGAGGGAGAAAAATATATATATATTGTTGCTCCCAACGTCCACTGCCTCAGTTTTGCGATGATTCATTGTCTATTCAGGTATTTCACACATGCAGGGTACATCAAGTTGATTGTGGAGATTTAATCCGTTGCTCCTGAGGCTGCTGGGAGAGATTTCCCTTTCTCCTCTTTGTTCGCACAGCTCCTGGGGTTCAGTTTTGGATTTGGCCCCGCCTCTGCGTGTAAGTTGCCTGAGGGCATCTGTTCTTTGCTCAGACAGGAAGGGGTTTAAGGAGCAGCTGATTCGGGGGCTCTGGCTCACTCAGGCCAGGGGGAAGGAGCGGTACGGATGTGGGGCGAGCCTGCAGTGGCAGAGGCCAGCGTGACATTGCACCAGCCCGAGGCGTGCCATGTGTTCTCCCGGGGAAGTTGTCCCTGGATCATGGGACCCTGACAGTGGGGGGCTGCATAGGCTTCTGGGAGGGGAGGTGGGAATAGTGACCTGTGCTTGCACACAGGCTTCTTGATGGCTCCAGCAGCAGCCTTAGCATCTCATGCCCATCTCTGCGGTCCGCGCTGATAGCCGCGGCTCGCGCCCATCTCTGGAGCTCCTTTAAGCGGCACTGTTATTCCCCTCTCCATGCACACCAGGAAACAAAGAGGCAAGAAAAAGTCTCTTCCCTCTTCGGCAGTTCCAGACTTTTTCCCAAACTCCCTCCCGGCTAGCTGTGGCGCAGTAGCCCCCTTCAGGCCGTGTTCACACAGCCAACCTCAGTCCTCTCCCTGGGATCCAACCTCCGAAGCCCGAGCCTCAGCTCCCAGCCCCCGCCTGCCCCGGCAGGTGAGCAGACAAGCCTCTCGGGCTGGTGAGTGCTGGTCGGCACCGGTCCTCTATGCGGGAATCTCTCTGCTTTGTCCTCTGCACCCCTGTGGCTGCGCTCTCCTCCACAGCTCCAAAGCTTTCCCCCTCCGCCACCCACACTCTCCACCCGGGAAGGGGCTTCCTAGAGGGTGGAAGCCTTTCCTCCTTCACAGCTCCCTCCCAGTGGTGCAGGTCCCATCCCTATTCTTTTATCTGTTTTTTTTTTCTTTTGCCCTACCCAGGTGTATTGGGATTTCCTTGCCTTTTGGGAGGTCTGAGGTCTTCTGCCAGTGTTCAGTAGGTGTTCTGTAGGAGTTGTTCCACATGTATTTCTGATGTGTTTGTGGGGAGGAAGGTGATCTCCACGTCTTACTCTTCCGCCATCTTGAAGCTCCCCTCCTATAAATGATATTTAAAGTGCTGGTTAAAATAGCTTTTACTCAATATTTTGGTCCCATTTAAGCCAAACTGTCTCAGAAACTTAAGTAGATTTGCACATAATGCAACAAACTTAGTGTATATCCTTGAAAGAGTCCAAGGAACTCACGAAACTTAAGGAAAAAAAAATGACATGATATATGGGTAATAGTTCTTACTAACTTAGCTTTATTAGGTATAGGATAATTTAAAGATGATTATAAAGTGTGATTCATTCAAAGAAAAATCCTGCAGAAACCACCAGCAACGTCATAAATCCCTTTATAGAAACTTATCACTATATTTTTCTTAGAACCTTGATTCTAAGAGAAAAGAATGATTCTTAACTGAAGAAGCATGGGTAACCTATACTAGAGTTCTGATCTCAGGCACCTAGGAGGTGTAGGACTTTTGCCAAATTTCTTAACTTCTCTTAACCTTATTTTCTTTATCTGCTAAATAAAGGATCCTAATACTTACAGAGTTGTTACGAGGATTAAATTAAATATATATCTGGCCCATAGATATGCAAAAAATGTTAGATGCCATTATTATTTGCAAGAGATAATTGACAAAATTTATAAATCATAGTGAATTAATGTTGATAATAATTTTTATTCCAGTGTATAATACTCAAATTAGCGGAAATATTTGAAGTTATTTTTTCTCTTAGGCTATCTAATGATTTTAAAACATTATTTTAATTGGAGCCCTGTTGTTTAGTTTTACATGGATTAGAATTTTATTTCCTCCATTTTGTTAATAAACAGAAATGTGATTTGCCATTACTTTAAGGCAGAAGAGAGTGTAAACATAATTTAAAGGGGAAAAAAAGTCCTAATTATTTTAAGTGAGTTATTTGATAGCTTGTAGAAATTGCTGTTCTTCTTAGCTAAACTTATAAGGAAACTCAAACAATACTGTTTGAAACTAGATTTAGGGGAGAATGAAAAAAGGTTGAGGGTGGAGAGGGAGCTAGATATGAGCAGTTATATTTATTTTTTATGTCATTGATGAGTAATCTTATTAATGCTGTCTTTGTTATTAGTCCTTCATAGAGCTCTGTGCTCATATAAATTATTCTGAAATTTATTAATCACTACAGAGACTCAGTTATGTGTAGTCTAATGAAAATTCATACTGTTTTCAAAAGGCAATAATTATTCAACATTTAAAAATATTAAAAAAATCTTATCTCTGTTGTATTCCCTTAACTCAAAAGTTTATTTCTAGTTTCTGAGTAGGTACCTATCAGAGGTGGTTCAAGGGTGTATTTCTAGCATGAACAAATTCACAAAAATGACTGATTGTGTTCTGCAGAATGCTTATGCTTTTTGACCCTGAACCAGGCCTACATGTTTAATTCTGATTAAGCACAGTTTATCATGACCTTGTTTATAACACCATGAATAGTTTCATAAAAATGATACTTTCTTTGCCCTTGTTTCTACATTAATGTTGTTACTGTCACAGATCTGTGGATTTATGAAAAAGTTATCTATCTGATGTGTTCTTGGGACCCCTGCCAGAATCACTCACATTTATACTTATTTCAAGAGTATCTGGGAGAGTTTGCACAGCTTAATCCGAGAGCTGGACTTGTCACTGATCCCTCCCTGCATTTCTTCTGGTTGTACAAGTGAGAGAAAGAAGAAAACTTTTGATAAATTCTTGTTACCCATGACAGTAGAGATTTTTCTGTATTTATTTAATTTTTTGCTCATTTCTTTTTGATTTAATAACTTTATGTTGAAAGAATTAAATATCCATGAAAAATCAGTATCAAGGGAATGATGCAATGCATTTCAATGAGATAAGATTTTTGGAATAGATTATGAATGAGGGTGTGGCCGTTGAACAAGCCCAGAATGCCTCTAGGTCAAAAACAAACAAACAAAAATACCAGAAAACCCCAAAAAACCCTGATTAACTCAAGGCTTAGATACATAAGTCCACAAACGGTCCAGTTTTCAGTTGGACTGCTTTACATGTACAACAAACCTGCAGTAATTTGGTAAGATGGGGTATTCTCTTATTCTGGATAGCTGTTTTTCTTAGATATCTCCGAGTTCACCATTAGAAAGTTTTTGTTTCAAAAGGTCATAATTCTAAAATATATTTTAATTGCATCTGCTTTGTTAAACAGTATATTGAAGGTAATTAATTTTTTTATTGAAGATATGGGACAATTATTCTGTGTAGGAGAAAAATTATCTTAATAATTTTCTAATGTAGGAGAACCCCACCTGATTGCTAATAAGTGTGGTTAAAAAAAAATCAATTGGAAAAAGAAAGACTCAACTTACTGCAAGGCCGATGGAATGATAGTGGTGGGCCTGTGCAGCTGACTGGCTGGGAGTTCTGGGAACCTGGGAGGAGATTCCCAATTGCATTTTACATAGGATTTTACATGACTGTTGGGGAGTGTCATCATGCAGTTTTATTCTATCTACTTGATTTTTGTTGTTGTGTTTTTCATTTATCTTTTAAAAAAAAAGGAACAGGGAAGATATTTAAATCTGTGGTCTCCAAAGCGGTGAAAAACAGAATTCTATATGCAAATCTCATATAAACATTATCTTATATGACCCTCAGGACTACATGAGCTACAGCTGATCATCACATTTTTGAAGTTGGAAGTAGGCCTGGAGAACTAATTATTTTGCCAAGGTCCTATAGCTAAATCCAGTTCTATGAAGTCAGTATTATGTCCACTGTACCACATCACTGCAAAGGCAAAGCAGCTTTCTCCTAAGCTTTTTGCTATGTTTGCATAAAATCAACCTTAACAATCTGTACCTTTTTGTTTTCTGTTATGACAGCATCATCAGTTACTAAGTTTTTCACATAACCTTTTAAACTATTTTTGGCTCGTATTTGTGAGTGTGCATTGTTCTTTGTTTTTGTTGCTCTAGGAAGGAGAATGTTGCACTTGCAGTGCCATATTCTGCTCTTCTACTTATACATCTCCCTAGTATTTATGTGTGTGCCTTTATTTATAAATACGTAGATTATCTTTAAAAGAGTATACACAAAAAACTAGTTTAAATGATTGTATTTTGGGAGGGGAGCTGAGTGGCAGTGTGAGAAAGAGAACTTTGTTTCTTTGTATAATTTTGTTCCGTTTGAATATTGTACTGTGTATATATTCTACCAGTTGAAAATTTAAAAATATCTCTTTATTGTGGACATTTGGGGTATGGCTGCTAAAGACCATGAGACACTGCTTACATTTTTGGAAATCCAAAACAGACGTGAAATATTTTAAATCGTGGCTATGTTACTTTTTTCATGGATTCACTGATTTTAGAATGTGCCAAATAATCTAAATGTTCTTGGTATTTGAAGTTTAAATAACAAAAGAAGACACATGCAACATAACTGCAGCACAAAATTTTTGAATAAGAAGGTATATTATAGATCATTTAGTCCAATGTCTTTATTTATGAAGAAACTTCTAGTTGTTAGAGGCAAAGCAGGGAAAAAAAAAAACAAACATGTCTTTGGACTATAAATTCAACATGGTCTCTAATTTGCCTTATGGTAAAGATTGCCATGGTTAATTGATAGGAAAAAAGGTACCTAAAAAAATGATTATTAATAATATACTCTGAAGATCAGATATCTTCTCTTGCCACATCCTTATGAAAGACATTTAAGTGAAGGAGTATTTGTATCAAAAAAAAATTTGCTTTTTTTTCCTGAAGTTTCTGACTCTGCGAGTGCTGTGTGTAGCTGTCATAACATTTTGGGAGAAGATATTATTTAGTAGCAACAGTTATTTCTTATGTGATTATTATTACCATCCAGTTAAATGTGTGTACGTGTGTGTATTTTAAAAGTTTATTGTGGGCTTCCCTGGTGGCGCAGTGGTTGAGAGTCCACCTGCCGATGCAGGGGACATGGGTTCGTGCCCCGGTCCGGGAAGATCCCATATGCCGCGGAGCGGCTGGACCCCTGAGCCATGGCCGCTGAGCCTGCGCGTCCGGAGCCTGTGCTCCGCAACGGGAGAGGCTGCAACAGTGAGAGGCCCGCATAACGCAAAAAAAAAAAGTTTATTGTTTCACATATTGCAGCCACAGGAAGTAGTGCCATCATCATAATCAACTGACAATGGACAGTGATATTCATGCTAGCCCAATGTATGATCTAGCAATGCCAGTTGAATCTTCATTATTTTTTAAAGGTGTTTAGAGTCAAAGAATCAGCAAGTGGAAATGATTCACTCAGGTAATAATCCAATCTATCCATTTTACCAAGTTTAGGTATTTTCTAGTCATTCAAAAAAAAAAAATCCGTGGTAAACTTCTTTGGCATGAAATTTAAAGGCATCAAATGTAGGGAGTAAAATATATACAACCTTGTTTCTACAGGTTGAAAATATTTCCCTTTTTGATAGGTTTTCTGGCCATTTTCCCCTGTGGTCATCTTTAATGAATGAGTGCTACTATTGTAATAGGAATAACACCATAAGCAAGAACGTCACTGATAGGTTCCGATGAATAGGCTGATTCACTGACATGGAAAAGAAAAATGGATGTGTACTATGATTATCACATTTGTAGACTCATGCAGATGAGCAGTGGCAGCTTTTGTCCCCCAGTAGTTCCCTGCTTTTTAAATCACATATCACTCTTCTATGTTGAAGAAAATTCATCTTTGCCCAGTGTTTTCTGTTACTATGTTATGTCACATCCTGAGTTGACTCATGCCCTGGCTGAACTTTCAATCTGGTTCCTTTTTCTCCTTTCTTACTAGGGTACACTTTGCCAGTTTTAACAAGGATATCTTGCAAACAATCCTCAACTTTTCTAAAACCATTTTCTATGCAACTCAATTTGATTGACTTAGAAATTTAGAGAAAAAGAGATTTCAGGAGAAATGAACAACTTTGTATTTTGCCCACCATTTCTAAAGAGTAGGTTTTGATTCAGCTCAGCTCACATCTGATTCTTTGACTTTTTTCTTAGGATAGCTCAGATTATAGCATATTTAGCAGACTGTTATATTACTTTATCTACTAAAATAACCTTGTGAAAATTCCCTTTGTAAGAATAAGATAATAGGGCCTTAAATTCTAACAGAATTTAGATACATAAAGTTAAATCATTTTAACACCCAGAGTTTTAACATTGTGGCACTTTCAACTGACTTTGCCAATTCAAAACAAAAGTAAATTTTGAGAAAATAGCTATTTGACACATCTGTAGTTTATTAAAAAATGATTATTAATGTCTGAAAGGGGAAAAAAAGCACATAGGCAAAATTTGTGGTTAAGTCATGAGGGCGCTGGTTATTTTTATTAGCCTAGGTTTTCATATTTGTGACTGTCCTCATTAGTAGAATATTCTCATTAACCTGGTACGTTATTACACTATCCTCCAGTGATATCTCGGGTGGGCGTTCAGTAGATGATGAAACTTCTCAGTTAAGGAACTGCAATGCTCCCGAGGTATATAACAACCTCGTTTTAGAAAGTTCTTTTCCTAAGAAGTTTTTTAAAAGGATTTGAGATTTCGTCACCTGGATCATGGCATACCACTTAATCATTTAAGCCATAATGTTTGAAGAATTAACTAAGCTATGAATCTTTTGGGTTATGGATTAAAGCTTAATTGGAAATATTTTCCTCTATAATTTAAACTTGTTTTTGATGGTACTTATGATAATTTTAGCAACTAAAGAATTTTATTTGGTGTTTGGGCATGAATTTTTCTAACACAGTAAAACTCAGTAATGGATTAATTGTACTATCCATTTCAGAATGAATTTATACCATCAAATCTAAATTATCTGATAATTAGGATATTCATATTTAGACTTTAATTGACTAGAAGCTTGGCTGAATTCACCTCTTTATTTTTACAGTGTAAAACAGTACTAGAGTTTTCATTAAAAAAAGAAACTATATATATATATATGCATATATATGTATGCATAGATATTTTTCTATTTTTGCCTTTAGCCATGATTTCATAAGTACATACCATATTCCAAGCATTTTATTTGGTATAGGTAGTATAAATATAAATAAGAGCTAGGTCTGCCCTCAGGGAACCCTCACAATCTGGAGGAGGGGAAAACAAAGATACAACTTCGTGGTAACAGCCTTTGTTAAATTCTACAGGAGAGGTGAGAATAAGGTGTTATAGGAACACAGATGGGAAGTGAGGAGGATGGTAGCAGGGATTTACAAAGAGAATAAAACTGCTCTGAGATTCGAAGGGCTGAACATAAGTATCGAAAAGAGCATTTCAGGCTGGAAGGGACACTGTGGTGGAGGGCGGGGACGTCTGAAGGGAATTTCAATAGTTCACGATGGTGAAGGCATAGGGAAAATAGGGTGATTCGGCCAAAGATTCATGAAAAATGGACTGGGGCACATTATAAATAATACAGAGTCATGCTAAAGAATCCAGACTTCGGGCTTCCCTGGTGGCGCAGTGGTTGAGAGTCCGCCTGCCGATGCAGGGGACACGGGTTTGTGCCCCGGTCCGGGAAGATCCCACATGCCGCGGAGCGGCTGGGCCCGTGAGCCATGGCCGCTGGGCCTGTGTGTCCTGAGCCTGTGCTCCACGGCGGGAGAGGCCACAACAGTGAGAGGCCCGCGTACCGCAAAAAAAAAAAAAAAAAAAAAAAAAAAAAAAAAAATCCAGACTTCATTAGGTAGAAAATTGGACCCAAAAGTCCTTGAGAAGGTTTGCTTCTTTATTTTGGAATAGCAATTTAAAAATTGCTTCTAGTCTAAAGAAACACTAATCCCACAAATTAGGACTTGTGATAAAACAAATAAGGGGTATGCAGCAGTCTCCATTTCCTTCTTGGAGATTCACTGTGTCCATCAACAGATTGAAGGCTTGGAAAAATTCTGCAGGAAATAAGCCTGTTAATGTATTTAGCCTACTGTTTCCTAAATGCATATGTGATCATGGTACTCTCTTTTCTGCCCTTTTCCCATTTGTCTTCTGTAACATACTTTAGGAAATTCTGTTTTATGAAGGAAAACTCTTATAGTTATGGAGAATACGGATAAAATGGGAAGATATTTGAGGCTGAAGGTCAATATGGAGAGATATAGATGAGATACAATTGCAAATAACAGCTAATAATCATAAAAAATAACAGCTATTTTGAAATAATGGAATTTTTGATGCCCTTGTTTCAAACTTTTATGCAGACAAATTTCAGTTTCCGTCTAAATTGAACCAGCAAACTCAACTTCTGTGAAACTTTTTTTTAGAATACCCATTATAAGACCATCATGAGAGATTCTTTAAATGATATATACTGATTTTCTTTACTAATGTGTACTTTAAAAGAAATATGCAATCTCTTTTTTAAAAAATCCAGGCAAAATACAACTATATTAGTTATAGTTACTAGTGCCAGTTTTTAAACAGTCATAGCTGTGAATAACATCAGTGAATGAAATCCATTTGCTGTTTGTGGCTGGAAAATCTATGGTTTTTGAAAGCTGGAATTACTTGGGAGTGACCATTCAAATGTGTCATGGAGGAGATAATAACTTCACTGTTTCCCTTTAAAATTTGGCCCCCACAAAATGCCAAAACACTTAAAATATGTTCAAATGAAGTCTGATTTTGTAACAGTTTCTAAAATTGGAAAAGTAACAGCATATTGTAAATTTTACACAAAAGTCTTCTCAATTAGATGAAACATTTGTAGTAAATACTAAAAATTCCATCACTCTCACGAATTTTGGAGTAACATATTGTGGGTACTCACAGAGTCCTCTTTTCCTTTAGCTTAGAGAAAATACCATTTTCCCTTGTTTCTCAAAACTGTCAATTTGCAGGTGACTGCAACATTAGGTCTAAATTCTTCTCCAAAACACAGAAAATATTTTCATGTGGAACACTAACACTAAAAATAGAAACTTTTTTTTGGGCTTATAACCACTGAAAATTATAACATTTAAAGAGAGAAGAGTGAGTTAAATTGCTATGTTAACTAAAGTCCTACCTTGCCTCTATAAATCTGTTATATTTAACCTATAAGGATCTGTTTTTATCTTTCTTTAAAAGAATTAAAAAGAAAGTGCTCTTTTTTCTAATTCTTTGCATCATTTGGCATTAAATATTCCTTTCTTACATTATTCAGGAAAGATATTTCCTGTGACAATTACGATGCATCATCTGTTGCTGTTCTCAGCTTTCTCAAGAGGGAGTCTTTTTCGTTATTCATATGTTCTTGAGTTTTTGATGTATAGTTAATTTCTTACCATGCTTTCTTTTTCTATACTTTTTTATTTCCTATATTTTGATCATACAAGAATGTGACGAGAAATTTGCTTATCACAGCTCTTGGCATATTTCTCTCCCCTCTTCATTTCTAGCCCCTTAGGATGAGTTTCTCTATTTGCAAGAATAACTGCTTGCAAGTTGTCGAGACAGATATTCAATAGTCTTAGGAATAATGCACACCTATAAATTCTGTCTTTAATGGGTGCCACTTTTCACAGCCCCATAAGAATCCTTAGGAGGTAATCTTCAGACTGCCAACCTGTTGCAGTTTTTCAAATCATTAGCATAATAAGTAGTGCAGTGAAAAAAAAATTCCTTGCAGGGCCCTTCCCCTTATGCAGGAGGCAGAGATCCTCTAAGATGAAACAGCATTGGAGAAATACATGTTTGTCCCTTGAGTTCATTTAAAAATAGCTGTAAATGATGAATCGGGCTGTGAGGAAATAAAGTGACTAAAACAGCTGATTCTGGAAGTTAGAACAACACACATATTTGGCTCAGAATTTCAATCAGATGTTGTACTGGGCAAAAGTCCACATCTTACCTATTTAATGTGTATGTGGGAGGGGAAATTTGGACTAAAAAAAAAAACAAGCTCAACAAGATTTAAAGAGCCAAAGATTTAAATATTGTGTGAATCATTTGCTCTGAGTAACTCCAACTAGGCTGTGAACATGTCCCGATGCACACGTCAACTAAAGTCCTAGTGGATCAGCTTGCTTCAGACTAAGCTGGCTCGGAGAAGCATATGGAGCACTGTGGGGATAGATTCTAACTCATTTGTTTTACATACACTAGGGACTATTACAATGTATTAGTAAGGAAATTAACAGCTGTAGTAAAACAAAGAAATAAATGGTCAGTATGCCAACAATTTAAGCAGTTCCTTATTTGTCAATATTGCAGACAGAACCAAAGTTCTGTCTTATGAAAATGTGCTTCAGGAATTTTATTGGATTCTGTTTTGATATATAACAACCTTTGATGCTTATTAAAACTTAATTTAAGTCATCTTAGAGGCCTGCATTTTAATGAAAAACATTCTTTTCAATAATTTCATTCAAAATCAATGATTCCATGATTTTTAGTGCAGACCTTTTTTTTATGTGAGGCTGCCCAGGAACCAGATCTGGCATGTTTGAGAAACTTCATGTGTAGAAGAATAACAACATGTCACATGTCTGATAATCTCTGTTTACATCCGTGAAGAGTTAAAATATTTATGTATTTTTGACATCCTAAACAAATAGCAGTCTGGAAAAATCCAAATCAGAGATTTGTTAGAATTCCTATCACCTCTAATTATTACTGAAACAGTTGAATTATTTTTGAATTTTCTTCCCCATTCTCCTACCTCCACCATGTATATGTGGTACATGTACACTTACAGCACATGTAAGCCATCACTGAGTGTATTCTCTCCCTTATTTAGTCTTTAAGTGTCTAGTCATTTGGTTGCCTGAAACTTATTTTCTAATAGATTCATCTGGAGAGACTGAAGGGACCACAGTTTTCTAAGATTTTGTATGTTGACAACAGCTACTGAGGCATGAGATAGGCGGGCACCAGGTTAGGCATTTACAACTGGCCTCCTGTTTACACTTCATGGGGCAGGAAAAAGGTGGGCTTCAGGCCGGACACTTACAACTAGCCTCCTGTTTGCATTTCCTGAGACAGGAGATAGGTGGGCTCCAGGTTAGGCATTTACCATCAGCCTCCTGTTTGCTCTGCAAAATAGAAATAACAACAGAAACTGGGTAAACAGCTAGGCTTTGTCTCCTGTGGACACCTTAAGATACCAGTCACAGCAGGAACAGAGAGGGGCTAGACCCTGTTTGAGTAGAGGTCACATATTTCCTCTCCTTGGGGCAAGGGAGACACTGCACATGCGCAGAAAAGCTCCTTGGAGGTCAAAAGGCAGGGGACGCCAGGCCATAATAGATCTTGCTGTTTTCCCTCTCAGATGCTCTTGTGCTGAAATCTATCTTGGCTGAGGGGTGCAAGAGCACCTAGGGGAGGGTCCTAAGACAAATTAGCCACGGGGGCAAAACAACACAATTGGCCAGAGGGAAGACAAAGACCTGGAAAACTGTCCCCTTATAAATTATTTAAACTTCCCAAAGGGGCGACTCTTGCCGCTCTCTCGCAGGGTTCGTCCGTGCGTCTTTCCCACGAACTCTGCTTTTCCAGTAAACGTTTTACTTTTCACTTTACCTTCTGCCTCCTCGTCAGAATTTTCTTGTCAAGGCAGGCAAGGACTGGGGATTTAGGCTCTAGCCGCTGGTCTTCGTGGTCTCGTGATTAGAACTCCTGGTTTACACCCAGTCGACGAGGGTTCAATTCCTGGTCACGGAACTAAGGAACTAACTAACTAACTAACCTACCGTCTTATTCTGGACTTTATGAGGGTACCTTGTCACATAGTTTTATATCAAATGTTGTCTGTGGGTTTTTGGTTTTGCTCTATTGTATGATTCTGTGAGCGGGGATCCAGGAACGTTAAAAAACTATACCATTAACCATCTCCATCAACTTCCAAGAATCCTTTCTGCCTAATTTAACTAAAAAAACAAATCAGTTTGCATTACAGTGCTTTCTATAAAACTAAGATATATCTCCATATCTCCATGTATCATTTAATTATTAAATAATAACACTCTTGTCCCTGGATACTTTCCTGAATTGAAGTCACTTTGTTTAGATTTTTTTTTAAGTCATTGGCTTAAGAATAGTTGACAACTTTAAATATTAAAACCAAAGTATACTTAAAGGTTGACTTTGGATTTTTAAATGGCTCATGTAATCCCCTACTGGTATTCTCTCTCTTTCTTCCTTCTCTTATTTTTTAAAAAATACATTTTTTCAAGAAGTACAAACTACTATATATAAAATAAATAAGCTACAAGGATATATTGTACAGCACAGGGAATATAGCCAATGTTTTATAATAACTATAAATGGAGTATAGTCTACAAAAGCATTGAATCACTATGTTATACAACTGAAACTAATAACATTGCAAATCATTATACTTTATACTTCAATTAAAAATACTTTTCTTTCTTCTTATACATGAAGATTATTTGAAAACTCATGTTTTATAAAGCTATTTAAATATCAGTGTCTGCTTCTCTCCTTCTTCCTTATTTTCTCTACTTCAGAAAAAAAAATTGTCTTATTAGCTCTTTTAGCTTACTTTTTGCTTATTGACCTCCATGTCTCTAAATGAAATTATTATATGGCTTCTTCCGGATTATTTCATTTTGGGGTACTACACCTGACTTCTTACCGTATAAGATAAAGATTTACCTCCCCATCATCTTCTTTACCCCAACTCTGATACTTGCACCCTTCCTGTTCCCTCTACCTCCTTATTTAATTATATGATACTTTTGCTTCAATGAAAATATGCTTTGTTAGATACTGTCTACATTACTATGATAATTTACATGCTATTCACAACTTCCTCCCAAGAGTTAATAATTGTCTTATTATTTGTTTGTTTACTTGGTTTTCTATGTCTTTATCAAGAATTGGAGCCAAGACTCTGTCAAGTTGTCCAATGTGTTCAGATTCATCAGGTAGTTTATGTATCTTATTTTGGAGACCTCTAACCTGGAGTTCTCTGGGCTTCTCCAGTTGGCATTGGTTGCCATCTGTCTTAGTCCATTTGAGCTGCAATAAAATACCACAGACTGGGTGGCTTAGAAAACAGCAGAAATTTATTGTTCACAGTTCTGGAGACTGGAAGTCCAATATCAGGTGCCAGCATGGTCGGGTTCAAGTAAGGTTCCTTTTCCAGGTTTCATTTTTTATTATGTAAATATTCAAAGTTTTTCTCTCTACCCTTGGCCATTTGAACCTTCATGTCTTCTCCCCTCTAAACTACTGGTTCTAACCAAGGCAGTTTTACTCCCTAGGGGACATTTGGTAATGTCCGAAGATACTTTTGGTACACTTTGGGTTGTCACAACTGGGATTGCTACTGGCATCTACTGGTTAGACCACAGATGCTGCTAAATATTCTAAAGTGCACAAGATAACACCCTACAACAAAGAATTATCTGTCAATAGCGCTGAGGTTGAGAAATTGCTCTAAACCATACATCCCCAACAAGGGTGATATTGCCCCCAAGGAGGTAAAAATTGGTTTTTGAGGATTGGGGGTGGGGGGAAGACAGAGTGCCTCAGCAATTAAAATGATACATGGCCCTTCAAAGGGCTGAACTACAAAAACAGATATGTATATCTGTGGTATTAAAATTTCATGGAAGGGATAATTGGGGGAAAAAATGACTGAAAAATTTCTTAGGGGAAAATTTGTGGGAAAAAATTGAGAAACACTGCTCCAAACTGAAGAAGGTTTTGTTGTTATCAAAGTTTGATGGAACTGCATTTGTAATCCAGATGCAGGAGGAAGGGCAGAAAAACAATACAGTGAAGATTTAGGACCAGTGGGAGTTTTTTCACACGACTGTGGAAAACAGGCTACTGAAGGAACTGCAAGGGGGTGAATGGAACAGAAAAGAGCATAACATGAATTATTTCAAAATAAACTATGTACCCCTTTCATAGTGTTTGGGAATAGGGGTTATGGTCCCTAGATTTTTAATAGAAATGATCTTGCCCATCAAGCCACAGTCAGGTAGATTTGTAATAAATCTTCTCTAGCAGTTACCAGCTGTGTGGCCTTGGAGCTATCACTTTCTATCTCTGAGCTTGAATTTATTCATTTAAGAAAAAGGGGGACTTCCCTGGTGGCACAGTGGTTAAGAATCTGCCTGCCAATGCAGGGCACATGGGTTCAAGCCCTGGTCCGGGAAGATCCCACATGCTGCAGAGCAACTAAGCCCGTGTGCCACAACTACTGAGCCTGTGCTCTAGAGCCTGCGAGCCACAACTACTGAGCCCATGTGCCACAACTACTGAAGCCTGCATGCCTAGAGCCCGTGCTCCACAACAAGAGAAGCCATCAAAATGAGAAGCCCGTGCACCACAACGAAGAGTAGCCCCCGCTGACCACAACTAGAGAAAGCCTGCACACAGCAACAAAGACCCAACACAGCCAAAAATAAATAAATTAATTAATTAATTAATTTTAAAAAAAAGAAGAAAGGGGATAAGAATCCTATTTTGCAGGGTTGTTAAGGGGATTAGAGATATGTACACAATGCCTAACTCAAAATACAGCAATAATAAAGCTATTTTAAAATAACATTTATCAAAAAAAAAAAAAAAAAAAAAAAAAAAATAACATTTAAAATAAAATATTTTTTTTGTAAATTATATATAGATCTAGTAAATTCATCAGGGCCAACTCACCACAGTACCCCAGTCACCCTTGGTCAACTCACATGGCACAATATGTGCTTACTAGTTATTAGAGAATTCTGACCATTGGGAAAGTTATGTACTTTGGTGAATTGTGTATACCTGAAAACTTATATATGGCAGCAATGTAAGCAATGGGGTGTGGTCTACGTCAATCTGTAACTGGGGTGGGGGAGATTGTTATATTTGTTGATGCATACACACTTGATAATGTGACAACTTCATGGCTCTGTCTCCAAGAATAAGTGTATTGATTCCAGCTCACTTCCACAACAGAATTTCCTTTTCTTTTTTTTTTTGACGCCAAGTTGAAACTCAAATCGAAGGACACCTGTGTTCGTTTCAATCACGAAAAGGCAGAGATAGTGGAAATCAAACATCACAATGTATACCGTGCAATTATTGCTGCCTGAAAATTAGGTGTCAAGCCAGTAGACACAACCAAGCCAAATATTAGGAGAATGAAAAATTCCTTATTACTTGCATCAGGTAAGAAGAACACTGGGGATCTTTCCCAAAGCAGTGTCTCCCCAGACAGCAAAATTGGGGATGTTTTAAGCTAAGGGTACATGCATATTCGTGAGGGAGCTTGAGCAGAGGGGAATTCAGCATAGAATTGGGGCAAAGATTGACAGAATCCAAGCTTTAGTTGACTGAAGTCATGAGGGTCAACATCATCATTCCATCTTCCACCTGGGTGGGGCCTTAGGTCCTGCAGAACTCAAAGATATATTAGTATATCCCTTGAGGAACCAGGACCCGGCCCGAAGACTGCACTATTGTTTTCTGACTGATCCTCCCTTGTTTCTGCATTCCTTCCCATAAGATCATTAATTACTGAGACCTGTTCAAGGGCAAGCATTGCGACCAGGCATAAATCACAAAATGGCTTAGGCCAAAATTGGTTCTCTTGTGTCAAGAGGCCATTCCTAGTTCTCTTTCTCTGGGGATCCCCTAACCTATCTGCTTACACTATTTCCAAATGCTAATCTCAAGCCCTTGAAGCTGTGCTGCAGATGGACATGTCCTTGATAACCTGAGCACAATTTGATCACAGCAAACCCGAGGACATTTGGGTTTTTGTCTCTTGAAAAGTTATTACAAAACGTTCTACCACATTCCATATGTCTGTGTTAAAAGCTTAACACAGTTGCTAGTTAATTAGTGAGATTTTATGCATTGGAATGTCAAAAATCATGCACAATAGAAGCTTTGTGAGATCTCTTCGCTCAATGATTTGGTCCATTCTAGAAGTCATGGATAGTCAGCATATCTCATGACAAATTATGGAAGATACAGTGTTAGTCTTTTAACGTGGGTTTTGCTTAAGCACATCAATTTGCACTGATGCCTGTAGGCAGATTTTAGTATATGTGCAGCAGGTAAAAAAGAACCTAATTATGGCAGAATTCTTGTTCAGTGAATCATTGTATAGTTCACGGTGTGTTCAACCTTGTCAGTTTTATTTCAAAATGTAAGATAACGCCTGTCATATGTGGTGTGAACTCATTTGTACTGATTGCACCGTTATTGTGCTAGGGAAAAGAAAAATTGGGATTTTTGTGGCTATAAAACAAAGAAACATCTCATATTTTCATGACTACTTTTGCTGCAACATTATGTACTTGCTGAAACCTTGCACTTCAGATTGGGAATTGAACCCATGTGCTGAGACTCAAACCAGGCCAAAACCCATAGTCTTCCAACTGAGATCACACACCTGGTTTCAGGACTTTATGAAGCTCAGGTTCTTGATGTCTCATCGCAGAAAGAATTCAGTGAGAGACAAAGTGATAGGTAAGAAGTGGGTTTATTTAGAGAGAAACACACTCCACAGACGAAGTGTGGACCATCTCAAAATGTGAGAAAGGCACCAGGCTATGGGGTTGTTAGTTTTTATAGTGGTGGGTAATTTCATAGGCTAATGAGTGGGAGGAGTATTTCCAGCTATTTTAGGAAGAAGTGGGGATTTCCAGAAATTGGGCCACCACCCACTTTTTGATCCTTGTGGTCACCTTAGAACAGTCATGGCGCCTGTGGGTGTGTCATTTAGCTTGCTGATGTGTTACAATGAGCGTATACAGAGGCTCAATCTCTAGTGGAAGTTGACTTGTACATCATTTTGGACCCATTTGGTTCTTATCCATTTATGTCATGTCCTTGGGCTATGCCATTCTTTCAAAGGTTGTGCCCTGACCCCTCCCCTCCTGTTTCACTGCCACTCTGAAACTGCCTAGGAAACAGAGGCTGTTTATTGCAGTGAGTACAGTAAACTTTATCAGAGACTATGCTTTAACCCATTGCCTCTTCCTTGCTTTTCGTTTTTTGAATTTTTATTTATTTATTTATTTTTTGGCCGCATTGGGTCTTTGTTGCTGCGCGCGGGCTTGCGCGTGGGCTTTTCTCTGGTTGCGGCGAGTGGGGTTCGAACCCGTGTCCCCTGCATTGGCAGGCGGATTCTTAACCACTGCGCCACCAGGGAAGCCCCTTGTTTTAGTGAATAGTAATCTGAACATATTGTCCATCTTTCACTTTAAGATAAATCAAGTATTCCTTTAATTCAATAAATATTTATTGAGTGCTACAGCATGCTAGGCACTGGAGAGGGAACAATAACAGAGAAAATCTGGCCCTCATGGAAACTAAATTCTCGAAAGAGGAGATTAACAGTAAACAATATAAAATAAATAACGAGTTAGCTAGCTCTAAAAAAATGGAGGAAGAAGGATATATAGTGTTGGGCAATGGTATTTGCAATTTTGGATAAAGTGACAAGCGAGCTTTCACTGAGAAAATGACTTTTGAGTGAAGATGTGATGGAGTGAAAAAGGTAGCTTATGTCTGGAAAAATAAACCATTCTAAGCGAGGTCACAGCTAATGCAAAAGTCCTGATATGAGAATGCTCTGAGAATTTTGAGATAAAGGAAGAAGGCAGTGTGGCTCTAGGGTAGAGCAGAAGGGCAGAGTAATAGGCTATGAGGTCAAAGACTAAAGAAAAGACAGATCATGGAACGATCCATCTAAGGCCATAGAAGGGACTTTGGCTTTTTATTATGCATATGAACTATTAAATTTTTCCTTTTCTTTTGGAACTTTTCTCTGATAGCAGAATCATACGTGTAGCAGCAGAAAGAATTCAGATTGTCACAGTAGGAATGCCAGAAGAAGACAGTAGTTTGTTTTTTTTTTTTTTTGGAGAAGGGGTAATGTTCCCAAGCTAACAATGTAGCAGGAATGAAAAGAGGAAGAAAGTCAATGTTAATTTTTTTTTTTTTTTTTTTTACTTTCAAAGAGGCTTTTGAATATCAAAAGAAAAGTCCCTGAGGTTTGTACAACACTGTTTATGCTGATAATGGACTAGAGAGAGAATAGAGGAAGAGACTGAAGATCTCTGTCCCTGCCCCACCACAGGAGGATAAGGTGACCTAGGAAGGAAGAGAGAGTGGTTCGGTGTGACCTTGAAGGGTGTGTGGCAGGGGGAGGAGGGAGTGGGGTGGAAGCTTGTGCTGGTGGAGAAGTGGGAGTTTGCAGTAAAGGCAGTGGGCAGAGAGGCTGAGTATCTATGGTGGCCATTGCCAGGAACACATGACAGCCAGTGTCTGTGGAACTGTTGGATGACGAACCTTATATCCAAGCTGCCTAGTCCCTGGGGGATTGTCCAGCAGAAGGACACTCTTGTGTGCCCTGAGACTTTGCTGAGTACCCCCCTGCTCCCTACTGCTATGAGTATTTCTCTGCAGGGACCTGTAAGATAGCTCCTCTTTATGCCCTGGACTCTCTCATAATCCTGCAAACAAAGAGATGGGGTCAAGTTGGGGCATTGGCTATCTGGAGAGAAAGGGTCCAGGCTTGATGCTCAGGAGAGGCTGGACCGTAGGGCAGACAGCCTGGTTAGTGGCTGGTTTACTGATGTCCAGATGTTCATTCTATCTTATGAATATGAAAATGTTAACATTTCCCTTTTCATTTTGACCTTTTCTTTGATAGGCAGCATCATCTATGTAGCCTCAAAAAGAATTAGGAGTGTTATAGTAGGAAGGCAAGGAGAAGGAAACAGTATTCTTTGTGTGTGTGTGTGTGAGGGGGCAGTGTTTCCAACTAGTAATAAAGAAGAAATGCAAAGAGAAAGAAATATCCCTTTTGTTGGGTAACAAAATTAATAATTTAATTAGTGACAAACAATTATCCTTTGGCTAGTATATATGAAAATTATATTTGGACAGTGCATTTATTTAAATATGTAGGTAGAACAAACATGGTACCTTCTAGAAACTATTAGGAAAATTTCACTTCAGATATAGACTCCCTGGAAGAGAAATTTTATTAGCTTTCAGTGCAGAAAATAAATTAGTTTATTCATTCATTATTAAACATATGTGTATAGTACCTACTATGTGCCAGGGACTTTTCTAGGTGTTAGAGCACTAACAGTAAACCAAGAAGTCTTTGTCCGCATAAAGCTTACATTTCAATAAGTTAGTAGTGTTGAAATAAATTTCTAGGCCCAAGAAGTGTTACCCCCAAACAGGGTTTGCCTCTTGGTGGATGTGGAGCCAAAGGACACAACCAAGCCAAAGATCAGAAGAAGGAAGGATTTATTACTTGCAGCAAGTAAGGAGGACACTGGGTATCTTTCCCAAAGCAGTGTCTCCCGAACAGCAAAATTGGGGAAGTTTTAAGCTAAGGGTACATGCATATTCATGAAGGGGCTTGAGCAGAGGAGATCAGCACAGAATTGGGGCAAAAATCGACAGAGTCCAAACTTCAGTTGATTGAAGTCAGGAAGGTTAATATCATCGTTCTGTCTTTCTACCTGGGTGGGGACCTTTGTTCCTGCAGAACTCAAAGACTGTATCAGATTGTTATGTATATCCCTTGAAGAGGAGCTGAAACTGCATCCAGATGGGACTCAGATCCACAACCTTCCATTTATTTGGCTGCACTGGGTCTCAGTTGTGGCATACGGGATCTTCTTCGTGGAATGCGGGATCTTTAATTGTGGCATGTGGGATCTAGTTCCCTGACCAGGGATTGAACCTGGACCCCCTGCATTGGGAGCACTGAGTCTTAACCACTGGACCACCAGGGAAGTCCCTTGTCTCAGGTCTTAATGAAGCTCCGGTTCTTTATGTCTCGGTGCAGAAGGAATTCAGCAAGAGGCAAAGTGATAGTTAAGAAGTAGATTTATTAATATCCTTTGTAAAGAGACTGCAGGAAAATGGGGCATGAGAGGATGGTCATCTCCCAGATTTTGGGCGAGTTCCTGGGATGAGCCACCAAGTGAAGGTCCTTGGTTTCTCGCAGGGAAGAATTCAGGAGTGAGCCATAGTCAAGTGAAAGCAGAGATACACATTCCATATGGAGAACGTGGTCCGTCTCAAAAGGTGAGAGTGGCTCTAAAATATGGGGTAGTTAGTTTTTATGGGCTGGGTAATTTCATAGGCTAATGAGTGGGAAGATTATTCCAACTATTTTGGGGAAGGGGCAGAGATTTCCAGGAATTGGGCCACCACCCACTTTTTGGCATTTTATGGTCAGCCTTGGAACTGTCATCGAGCCTGTGGATGTGTCATTTAGCATAGGCTAATGCATGATGATGAGTTTAATGAGGCTCAAGGTCTACGGAAAGTTGAACCTTCTGCCTTCTTGGGCCTAGTCGGTTCCAACCAGTCTTTGTCATATCCAGTTTTTCTCAATGGCTGTGTCATTCTTTAAGGATGGTGTCCTGCCTGATTCCCTCCTGTCTCAGAACTAGGACTTTGTTATATTGCTGAACTATTGTTTCTTGAATGCTTTTCCTTTGTTCCTGCATTCCCTCATTTCCCTTAAGGTCGTTCGTTAATTACTGAGACTTGTTCAAGGGCAAGCATTGTGGCCAGGCTGAGATACAAAATGACTTAGGCCAAAATGGCTCCCTTCTCTTTCTCTGGGGACTCCCTACCCTATCTGCTTACAGAAGAAGCAGCTCCTTCCTGGGGTGCCATGTAAGCAAACTGAAGTTTAGGTAACTTTCATGTCCCTGTAAATGGTTCACTTGACCACAAACACAGTATGTATATCTAGTGAGCCAATAACTGAACGCCAAGCCAACCCTGGGCTCTATACTTATTTCCTTGTTGCTTCGCACCCCAGACGAGGTTGACTGTGTGGCCCCAGCCAGTCAGGTATTTCCTACTTTCTCTTTCTTGTTGTTTATTGTGTTATCCTATAAAAGCTTTCTTTCTTCCTGCCCATTTTGCAGTTCTCCAAAATAAGGATGTCCGTTTCATGAAGTATTAAATAAAGTTTGTTTATATCCCATAAACTGTCTTCTTCAGTCATTTTTAACAGTAGATAAATATATAAATAAAATAATTACAGATTGAGTCATGTTCTATAAGCTTTTAGTTAAATAATAAACCTAGATTATGTAAATAATAGTATTTAGATGAAAGAATTTAATTAATTTATAAATTCACAGACTAATCCAGGGGTCTGCAAATTACAGCCCATGGGCAAATCTGGCCCTCTACCTGTTTTGGTAAATAAAGTTTTATTGAAACACAGCCACAGCTCTTCGTTTACCTATCGTCTACTAATGTTTTTGAGCTGTGAGAGCAGAGTTGAGTAGTTACAAAAATACCCTGGGACCACAAAGCCTAAGATATTTACTGTCTGGGCCTTTCCAGAAAATATTTGCTGACCCTGGTGATTAATCCAAATATAATTTGAGGCAATGAAATTTGAAAATTTTTGGACTGCTCAAGCAGCATGCTTTCCAAAGCTGTTTAAGACAATGTGGGGGATGAAATCATATTTATGTGTATGATAATGTTTTCACCACTTTTATCATCAGAAGCTCAAAAGGCATATAAATGTACATGATGTCATATACATTCAAAGATTTGAGTTTCTCAACATTATTAAATAAAAGCTACAGTAAAACAGTCATTGTGCCAGCAACGTTGAAAAGTGCGTAATTATTCTTATTCTTAAATTACATGTGGTTCATTCTTCTGTTTTGGATAATTAAGATAAATCTTAGTTTAAGCAATTTCTGAAAAGGTTTTTTGAGAGAAATAGTGGACCATACAGTATTTAAGAGCAATGCTCTAGATTCCAGTCTCTTACTGCTGTGTTCCTACCCCTCTGGAATATTCCTATGGGTTTCCCAGATGCCCGTGATGCTCATTTTCAGTGTATCCTCCCTAAGTTCTTTGTTTCTTGTTGAGTGCTATGCTTGACTCCCATTGTCTAAGCTTATTTTCTTTTCTTCACCTATCCCAAATATTTGTTGTTTTTTCCCACATTCCTACATTACACCATACATACCTGTGCTATATCCGAGGAAAACTAAGAAGGGCTACTAGCATTTCTACATCCTTTCACTCTGTTTTTATTCACATGTGAAATTTTGCTTTGGAATTTTTGAACTTCTGACCTCTCTTTCACTTTGGTTCTATTGTCATTTTTCTGTGTTCCTCTTTTTTCATTATAATGTATTTGCTCATGATCAGAGCATATTCTCCTAATTCCCATGTAGTTACTACAGCACCCATCATTTTGGTGATACCACACAAATGCTCTGAGCATATGATTAGGGAATTGAGGGTGGGGAGTGAGCTCTTCTAAGATTACAGTTTTATTTTGTAATCTGCCTGACTCTGCAAACCTTCAGTCCACACAGTTGAGGCCATTTAATTCCTATCTGTAAATTCAACTCAACCTCTCAGACCGATTTCCCTGAAGTAGTAGGGATGTAGAAATATTTGGCCAATAATAACTTATCAAGTTAGCATAGCTCTTTGTTCTCTGACTTTGTACAACAAATTAAATAGATAATCATTCTTGTGACCAGGTTAGTTCTAAGAACTAGTTCCTCTTATTTTATGACAACTGGGGTTGAACTCTGTATGTACTCTGTTGTATCTTCGTTCCCCTAAATTTGGGAGGGGTATCTAACTTGGTCATTCAGGTCTTGCCCATTCACTCAGTTTGGTAGCTAAGATGATCTTTTTGACCTCTGTGACCTGACCTTGCCTTCAGGGAAGAGCAACTTGATTAATTGAGAGGGGTCTTTCAAAGTAGCAAAATGTATTTATCCTGTTGGAATAAGTCAGTAACTCTCGAGGAAGGCTTTAGAATCGGTCTTGTTGAAATAAGCCAGACATTACCTCTTCACATCTAGGTCTTACATCGGAGAAAGTAATGAACCTGTATTTTTCACATTACTTTCTGAGCTTCTAAGTGCTGCTACAGAAAATTAAAACAAAACAAAACAAAACAAAACAAAAACACCAGGATGACTAATACTCATTAAACTCAAAGTAACCACTTCTACTGGCCCATGAGCACTGATGGGCAAATTTTCTCTATTTCCTGAGCAAATTTGTCCTTCTACTCTTCATTATGGTAATTTCAAACCTAATTAATTCCCCTCAAACATCTGACTCTAGCCACTTTTTTCCTCCACTTCTCACTTCATTTTCTGCAGTGGATCCTAATAGAGAAAATAGATGCCATTAGACAGAGACTCTCTCAATGTTCCAGCATTACATCTACGCAGCACTACGCTCCCCCCACCTTTCTTTCCTCCTTCCTACAGTTTTAATGGTAAAGATCTGCCTCTTCCTCCCCTGCACGGGGCCTGAAAATTATCCTCCCTTCTTTTCTGTCTCCAACTTCTTCCATTTTTCTTGCTCTGTTTTGCTCACTGGATTCAAGTGCATGATATTAACCAAAAAAACGAAAAGGTGAACAGGAAAAAGACAAGTACATCAGACAAACAGTTCTCCCTGGATCTCACATCTCTTTAGCTACTGAACCTCTCTCATGCTTTTTACAGCCCAAATGCTTGAACAACTTACCCATAGTTTTGTCTCTGCTTCCTAACCTCCTGCTGGTTTCTCAAGAGGCATAATCTGCTTCTTGCTCTACCACAGCCTGAAATTGCTTTCATTAAGATCACAAATGACATTTACATCCTTAGATCTGCCCCTTGTCTTGATCCCTCTAAAGAATTTGACACCTTTGATCACTTCCTCCTTTCAAAAAATACCCTCTCTTACTGGTTTTTAAGAAAACACACTCTTGTGATCTCTAATTTCTGGGGGCACTTTTTTTCAGTCCTCTTTGTTGGCTTTCCTCTATCTATTCACACAGAAAGGGTGGTTTCCCTCACGGCTATGGCTTTGGTCTCCTTCAATGGAGACTTCAGAGTCTATCCATTGTCCCTAAATCATCCCTAGCTGCTATCATTATTGCTATTCTAAAACTAACCACCCCCCACACCCCGCCTCACCAAATCTCTAGTTCCAATCTCTCTCCTGACCTCTGGACCTATAAACCTAACAGAAGACTTTACACATCCATTTTGCTGGTTTGTAAGGCACTACAAATCCAACTTGTCCAAATCTGAATTTATCAAGTTCTGTTCCCAACCTGCACAAAAAAATTCTCTTCCTATGTTTCCTATCACCTTACACACTGACTTGCTCAAAACGATGACATAGAATATCTTTCTTGACTACTTCTATGTATCCCCATCCTCCATCATGTTAATCTTGAGGAGATATCTAACTTGACCAATCAAGTCTTGTCCCTTCACCCATTTTGGTAGTTGAGACCTTATTCCTTGGAGCAAAACTTCTGTGACCTGCCTTCCAGGAGAAGTAATGTGATTAAATCCAGATAAGTCTTTAAAAGCAAGAAAACTGGGCTTGCCTGATGGCGCAGTGGTTGAGAGTCCGCCTGCCGATGCAAGGGACATAGGTTCGTGCCCCGGCCTGGGAAGATCCCACATGCCGCGGAGTGGCTGGGCCCGTGAGCCATGGCCGCTGAGCCTGCACATCCCGAGCCTATACTCCGCTGCGGGAGAGGCCACAACAGTGAGAGGCCCGCATACCGCAAAAAAAAAAAAAAAAAGCAAGAAAACTGTTTGCATCCTGTTGGAATAATCAGTTATTTATGAGCATGGCTTTAGAATTGGTCTTGTTGAAACAAGCCAGACATTCCCTCTTCACACTGAGGTCTTAGTTCAAAGAAAGTAACAAACCTGCATTTTTCACATTTCTCTCTGAGCTCCAAGCCCTGCTTCAGAAATTTAAAACAATTCTTCTTTTTTTAAAAGATTGAAGTATAGGTGATTTAAAATATTATATTAGTTTCAGGAGTACAACATAGTGATTCAATATTTTTATAGATTATACTTCATTTAAAGTTATTATAAAATATTGACTATATTCCCTGTGCTGTACAATTAAACTTAAAACAATTCTTAAACCTCTTAAGACAATGGAAGAGGCAAAATTGGCAGAATTTTCTTTCTGTGCCATTGCCACCGCCTTCATTCCTGCCACTTCCTCAGTTCCAAAGGTAGTACGTCTCTCTACCTTTTTGCCTTGATTTATAATTTCCAATGTAGGTGTCTGTTTTATTCCACTAGTCTGTGAGCTCCTTTGGTTAGAAAGTGCAATTTATATATTTTTTGTATTTCTAGCTAGTTGTCTATTTCAGTGCCTGAAGCTCAGAAGGGAGTGAATAAACAAACAAGTAAATGACTCCTCTAATATGTAGCCACCTGCCTGCCCTGAACTGAACCTCCCGCTTGTCATTTGGAAGACCTTGGACTTCCTGTTCTCCTCATCTCTAGGCCCCAGGTGGACTTGTTCTAGGTTATCTGGAAGCAAACTAGGAAACTGGGATTGACAGTTATGCAGATTATATTAAATCTCATCTCAAGTTTTTCAACAGGTACCTTTTGTACTTCTGGACTTTCAAACTGGGTGCCCATAACCTATGTCACTGTGTATGGGAAGCTACAGGGCATATATCTTCTTGGAATATCAGTTTTGGTCACTTAGTTCTTTGAGACATAATATTTATATTAAAATAGGAACATATTATGCAACCAGATGCAAAATTTACAGTAACTTAAAAAATAAAATATAAGATTTCAAGACATGAAACTTCAAAGAAATTTTGTGATAGGGTGGACCAGTGTCTCTTAAACTCTCATATCCTGGGGATATGCCTTTTTCTCTTCTCTTTTGGGATACTGAACTTCAAAAGTTAAGTTAGGGGCTTCCCTGGTGGCGCAGTGGTTGAGAGTCCGCCTGCCGATGCAGGGGACACGGGTTCGTGCCCCAGTCTGGGAAGATCCCACATGCCGCAGAGCGACTGGGCCCATGAGCCATGGCCGCTGAGCCTGCGCATCCGGAGCCTGTGCTCCGCAACAGGAGAGGGCACAACAGTGAGAGGCCCGCGTACCGCAAAAAAAAAAGTTAAGTTAGAAGCATTGTAAGCATGTGGTGTGTAAATGTGTGTGTTTGGGGGGGCGGCGGGGGAAGGAAGCTTTGTCCATGAAGATTCTACAGAAAGAATTTTTGATGCAAAAAAAAAAAAAAAAAGTCACATTAAACAAAACTTGAAATCTCTTCAAAGTTTAGTATACCAGGGCTAGCATGGAACAGCCTAGTTTACATTTGAATTCCAAGCTTTCTAATACCAAGATCTAGCAGTTTTAATAAAGGAAGATGAAGTTCCTTAAATTGTCCTTCCCCGCAGCCAGTGTGCAGTCAAATGCCTCACTGCTTTACTTATTGAATTGCTTGTAATGGGAATATGAGAGTAATCTGTCACACATGGAGCTAGAAATTTCTCTTGGTATGTCTAGATTTAACAATAGGATTTGAATGTTACTGTATTAACAAACAAGTAAAACCATTAGAGCATCACAAAATTAGCATTAGTAATTTGGCTTAAGGAATTTTCATGAGGGTTTAAAAATCCCTTTAGAGTAGCTAAAAGACATGCTTCTGTGTTTTCTGTCATGGCTAACCACAGCAAAGATGGCATGTGTTTCTTAATTTTTACCAAAAGGAGCAGATGGAGATCTGAACTTTGAAGGCTTTGCTTTTTAAGGAGTCTCTACTAGGAAAATGATTTAGATACACATGTATTAAAAGTAATAATTTTTCTTCCATGTAAAACTAACTTACCATGAATTAAGCTGCTCTTTCAATTCTGGGACAGAAAAGTCTTTTAGGTCTAGTCAGGTTTTTTAAAGGAAGAGGTCTATGAGGAGTCAGTAGAGTCCAGAGAACACTGATTCCCTGAGTGATTTTGGAAAACACCTTTGATCTATCTGTGGTTTCTGTGTCCATAAAAGAAGGAGTCTATGCACAAATCTCCAAGCTCTTTCTTCCTTGAATAGGCTGTGATATTATTGTAATAAACAAGAGTCTGGCCTGAAGCTCTCCAAATGCAGGTCAGGGAAACAGGCAACATCTCTTGCTTCTAGATTTGTTAGGCAAAGTTCATAGTATATATTTTACGTAAACCTGTCTAATGAGAACATATCAGTGTAAGACAATTTGGGCCAAGCTCTGCACTTTTTTGGTAGTTTCTCTTTTAAAAAATATTTATTCATAGAATGGAAAGATAGAAGAGAAAATATGAAATGCATATGGTCCTTATATCCTAGATTCCTTCAGTGACACAGAGCAAAATTGTTAGGAAAATCTTTCTGCTCACTGTTGGCTAACATGAGTTGGTGATTTACTTGAAGTAAGCCTTGTGTTCTTATTTTGTTGTGTCTAGACAGTCAAATTCTTTGCTGCAATTCAAAGAATGTGCAGCCACTGTTGATGACATAGTAAAGGAAGAAAAACAAATGTAATAAATTTCCAAATTATGCTATTTAAACTCATTGAAAAATGAAGCAAAGAATGATTTTCATTAATAGTACATGCACTCCTTCAGCAATACGTCCAAAGTACTTTAAGGTACAAAAACAATTGTGAGCTACAATCTGAAAGCTTTGAAGGATTTTATTTTACGTAATTTTGAAATGAATGTGTGCACAGAAAATACTTCTGTGATTGAATAATGGCATTAAAACAGTGATATTACAGCACTGGCAATGGGTTTAGATGGTTGATTTGAGTTTTGTGGATTAAACCAGAGATTCTTGGTAAGAAACATCAGTGTATTATAAATAGCAAGATGGAAATAGAAAACCATTAGCTCAGCAGGACCTGTATATTTGGGAGAGAAGAGAGATTTGAAGCTGTATAAACACAACAGATGTCATTAAAAATCTAGCTTATTTAAGAAGAAAACTGTTACTGAAAAAATGTTATTTGAAAATTTTTAATGGTATACATGGAACTTTTTTTTGCAATGATTCAGTAGGTATATTATCCATCACGTACATCAAATAAAACAAGGCAATTTGAGTGCCCCGCAATGAGAAGACCTTAGTTCAACCTCTGAGAAAGCTGCCCATTAAATTAACTTTTATGTTGATAAAACTCTTTCTGATAAATCAGGGGTCTTTACATAGTAGTCTACACAAAGTGACATATGACTTTTTTGCCTCAAGTCATTGTTCACACAGGAAGTCACTAAAGGATGTTCATTCTTCCTTAACCTTAATAAGGGATAAGGACATTTATTTCTTCTGCATATTTTGTAAGGTTCCTTGAGCCCACAGTGGAGAACAGGGCTGAGGTCAGTGATGAGTAGGGCTGTGGCAAGTATTAAAATAATGGTAGGGAGGGACTTCTCTGGTGGTGCAGTTGTTAAGGCTCCGTGCTCCCAATGCAGAGGGCCTGGGTTCGATCCCTTGTCAGGGAACTAGATCCCACATGCATGCCACAACTAAGGAGCCCTCTGACGGCAACCAAGACCTGGTACAATCAAATAAATAAATGACAATTTAAAAAACTAAATAAAATAAAATAGTGGTAGGGAATTCCCTGGCGGTCCAGTGGTAAGGACTCTGCTCTTCCATTGCTGAGGGCATGGGTTCAATTCCTGGTAGGGGAACTAAGATCCCACAAGCTGAAAAAAACAAAACACAACAAAAAAAAACCGTAGCTGTAGTAACAAGCAATCCTTCCCAAATCCTAGAATATCTCCCAATAAATGACAGCATTTCAGTAATCCTCATAGTAAAACTTGAAGTATTGTTGAAAATTATTTGTATGGAATGGTTCATTGAATTTTTCTTTTCAGCTACATGTTGAGCCCCAAAGATTAAGAATTTGTGTTTCTACTGAAAATGTCTCCTTCTTCCCCAAAGGGAGCAGCTTGGGGACTAATAGAGGTAGGCACAAGCATAGAGACAAATACAAGAGTAAAGATTATGGCCACATAATTTAAAATATAAACGGACATACACTGACGGTAGCTTTAAGGAACAGATAGCCAGCAAAACATATTTGCCTATTTCATTTAAAAAATACTAACAAAATGTCAGCATGCCACATAGAATCTTTTTATAACTTTTTATTATGAAATTTTCAAACCCATACAAATACCAAAAATAGTATAAGGAGGGGCTTCCCTGGTGGCACAGTGGTTGAGAGTCCGCCTCCCGATGCAGGGGACACGGGTTCGTGCCCCGGTCCGGGAAGATCCCACGTGCCACGGAGCTGCTGGGCCCGTGAGCCATGGCCGCTGAGCCTGCGCGTCCGGAGCCTGTGCTCTGCAACAGTGAGGCCACAACAGTGAGAGGCCCGCATACCACACACACACACACACACACAAATAGTATAAGGAGTACCCATGTAATCATCCTCCAGCTTCAACCACTACCTCAGACATTTTACCATTTTCTCAGTAAATATTTCAATCTGCAGCTCCAAAATATGACTGTTTAAAAAATAACCCTTGTCGCACTGAAAACTTTAAAAATAATTGAAATGGAAATCCATGAAGTGTCTTAACTTTAGGTACTTCATTTGGCATGGAGAAATTATATCTATAATTTAGAGAAAAGCATGAACCTGAAATGAACCCGTTCTCTCAGTTCTTTCCAGAGGTTCAGCTCAATTGCTCAGAGAAGCAAACCTGGTCATCCCAGCTAAACAGTCATTTTGTTTTCTGTTTTTTTATAGGGCTGCGGGTATATGAGTGCCGAAGTTGAAGAGTCAAAATGCTAGAGTCTATTCATTATTTGGATTTTTCTCAGATCAAGCATATTGATCATTCACACTTTTCTGGAGGGGTGAATGTTGGCACACAGCTCCGGAAAGTGGAACTAAGGGGATTGTGGTGAACGGTGAAAGGAAGTCACCTTTAGCAGCAAACTCTACCAAAGCCTTGACCATTTCAAATCGTATTACAAATTCCAATGATCATTTTAGGAAAATAGAACAGAATATGGAATATATTTATATAGTGAGAAACTTTGTATGTCTATTTGATCAGTGAAAATGATGACATTCCTAGAAAGGACATCTTTAAAGTTGCTGAGTGCAAGCCGGGAGGTGATCTAACACCAATGGGAAGATACCATCATCTGATACTAGTGTCCCTCACTTTAGGGGACAACGAGGATTTTAGTGGCTAATTTTAACTGTCAGCATGGTCTGGCTTCAGTCCAGAAGTTTGATCAAACACCAGTTTTAGATGTGACTAACATTTAAATCACTAGAATTTGAGTAAACACAGTTATCCTCCATAATGTGAATAGGTCTGATCCAATCGGTTGAAACCCTTAAGAGAAAAAAAGACTGAGATTGCCTGAGAAAGAAGCGATTCTGCCCCTAAATTGCCTTCAGATTCAGTACTGCAACATCCCCACCCTCCTGGATCTCCTGCCTGCCAGCCTGCCCTGCAGATTGGGGACTTGCTGGCCAATGTGCATCAATTCCTTGAAATAACTTTATCTCTGTCTCTATCTCTATCATCTGTATCTATACACACGTACACACACACACACACACACACACACACACACACACACACACTTTGTTTCTCTGGACAACTCTAACATAGAGATAAAAGAACTCTTTTGTGACGTAGAGAAACAACTGTATTTAAACTATGTTATATATTTCAACTGGCTCTCAGCAAATCTGAAATCATAAGATCTTAGAATTGGAAAAGGACTCTCAGAGCTAATTTATTCAAAAATTTCACCTATATATTGTTAAAATTATAATAATAAAGGCCAAATGATTCACATGTATTATGTATACTCTTCACAGCATTCCAAGTTAATATCCAGGTTTTTTTTTTTTTGGTTTTT